>NW_024043372.1:38694014-39036435 GCF_014851395.1 Micropterus salmoides
GGGAGAGAGGGCGAGAGAGGGACGGGTGAGTGAGAGAGAAAGAAAGAAAAGCGAGAGGAAGTGCTGCGTGAACGCGCTACGGCGCTCTGCAATCAAATATGATTTTAAATAGGCTTAGTAAAAAAAAATAAATAATCGAAAATCAATCTGTGGCGGTCAGCCTTGAAATAAATGAACGTATGGGAAACACTGAGTTGTGCGTTTTGTGAATTAGCTGTATGAGCAAACTGAACGTCTTCTGACAATTTCCACTGCTGACCAGGCTGACTCAGAAACACTGACTGACACAATCACTGAAGAATTACAGTTTTTCTCGATTGTTTACACACATATTCTCAGAACTCTACACACAAATCAAAAAACACACACAATGGGCAAAACCCCTCAATTCTCCTGCAAAATGAAACTTTACATTCAAAACAATGTTATTTCTTCTCAAAATGGTATTTTGTTTTCAAATGACACACAAACCATCATATAAATAGACATTCATAAGAACCAGTTGAACACTGATGTGCTCAATGTAAAACACTATGATGAATGGAAAACACTTCTTCTTCATTCATCATAATGACTTAGGCCTTTTTTTGTTCAGTATTACACTTACTACAGATAGTACATACATAAGTGTGTTGTAAAATATTTGAAAATATTGTTTTTATACTCAGAACACACAAATACACGGTAACAAATATATTTTATTTGTCCCACAAAAACAATGTACACAGTGTGCATCCCATTCCCAACCAACACAAAGTTGCACATACACTACATACAAAACAACAGAAGAATTTACTGTACACAGTTATGAATGAAGATGAACTGGTGCTCTACTGCAGCCACCTCTAGCTCAAGGACTCTCTGAAACACACATGACAATATCAGAAATAGACATGGAGTGGTCACTATTGTGAAGCACAATCATTATGATTACAATATTATTAATATATATATATTAAATAAATATAATATAATAATAAATAATATATTAATATGTATAATTTACTGTATACAGTGTTGAGAGTATGCATCAATTGTGGGACTTAACTTGCACATGGTTATATCGCAACTCTTTGACTCTTTCTGAATTGCGTTCAAATGGCACCCTGTAGACCTGCTTCATCCTGAGATGATTTCTGCACAAGACACAGTCCAGTGTTGATAAGCTTACCCTATCAATATTTTGAAATATGTCATTGTTTTCTATTATTTTTATTTGTATTTGCTGTAATGTTATGGCGTTGTTTTCTAGGACCATGTTTATGATTTCAAGGTCAACGTTTCCTGTTCAGGAGACAGAAGACGTTCCCAACCACCTTGTGTTCTGCCAAACAAATAGTAAAATACTGTAAATACAAAGTAGGTATACATTTCCTAAATACTTGAAACATACTTTACAGTATTTTTACAGTCCTACAGAACAGTCCACAGGCAATACTGTACTACTGTACTCTTTGAGTACTGTATTGATATGCAGTACTGCAATTTGCTAGTGAGAGTAGATTTCTTACCTATTCTCATTTCGGGAAGTCCGGATGATGGATGCTACAGTGTACCTGCTCAGATTTGGCTGTACTCTTTGCCCAGCCTCCCTCATTGTTAGACCATGGTTGACCACATGATCAACCAAAGTGGCTCGGATCTCATCAGAGATTACGGTCCTTGGCCGTCTTCGTCCTCATCCTCTTACTCTCACTCCTCTGGCTCTGCCTCTGTTTCCAATGTTATCATCCATTGCTCCATTGAAGAGCTCACCTGTTGCCCTTTTATGCTAAAGCTCTGATTGCTAATTGGAAAACTGTGTGACGGGTGTTTGCCCTTGTGATGAGTCAGTGTGCATATTTGAATGGCAGTGTGTTCCTTGTGAAAACAAGATATTTTCTGCATGAAACTTGTGCCAAAAGCAGAGAATTGTGTGTAGTGTTTTGAAAAAAGTGTGTTTTAGAACTGCAATTTGAGTGTAAAGCAGGAATTGTGCTTGTAGTTTAGCAGAATTGGTTCAGGGGGTTGGTGAATGAGTTACATGTTGTGGTCATTGTGTCTCAAGTACCAGAATTTGTGTGTAAACAATTGAGAAATACTGTAACAAAAGCAGGACGGAGTTCTGGGATGATCATCAGTCAGGTGTATGATGGCACCGCTCTGATGTTGGGTGAATATGAGGGGTTCAAAAACATCTCCAACAAATACTGCACTGAGACATTTGTCCGTTGTTTCAACCACCAATAGCATTTCGTGGTTACCCATGCTTTGGCAGCAGAGCAGGCTTTGGGGATGTATTTTCCACTATGTGTAACATGCTCTATAAATTCTGCAGAAAATTTACTTTTGCCATTCCCTACAAGGGACAGACACTGAAGCGCCTGTTGGACTAGTCATTTGGGCATGGTCTCAGTTATTCAGAGAGCATTTGATGACCTAGCCACACTATTCTGAGAAATCAATGTGCAAGGTGAAGCAGCAGGTTTACTACAGGCCATGTCTGAACCTAGCTTTAGGTTCATTGCTGAGATGTTGCACAGAATCTTATCGTATCTCAACTCCCATAATATAATGCTTAAGGCAGGAGACATGCAGGGGCGGACTGGCATAATAATTCAGGCCGGGAATTTGACTCGACCCCAGGCCACCTTATTCACACAAACCACCAGGTACCAAACCAGGTATAGTCTTCGCCATGTTCGTCTAGTGACTTTTGGGACTGATCATTAAAGCAGCCTATGTGAACACTGAGTTTTCAAGACGAGGACGGAGCTTCATCACGGTGCCCACCTGCTACCAAGTCATTTAATACCAAGTTTACATGACCCCGGACGCACTGAGTCTGCCCGCGTCGCGGCTGCCGGACCGCTGCCATTCTAATCTGTGCTCACACCAGAAGTGCTGCAGTGCGTCCCAGAAGTGTCTCTGGCTCCGCTCCAGAGAGAGGCAACCAGCGTGTTTTTGCACGGCTTCCGTCAAGCAGCACGTCAGAGCAGATGAACCGACAAGTCAGACATAAGAAGGCAGAGAGTCCGGTCAATTTTCAAAATAAAATACCCCGTGCAGACTCCCGCTCATTTATCAACAATAAACACAGGTATAACAGACAAAAAAGAAACAATTTAACTAGATAGCCTAATAAATCATAGTAGAACATAAAACAAGCACTAATGACAAAATCCATAAAATTTAAACATGTCAGCAAAATCACAAAAACGCTCTTATTCTGAAATGCTCCTTGTGGGATGACAGAACTAATGCGGTCCACAGTGAAGAAGGAAGCAGAATCACAAAAGGACAAAAAACAAGTCATTAACGTTATGCAGGCAGCACAGTGCTGCTGAAATGCTGAGGGGCTTCCAGTGGAAGTTGAAGCCAGCATACTAAACCGCTGTTCACACGCAGCCTGTGTGAGTCTGGGGTGATAGGCTATAGCAGCTGAAGTCCGCCCCTCAGAATTCCCATGATGCTAATAAGTTTGCCATTTGTTTGAAATACAAATGTTACTTCATGATTGATGTATTTTATGTTTATAAAACATGTCTACTTAGAATAGAATGTTTTGTAGGTAATTGTTAGTATTGTGGTGGTTTACCATTGAAACCAGGAGTGAAGGAACTGTTTCATTTCATAGGAAGAGCTGAAGCTCCTTTACAGAGGGAGCTGAGCTACATACAGTCTGCTAATATACAGGTGCTGATCATATAATTAGAATATCATCAAAAAGTTGATATATTTCAGTAATTCCATTCAAAAAGTGAAACTTGTATAATGAAAACCCCAAAATCAGTATCTCAGAAAATTAGAATATTGTGAAAAGGTTCAATATTGAAGACACCTGGTGCCACACTCTAATCAGCTAATTAACTCAAAACACCTGCAAAGGCCTTTAAATGGTCTCTCAGTCTAGTTCTGTAGGCTACACAATCATGGGGAAGACTGCTGACTTGACAGCTGTCCAAAAGACGACCATTGACACCTTGCACAAGGAGGGCAAGACACAAAAGGTCATTGCTAAAGAGGCTGGCTGTTCACAGAGCTCTGTGTCCAAGCACATTAATAGAGAGACGAAGGGAAGGAAAAGATGTGGTAGAAAAGTGTACAAGCAATAGGGATAACCGCACCCTGGAGAGGATTGTGAAACAAAACCCATTCAAAAATGTGGGGGATTCACAAAGAGTGGACTGCAGCTGGAGTCAGTGCTTCAAGAACCACCACGCACAGACGTATGCAAGACATGGGTTTCAGCTGTCGCATTCCTTGTGTCAAGCCACTCTTGAACAAGACACAGCGTCAGAAGCGTCTCGCCTGGGCTAAAGACAAAAAGGACTGGACTGCTGCTGAGTGGTCCAAAGTTATGTTTTCTGATGAAGGTAAATTTTGCATTTCCTTTGGAAATCAAGGTCCCAGAGTCTGGAGGAAGAGAGGAGAGGCACAGAATCCACGTTGCTTGAAGTCCAGTGTAAAGTTTCCACAGTCAGTGATGGTTTGGGGTGCCATGTCATCTGCTGGTGTTGGTTCACTGTGTTTTCTGAGGTCCAAGGTCAACGCAGCCATCTACCAGGAAGTTTTAGAGCACTTCATGCTTCCTGCTGCTGACCAACTTTATGGAGATGCAGATTTCATTTTCCAACAGGACTTGGCACCTGCACACAGTGCCAAAGCTACCAGTACCTGGTTTAAGGACCGTGGTATCCCTGTTCTTAATTGGCCAGCAAACTCGCCTGACCTTAACCCTATAGAAAATCTATGGGGTATTGTGAAGAGGAAGATGCGATACGCCAGACCCAACAATGCAGAAGAGCTGAAGGCCACTATCAGAGCAACCTGGGCTCTCATAACACCTGAGCAGTGCCACAGACTGATGGACTCCATGCCACGCCGCATTGCTGCAGTAATTCAGGCAAAAGGAGCCCCAGCTAAGTATTGAGTGCTGTACATGCTCATACTTTTCATGTTCATACTTTTCAGTTGGCCAACATTTCTAAAAATCCTTTTTTTGTATTTATCTTAAGTAATATTCTAATTTTCAGAGATACTGAATTTGGGATTTTCATTAGTTGTCAGTTTTAATCATCACGATTAAATGAAATAAACATTTGAAATATATCAGCCTGTGTGTAATGAATGAATATAATATCCAAGTTTCACTTTTTGAATGGAATTACTGAAATATTCTAATTATATGACCAGCACCTGTAGTCATAGCTATGTTAAATTAACATAGATTGTCAGTCATATTGAAGCACCAACCACCCATACTGCCTACATTTGTTGAGAGTGGATTAGTTGTGTATACCGATTCAAACCTGCTAGATGATATTTGTTGCTCTTCTTGACAATGATTAAAGGCAGGACACCGGGATATGGCCCGGTTCTCCTGATGGCCAGACTGCCACTGGAGACATGAATCTGTTAACAGTTGTGCAACTTGTCAATTCAGCATGTACAGTAAGTATATTGAAAATCTCCACTCTAAGACAAAATTTGTGACACTCTTGAAGAGCTGCAAGGATGCAACAGTAGAGCCTGTGCCAAATAAGAGACAACATACACTAAACACATCCTTCACTATGTATGTAGTTGAGGAACGTATTGTACACAAAAATCTCAGCAACTAAAGAGAGCTACACGGAATATACTTTATTTGTATCGATGCAGTTTGTGGGGAAATGAAGGAGCACTTTAGGGAGCGCAATTGTATACTGAAGGATGCGCTCAGATCTCCGGACCCAGGGGATTCTGATTTCTTGGATGTGTCCAAAGTGACTGGACCTTACAAAGACACCCATTGTGGAGTCTGAATACACAGTGGCTCACCAATTCCTAAGTGCACAAATGAAGGACTCATCTCCAGCCGACAGTGGTAAATGGACAACAAAAGAAGTTCTTCTACTCTTCCAGAAACCTCTCGATGCAATGCCAAGCATGATGACGTGCTAAACGTGCTTTGACCTTTGGTGCAAGCACTGCACTCTATGAAAACTCTTGTTTAACCCATTTAATCGTGAATTTTTACCAGATTTGAAAATATCCAAATCATGTGTAATTAGTAACCCTTTGAAATAATCCATCATTGTTGTTTAAAATTTATATGAATAAGTAGGTGAAAAAGTGTAGGGCTGCAGCTAACGATGATTTTAGTATTCAAAGCTTATAAAAGCTATAGATTATTTCAACAATTCATCGATGCGTTGTTTCAGAAGTACTTTTGAGGGGGGTGAGCTACCAGAAGGCAACATTGAAGATGTTCAGGAGAGCTACAAATACCTTGGGATCCCCCAGGCAAAGGGAAACCATGAGGAGGCAGCAAGGATGTCAGCCACTGTGAAATACCTACACAGAGTAAGGCAGGTCCTAAAAAGTCCACTGAATGGGAAGAACTAAGCCATCAACACATGTTCTGCGAGTCATCAGATATGTAGCTAGTGAGTGTCAAGAACACTGTCCGGAATGAAACAACAAAGATCCAGGAGTACATCAGGATCAGGCCTCCAAAGATGAAGGGCTAAGTGAATACCTCAGGCAGAAGAAACCCAAGGATGAGGACAGGAGGAGGATGAACCTTCCTGGAGGGACAAGCCCCTGCACATCATGTACCACTGACAGAGATAGAAGAAGCCATCAGGAAATCCTACCAGTGGCTGCAAAAGGCAAGACTAAAGGACATCACAGAAGCACTAATCATGGCGGCACAAGAACAGGCACTCAGTACAAGATCAATAGAGGCTGTGGTCTACCACACCAGGCAGGACCCCAGGTGCAGACTGTGCAAAGAGGCCCCAGAGGCAGTACAGTACAGAGTTGCAGATGCAGGCAGGAACAGCCAACATGGAATGTCATTACCAGGTAGCTGGCATAGTGTACTGGAACATCTGCCAGAAGTATGGCCTGAGTCTCAAGGTCTCTAGGTCAAAATGGAAGACACCTCCTAAGGTAGTTGAGAATGACCGAGCTAATATCCTGTGGATCTTCAAGATCCAGACTGACAAACTGGTGATGGCTAACCAACCAGACATCGTGTTGATTGACAAACAGCAGGAGAAGGTTGCAGTGATAGATGTGGCAATCCCAAGCGACCGCAACATCATGAAGGAGGTACAACATCTGAAATCTCTGACCAGAAGTGTGCAGACCTAGGAACATCTAGGTACCGTGCAGAACCCTTCAACTCCCAGACTTCAGGGAGAGAACCTGAGCTTAAAGATGACACATACAACCCAAAGAGGGGTGAACTGGGGTTTTTATTTTTATATCATGGTGCATGCCTTGCCTGGGAGGTCATCTAGATCCAACATACCCAGAACTTGACTTAAAAGTAAAACTAAAAGAAAAAAACAAAGCAGAAAGTTACGTACAACAAGAACTGTGAATGTGTATACCTTGATACAATGTGTTATCTCGCCGGTCACTTTTGTTGCCGTCAAAATATTTGCTCATTCTATGACTACATTGAAGAAAGTTGAGTAAATGCACATATTAATAATAGACACCTTAAAGATAATGTGTACCAAAACTCTCCATCCTATCTTTATGTTAACATACTTTACTAACCTTTTGTTTGGGAGGTTTGATACAGTCATTCATTTGTCATGGTGCACCTAGGAAGTAAACAGCTCTGGTCATGTGACAATTTACACTAAACATGTGACACTGCACATAATTCGTGGAGACCCTTTATTTATTTATTAAATAAATATTTATTTATTTATTAATTTCAGTATTTGGTTGAAATTCATTGATACATCATTCAGAAGTTTTGTACGGTCACTAATGTGACTGATGGGATTAAAAGAAGATTTCACTCTACTCTATTTTACGGGTCAGCCTCAAACCTGGGTCACTGTGGTAAGAACATAGCTTTTGTACATGTGCTCTAGTGGTGAGCTAACTAGTCCCCCACTTCCAACCTAAATTGATGCAGAAAAGGCAGATATTGGTACAGAAATTGTCCCTAGAATACAGGAAATGAAGTGATTAATGCTCAAAATGTTCTTATGTTGATTTAAGCTATGGACATGTACAACATATGTTTGTTTGTTTATTATTAAAGTAAGTCAAATTTAAAATGAATTGAAATTAAAATACTGCACTCACTGCAGTCACTGTCCACAAAAGAAACATTGGATCATGATGTTACAGCTAGTGGTGCAGCTATACATTTTATATTGCTGCCCCTGTCCCCAACTGTGCATCTATTAAAAAAATGAACATAACATCCTGCACTGACCTACAGTAGAGCAACAGCACCATCTTCTGTTCATTATTGTACTTTGTACTGGAACGCTGGAAGGACTTCAGCTGACTGACTTTTCTTCTGGCAGGCTTCCAACTTATCAGAGCACATTGCAACACACAACTCTCACCCCTACACAAATGACTGAACCAGCCCTTCACCCATCACCATATACCTCAAATACTCTGATGAAATGTCCATACTTGAACTACACAAAGACAATAACTCATTACATCAAAACTCTCTTTCTCACTTCACACAATGGTGTATGGATAACTACCTGCAGCTGAACGTGGACAAAACACAGGAAGTAGTCATTAACACATCAAACACACCCCACACTGGACTCAACCGCCATACATGACAAGCCACAACAGGTGAGCAACTTCAAATATTGTGGACTCATTTCAGTATTGATCATTCTATCTGTAAATGATCTCAGCAAAGACTCCATGTCACCTGTAAACTCCAAGCACTCTCTGTTGCCCCTCACCTCCTGTTGTTGATTTACAAAAGTATATTTCAACCCATCCTGCTGCACTGTTCCCCCTGCTTCTTTACCCTGTGAACTATCTCCAACACAAACTTACCGGCATCACTCATATTGCCTCCAAAATCTTGCCTGCCAACACTCAACCTCTCAGACAAGTACCACAAAGCCATCACACGCCCAGTACTCACAACAGCAAGTGACACTGATCGACCCTCAATCAAAGAGCATTTGCTTCAGCAGGAGCTTTTTTCCTTCTGCTATAGGACCCCTGAACAAACTACCTTGTTCACACTGCTGTGATGTATGAATGCATACATCAAGATTTTCTGTATTGTCTATATCTGTGTGTTTTTGTGTTATATTTTACAATCCCTGAATTTGGCAGTACTTGCTTTTTATTATGTTCTCATTATGTTTAATTGTTGTACACCAGTCCACCAAAGGCAAATTCAATTTGGCAATAAACCTTTGGCAATAAACCTGATTCTGGTACTATATCCTGTAAGAACTACATCACATCAACTCAGTCGTATTTTACGGTGAATGTAGCTGGAAAAAAAGACAATGAACAAGGTAGTGTGTTACAGAATTTCAATAGTTTATTCATTCAATAATTAATCAGTTGTTCAATCATTTTTATTCCTGTTGTCAGTCACAGTACATTCAATTTCTCATTTTATAACAGTGTAGACAAATCACACAAAATATCACATCATATACAAAATCTAAACATATCTTTTATAAAACATTTAGACATCGTCTGCAGGTTTTTTCCTTTATTTTAAATACAGTGCTCTATTTTGTAATGGCATAAAACTCACTGAGAAAGATGAAACATCTGTTAAAATACATATATTATTTCTTTATAATTATAGTATTTAAAATAGCTTAATTTACCACAACTAAACACACAGTAATACTTTTGAGGGTCAAACCAACAAGTCTCTGGTTACTGGTCAGCTTCTCTACCTCTGTGTTCCCGAACAGTCTCAAGGTGTCATTTATTTGCTCTTACTTGACGACCTGTTCAGTTCAGTGGATCCAGTCATCAAGAAGTGCTAAATCAAAGTGCTGCAGACTTGCAGTAGATTTCTTTAAGACGTTTTGCCTCTTGTCCGAAAGGCTTCCTCAGCTCAGCACAGAAAACCCTGAGTTTCCCTCATCTCAGGCTTAACAACATATTTTCACTAATCCCGTTTTCTGAAACGTGGCCCTGCTCATGATCTCCATTGTGGTTGTGTGTGCACTGTCCGCAGCAATTAATGTGTATATACTGGTGTGAGTTTGTCATGACCCCCCTGCCGTGACTCTCGGTTTGAGTGTGAGTGTGTTCTTGCTATTTTTTTCCTTTTGGGCAAATGTGGCATGCTTGGTGTGTTTTGCCTTCCTCGCTTGCCAGCCTCACTAAGTTGTGCTCCTCTCTGTATGGGAATTGCTATTGGGTCAGCTGTGGCTGGAGGTAAAGTTGGTCGCAGGCTTATCAGAATATCTGTGATTCCATCCTCTGCTCCCCCCATTCTGCATGTCCTTGGGCAAGATACTGAACCCTAAATTGCTAATGTTTTTGCTCCCAAATTGCTGTGAATTTTTGTTTCTGATGAGCAGTTAGCACCTTAGCCTCTGCCATCAGTGTATGAATGTGTGTTAATGGGTGGATGTAATGAAGTGTAAAGTACTTTGTGCCTTCTGAAGACTAGAAAAGCGATATACAAGTGCATACCATTTACCATTGCTCTCTGAGACTGTACTGGGCGCTGGGGATGCTCCAACGAGCCATGCACAGTTGGCACCAATGCAGAATACAATGTTTCAAATTTCAGGAGGCGTTTACATTATTATGAAGGTTTGAACCAGTGCATGCATGTTTTCAGAGCCCAGCGCAAGAGTCATACAAACAGCCTTAGAGTTATGAGTCAACATGGCCTACAAGCTACTGGAATACTACTATTTCAAATGCTTAAATGACCAAGTGCCGTGGCTACTTGCAGAGCCGTCACGCTTAAAACAACATACATCATAACATCATTTTTGGAGCTATACTTCATGTCTGCTGCTGAAAGCACAGTGCAGTCTTAGTGAATGGAAGAATGATGGCAGTAGGAACCACTATTGTATTCCACACAGACCTTTTGTTTCTCTTGTATATTGCACCGTTAACTTAACAGACAACCTTGATCACACCTCACCATTTATTAATGTGGCCTCAACGCCATTGGCTTACATGGAAACTTCAGCTGGTTCTCAGCAGCACTGGACAAGGAAGGAGAAGATGGAGATGGAGTCAGGGCAGATTAAGGACAGAAGAGAGCATAGCTTAGCCACAAGCTCTTGTCTTGATCTGTGTCTGCAGATCATTTCATCTTCTAGGGCATAAGCATAAACTCTGGGATCAGTCACAGTAACAATTGAACTTTGAGGACATAAGATAAGGAAAATTCATATTTTTCACATCTGCAGATATGTATACTTTCTAAAGTTGTACTGTACGTACTTTTATACACTGCCTATTGTGGTCCTACAGTCAAAAGCTGCTCCACAGCAATGCAACAGAGCTGTGCAAAATATTAGGGGTAGTTTCAGTCCTACTGAGAGTAATTTGCTACTAGAAAGTACCTATAGGACATACTTTCCCAGTTTACTGGTCTAGGTTTAAGGGGTTTTGTGACAATATGGGAGTCATATTTTGGGACCATGTAAGACACAAAGGGAAGGGAGCAGGCTTCAGAGGACACTTCTGGTTTGTGCAAATAGGTGACTAAGAAATACATACTTACTCATAGTGAGTTATTTACACACACAAAGCAAATGCCTCCTAACACATTGGCTACACTAGATCAAATATATATTATTCACAACCCAAAGTATCACACACATTTTACTAAGGCAACTTGAAAAACTGGAGTGAAAATCAGCTGTTAACACTGTATTGAACAAAACTGAGTTGAAACACGGACACTGTGGCAAGGCAATTCTGTCGGCGTGAATCCATTTTACACTAGAGTTTTATCTTCATGATGGAGTCAGATTTTATGGTACATAGGTTCAATGCTAGCTTCATGTGAGAAGAGCTACTGGCTTGCTACAATTTCAATGTCTGTACTGCTGTATATGTACAACCTCAAGACATAAGTTAGTCATAATATACAATACATAGTTTCAACGTTTTAACTCTTTGGAAAGATACACACCCTGAGTTTGTTATTTGAAAGTCTTGTCCACCATTACTTTTTTTGTCTTGAAGTTTTGGCAAGCTTTATAAGCTGATTCCAATATATTTTGATTCAGTATGTTTATATATGACTACTTGTAGGCCATAATAATAATACATAAATGACATTTTTAACATTTCTCTCAGATAATTTAATGACGGACTTTCATGCTTGGAAATACAACTGACAAAGTGCATCTTAACAGTTAACTGAATAAATAAAATATGAAAAAACTAAATTTACAAACCTGCTGTTTCTCCTCATAACTGTTTGAAGGTGCTGAGGGGTGCATTTGGGGAATTTATGACCTCAGTATTTTTTTAAATCCTAGCTACGGCCCTGTCACTGTTGACTGGGAGGTCTTTCCCAAATCGGAGTTGCCACTGGAAGCTATAACAAAATCAGAGAGTGTATCTAAGCTACATCTTGGTTTTAGAAACAAGCCTAAATGTCAGTAAGACAAACATTTAGCAAAATCTGTAAAGAAACGGACCTCATAAGACTTAACTTAAAACTAAACTGCCCTCTACTCACACCACAACCCTAACTTCTGTACACCTGCATCCGCATGATGGTTCCAGGTGTGGTAGCTCCCTTAGATGGTCAGAGTTCTGGGTGTGCTCTGAATGGAAATTATACAAGCGCACACTATAACAGAGCAGAGCAGTTTCATTTAGGAGCCCATTTTTTCTTGGGTTGAAATCCCTGGTGTGTGCAACTAAGTAATGACAACATGTTCAGTGTTGCTGATTGTACAAATGTGTGTACTGTATGTGTGTGTGGAGGGAAAGTGTGTCTCAACTCAATCATTTCAAGTGCAGTACACATTCCAGAAACGCTGTGTGCCTCCATGGTCAGCTGCCATGGGCATGATGGTCAGCTGCCATGGGCATGAGTTTGTGTGTACATGCAGGTATGTGCACTTCATGTGTGAGCATGCTTGTGAATGTGCTGAGCTGTGTTGGCCTTTGTGCTGTGGTCTGAAAAGGCAGCTTCTGTTCTCTGCGTGTCTCTGCTGCTCCTCTGTGACCTCTAGAAGATGCTTTGTCTTCGGTTCTTTCCGCGACCTGAAGAGAGACACATTGAGATGGAAGACTTGATTTAAAATGATTATTCATTCATATTATTATTTATATATAACAGATGATACAGTATATAGAGAGTCCTGTGCCAAAGTCTTACTCCAGTGTGAAAAAATGCTGTAAAATAATAATTATTTCAATGACATGTTAATAGACTATATTTATCAATTAACAAAATGCAAAGTGAGTGAGCATAAGAAAAATCTAAATCAATCAATATTTGGTGTGACCACCTTTTGCATTTAAACTGCATCATTTCTTCTAGGTACATTTGCACATAGTTGTTTAAGGAACTTGGCAGGTAGGTTGGCCCAAACATCTTGGAGAACTTCCCACAGTCCTTCTGTGGATTGAGGAAGCCCCAAACTTACAAGGACCCTCCACCATGCTTCACTCTAGCCTACAGACACTCACTCTTGTTCTGCTCTCCAGCTCTTCGGTGAAGAACCCACCTTCTGCTGCAGCAAAATATTTCAAATTTTGAGTCATCAGACCAGAGCACCTGGTGCCATTTTTCTGCACGCCTGTTCCCGTGTTTCTATGCATAGTTGATAGACGTTGCTGACGTACTGCGGCAAGCGTGTTGACTCATTTCCGTTTCCGGTGCTTGTGTGTTGGTAGCGTGTTGTGCTGCTCTCGCTAAATACCAGTTAAATTTGTTAGATTATAGCGGCTAACTGTCCGCTAAACACTTATTTTTACAGTAATTTGCTTAAGCACTCACAGTTCTTTCCATCTTTTAGTGACTGCTGTTCAATCTCATAGTTGTTCAAACATTTTGGTAGCTGACGCTACAGTACTTTGGCTTAGCCGTTAGCGACATTAGCTCAGCAGCTAGCGATGGCTTCTCGTTCTCCCTCTCGCTCTCCTACTTTCTCCTGCTCGGTGTGTCAGATGTTCAGTTACTCCTCTGCCTCCTTTAGCGATAATAGTACGTGTAATAAGTGTAGTTTATTTGTAGACATGGAGGCGAGGCTCAGTGATTTAGAAGTCCGGCTCCGCACCTTGGTAGATCAGTCTTTAGCTACTGTAGCTAGCCAGTCCCCGGTAGTCGGTGCGGAACGGCCTGAGTTAGCCTGTGGTAGCCGTCCCCCGGCATCTCCTGAGCAGCCAGGAAAGGGTGGGCTGGGTGACTGTCCGAAGGAGGAATAGTCGTAAGCATTCAAAGTCCACGGGGCGCCATCAACCTGTTCACGTTTCTAACAGATTTTCCCCACTCAGCGACACACCCGCTGAGAAACCAACTCTGATCATTGGCAGCTCCATTTTGAGAAACGTGAAGTTAGCGAAGCCAGCGGCCATAGTTAAGTGCATCCCTGGGGCCAGAGCAGGCGACAATGAGTCTTATTTGAAACTGCAGGCTAAGGATAAACGTAAATACAGTAAGATTGTTATTCACGTCGGCGGTAATGACTCCCGGTTACGCCAATCGGAGGTCACTAAGATTAATGTTGAGTCGGTGTGTACATATGCAAAAACAATGTCGGACACCGTAGTTTTCTCTGGACCCCTGCCAAATCTGACCAGTGACGACATGTATAGCCGCATGGCGTCATTCCGCCGCTGGTTGTCGAGGTGGTGTCCAGCAAACGATGTGGGCTTTGTAGATCATTGGCAGACTTTCTGGGGAAGACCTGGTCTGATTCGGAGAGACAGCATCCATCCCACTTGGGAAGGAGCAGCTCTCATTTCTAGAAATCTGGCCAAGTTTATTAGTGGACCAAATCCATGACAACCCAGAGTTGAGACCAGGAGGCAGAGTCGCAGTTTAACACACTTCTCTGCCCTTCTTTTTCAGCAGTTACCCACCCAAAACCCTACGCAGAGTCGCAGTCTAACACACTTCTCTGCTCCTCCATTTCAGGAGTTACTTAGTGAAAATCCTATAGTGACGGTGTCTGTCCCCCGACCATCGAAATTATTTAAAAAGGTAAACAGAAGAGGAGCTGTGCATAAAAACCTCATAAAAATAAAAACCACAAGAGCAATAGTGCAAACGAATAGGAGAGTTAAATGTGGACTCTTAAACATCAGATCTCTCTCTTCTAAAGGTGTACTAGTAAATGAACTAATATCAGATTATGATATTGATTTATTTCATCTTACTGAAACCTGGCTGGGTGATGGAGAATATGTTAGCCTAAATGAATTCACCCCTCCCAGTCATATTAATACTCACATTCCTCGAGGCACAGGCCGAGGAGGTGGAGTTGCAGCTAAAACGGACAAAGTTATTATTGTAGGGGATTTTAATATTCATGTGGACGTTGAGAATGACAGCTTCAGTGCTGCATTTATCTCTCTGTTGGTTTCTATTGGCTTCTCTCAGAATGTTCATGAACCGACTCACTGTTTTAACCACACCCTCGACCTTGTTCTGGTGTATGGTATTGAAATTGAACATTTAATAGTGTTCCCACAGAATCCCTCTTTATCTGACCACTGTTTGATAACTTTTGAGTTTGTATTGCTGAACTACTCGCCATTGGGCAAAGTTTTTTATACAAGATGTCTGTCTGATAGTGCTGTAGCTAAATTTAAGGATGCGATTCCATCAGCTCTAAATACATTATCAAGTCAGCAAGTAACGGAGGACTCCTATGCTAATTTCAGTCCCTCCCAAATTGATCATCTTGTTGATAGTGCTGCAGGCTCGCTGCGAATGACACTCGACTCTGTAGCCCCTCTAAAAAAGAAAATACTAAAACAAAGACAGTTAGCTCCATGGTATAATACTGAAACTCGCAAATTAAAGCAAATATCGTGGAAACTTGAGAGGAATTGGTGTTCCACCAAACTGGAAAATTATCATTTAATTTGGCAAGATAGTCTTAAAACTATAGGAAGGCCCTCCGTAATGCCAGAGCAGCGTACTACTCGTCATTAATAGAGGAAAATAGGAACAACCCCAGGTTTCTTTTCAGCACTGTAGCCAGGCTGACAGAGTCACAGCTCTATTGAGCCAAGTATTCCCATAGCTCTCAGTAGTTACGACTTCATGAGCTTCTTTAATGATAAAATTCTAACTATTAAAAACAAAATTCACCAAGACCTGCCGTCAACTGGCACCGACTTATCTCTTAACTCAGGAAACTTATAAACAGCTGTAGAACCAGATATATGTATATTGCTTCCCTCAATCTTTACCAACTAACTTCAATAATTTCTTCATCTAAACCATCAACCTGCCTCTTAGACCCCATCCCGACTAGGCTGCTTAAAGATGTTTTACCCTTAGTCAGCACTTCTATACTAGATATGATTACTCTATCTCTATCAACAGGCTATGTACCACAGTACTTTAAAGTAGCTGTAATTAAACTTCTTCTGAAAAAGCCCAAACTTGATCCAGATGTTTTAGCCAACTATAGACCTTTATCTAACCTTCCATTTCTCTCTAAGATCCTGGAGAAAGCAGTTGCTAAACAGCTGTGTGACTTTCTACAGAGCAATAGTTTATTTGAGGATTTTCAGTCAGGATTTAGAGCTCATCATAGCACAGAGACAGCACTGGTGAAAATTACTAACGACCTCCTTATTGCATCAGACAAAGGACTTGTCTCTGTACTGGTTTTATTAGATCTTAGTGCTGCATTTGACACCACTGACCATCAGATCCTATTACAGAGACTGGAACATTTCATTGGCATTAAAGGAACTGCTCTAAGCTGGTTTAAGTCCTATTTATCAGATCAGATTGTACATGTTAACGATGAGTCCTCCATGCATGCCAAAGTTAGTCATGGAGTTCCACAATGATCTGTCCTCGGACCAATCCTCTTCACTTTATATATGCTTACTTTAGGCAATATTATTAGGATATATTCCATGGGCTTTCATTGTTATGCAGAGGATACTCAGTTATATCTATCGATCAAGCCAGATAAAACTAATCAGTTAGCTCAACTTCAAATGTGCCTTCAGGATGTTAAAACCTGGATGACCTGTAATTTTCTAATGTTAAACTCAGATAAAACTGAAGTCATTGTTCTGGGGCCCAAGCACCTCCGTGACGCATTATCTAAAGATATAGTTTCCCTTGATGGCATCGCCCTGGCCTCCAGCACCACTGTGAGGAATCTTGGAGTTATCTTTGATCAGGACATGTCGTTTATGTTTCACATTAAGCAAATTTCAAGGACCGCCTTTTTTCACCTACGTAATATTGCGAAAATCAGGAACATCCTTTCTAAAAATGATGCAGAAAAACTAGTCCATGCATTTGTTACTTCTAGGCTGGATTACTGCAATTCCTTATTATCAGGCTGCTCCAAAAAGTCTGTTAAGACTCTTCAGCTGATCCAGAATGCTGCAGCACGTGTTCTGACAGGAACCAGGAAAAGAGATCACATTTCTCCTGTCTTAGCTTCTCTGCATTGGCTTCCAGTAAAATCCAGAACAGAATTTAAAATCATTCTTCTTACCTACAAAGCTCTTAATGGTCAGGCGCCATCTTATCTTAAAGAGCTCATAGTACCTTACTACCCCACCAGAGCACTGCGCTCCCAGAATGCAGGGTTACTTGTGGTTCCTAGAGTCTCCAAAAGTAGACTAGGAGCCAGAGCGTTCAGCTATCAAGCTCCTCTCCTGTTGAACCAGGATCCAGTTTGGGTTCAGGAGGCAGACACCATCTCCACATTTAAGAGTAGGCTTAAGACTTTCCTCTTTGATAAAGCTTATAGTTAGGGCTGGCTCAGGTAGTCCTGAACCATCCCTTAGTTATGCTGCTATAGACCTAGACTGTCAGGGGATTTCCCATGATGCACTGAGCTCCTCTCTCCTCTACTTTCCCTCCCTCTGTATGCAACCTCATCCCATTATTGCATGTTACTAACTCAACTTCTCCCCTTTCCCGTAGTCTTGTGCTTTCTCATCACTCTCCTCTCTCCTCCTATCACTTCCTGCAGGTTTTCTGGCTCTGGAGCTGTGGAGTCTGGATCTGTGGTTGCAAGTCACCTGCTGCTCCCGTGTTCCTGATCGACACCCTCTGCTACAACAACTATTGTTATTAGTCCTATTGTTATTATAATCATTAACATTACGATTGTTATCATTAACACTACTATAAATATCTGTACCATTTTTCATTTAGTCTATAGCAACATCACCTTTACTGTCTGTACCTCTGTGTGTATATTATGTAGGCTGCCTCCTCTCTCTCTCTCTCTCTCTCTCTCTCTCTCTCTCTCCTTCACCCCAACCGGTCGAGGCAGATGGCCGCCCACCCTGAGCCATGGTTCTGCTCGAGGTTTCTGCCTCTTAAAGGAAGTTTTTCCTTGCCTCTGTCGCCTAGTGCTGCTCTTGGTGGGAACTGTTGGGCTTCTGTAAATATCATCACAGAGTACGGTCTAGACCTGCTCTTTTATGAAAAGCGCTGTGAGATAACTGTTGTTGTGATTTGGCGCTATATGAATAAAATTTAATTGAAGTTGAGTCGCGGGCTTTGTTTCTGCAGACGGTAGATGGCAGAGGTGGGGGACTCGCGTCACATGACTTGACTCGAGTTAGACTCGAGTCGCAAATTTGAAGACTTGAGACTTGCTTGACTAAAACAGACAAAAGACTCGACTTGACTCGGTTTTCTATGACTTTAGACTTGACTTAGACTTGAGAAAGATGGCTTAAATGACGTGATTTTATAAATAAATACATGCATTCGCTCATTCCAACATTTGCGCATAATCCTGCAACCATGTGTGCTTCACATAACATTAGTGGTCCAGATCTCCGTAACAGCGGCGTAAAAAAAGACTGTTACGTGTAGTACAACACAGACATTCAAGGATTATGATGTCGATGACTGTAGGAAGAAAAGAACAGCGGTGTGCAAAGTCTGCAGCTCTGCAGTCTGCTGTTTCCGTTTCACTTAATGATTTTGTTAAGATTTAGATACATTTACTTAGTGTTTCAACCTACATATACATACGTACTGTCTGTACCTCTGTGTGTATATTGTGTAGGCTGCCTCCCTCCCCTCTCTCTCTCCTTACATCCCTCTCTTTTTCTCTCTGTTCCTCTCTTGCCCTCTCTCTCTCTCTTTCTCGCTCTCTCTCTCCCTCTCTCTCCTTCACCCCATCCGGTCGAGGCAGATGGCCGCCCACCCTGAGCCATGGTTCTGCTCGAGGTTTCTGCCTCTTAAAAGGAAGTTTTCCTTGCCTCTGTCGCCTAGTGCTTGCTCTTGGTGGGAACTGTTGGGCTTCTGTAAATATCATCATAGAGTACGGTCTAGACCTGCTCTTTTATGAAAAGCGCTGTGAGATAACTGTTGTTGTGATTTGAACATTGAATTTATGATTATTAGCACCTGTTTGTTATAATTGTTTAATCATACACCTGACAATATGCCTACAAAATCCCTGACTTTGTGCAAGTGTACCAAGAAGATTTGATGCTGTTTTGAAGTAGTGTTGAGTCGTTCAAAGAACGTTTCGTTCATTTGACCTAATCTTGTATGTGACTCAGGAGGAACGGGTTCATTTTCACGCATGCGTGAAAGATCTTGGACTCTTACGTTCACTTGTCACACAGCAGCTGCATGGGCTCCGTCAGCACAGGAAACAGTATTGATTAGTTCACGACTCTCAACTGTGGTTCTCTGGGTTTGAGTCGTTCATTTGTCACATGACAGCTGGCTACAGGGCTGTGGTTAGCAGGCAGCACAGGAAACAGAATTGATTAGTTCAGAACTCATAACTGTGGGTCTCTGGGTTTGAGTCGTTTTCACGTGACATTTCAGCTACTGTAGAGCAGGAATGAACTACTCGTTCACGACTCACATGGGTCCTCCTCGGGGTCTGTCTTCACTCGGCAGACTGAGTAACTGCCAGCACCGGGGAATGAGAGGCAAGTCTGTTGTCAGTTAACAGTCACTGGACTGACATTATATATATATTTTGATAATTTTGAGAAAAGTGTGGTGGCCCAAACGTTAGAGAAGCGAGCTTGTGACCTGGAGGTTGCCAGTTCAATCGGCAGGATAATATCTTGTTGTGGAAAGTAAACCAACCTTGCCCTCCCTCATTTACCACCACTGAGGTGCCCTTGAACAAGGCCCATAACACCAACAGCTCCGGTTGTCCAGGTGTGAATGTGTAACAGTGTGAATGTGATCAGGGCCTTCCTGCAAAAGAGAGGCTTCCTCTCAGTGAAGCTTGCCTGAATAAATTAAAGTTAAAAAAAAACAAAACAACAATTTTACAGCGCAGTGATGTTGTGCCATAGTTTTAACACAGCCGTATGTTAAAACAAACGGATCCGGTCATTAAAACATTAAAAGACAGCCACATAGCAACGTTAGCGTTAGCCCTGTGGTTTGTTTACAGCTAACAGCTGATCCAGTATGCCAGAGAACGCAACATAACTTTTACTTTTTATTTATCAACAGAGCTGTGCTGGTGAACAACCTGCAGTGTTTGAGATTATTATTAAATTTGTTAAATTTTAATAAGAGTGTGTTTTATTCATCTGGTGTGTCAAGCTTATTACTTCAATATAGTCCCGCAAATCTGATGTTAATATATAGATTTTACCCATAGATAGGGACGTTACAGATATAAAGATAGTAATTAAAATTATATATGGCTGGTCTGGTTGTATACTCAGGAAAAATTGTGAAAATGGATGGATTTAGCCGGAGTAGTGGCTTAATTGAATATTGACAACATATTTCTATGGTCTTTTCATGGTTTGAATTTGGTTGTGGCTCCATGGGGCTTTATAGAACCATGATAAAGAAACATCATACAACACAAGAGGTGAATTTGTGCATTATACTTTGTCAATTAAAGCAAACCAGGCAGCCTTCTGTGTTTGAGAACTGTGCTGGTTATTTATTTATTTTTTTTTTTTTTATCGCCCACTAGAGGGCTGCAGTGCCGCAATAACCAGCCTAGTTAAAATGAACAAAATGACACAAAAAAAGATTAGTTCATTTTAATGAATGAGATTTGGTGACTCGAGTCTTTCAAAAGAGTGACTTTTCCCATCACTATTTTGAAGGCAAAGGGTGGTCACACCAGTAGGCTACTGTATTGGTGTCCCCTTGACACCATAATTTAAGAATTATATTTTCTTTAGCAATTTTTAAGTCTTAGAATGTGTGATATTAAAATATAGACAATGAGAATATAACGGAAAGTGAATGTGCATGCACAGCATACACACAGGATATCTATCCTGTGCACTACATTCTCATTACCAGATCTAACACTATCCACATCATGTGCAGAACATAGTCCACAGTAGAACTGTTATAGCTGCCCACAATGTGAAGAACTTAATGTTCCAAAGCTTGTTGTGAGATTGTGTGGCAGGAACCTTACTTAAAGGCTGAAACAATGAGCTGCGGTGGCCTGGATCCTTCTGGAGCTGCACCTCTCTGAGGGAAAACACTGAAGCAGCTACAAAAGAGGGGAGAGAAAAAGACGGCTCTACTGGTACTGTACAACATCCTCAGTGTGTGTTGCCACTCATTTATAAAATCTTTCATATGTGAATAAAAAACTGCCACATAAACTGTAGCTAAAATGAAGCATCTGGCTATATGAGACTACATGTGCTGTAGCTGTATTCATACATACACATATGCTATGAGATAACCAATTTGTTTGTCAAAATGTGGAAACTGACCCAAAAAACACAGAGATGGCAAAGTAGCATATTTACAGTAGAAGTGCAGTCTGCTGTTCACAGCCAGAGTTGCCAAGAGCTGTGGGCTTTAAAGGTGTGTTCACAGTGTACATGTGTGTACATGTCTTACTGTCTGCCAAATTGTGTATGTTATCCCCTAGACACAGGAAGTAGGGATGTCGTAGAGCAGCTTCAGCGGAGATTCTGCTTCTGGTGTCGTACTGCAATCAGAACATAAAAGCAGCTGAATAGACCGTCTTTGAAATCCAAGTTCAGTTCTGTCTCATATCCAGGTGAACGAAGGTCATTGTGCCTTTGTCTCATACCATCAGCAAAGCAGACAGCAGGTCGATCCCCTCTGTGTCCAACCTGATGGAGACAAAGAAAAAGTTCAGTTTGCATTTACACTATTTAGAGAAGAAGTACACACTGATACTGATCATGAAAACAAGTACAGCGGGCTGAATTTTCTTCATGTTGTTTTCCCCCAAATGACACCCTAAATGTTTTTATTCAAAAATGATATTCAGTCTATGGTTAGATATGGCTGATAATACCCAATATTTTCTCAGCTCTTTAATAAAATAGTATAGAATACAACTTACTTATCCACCAGAGTGGAAATGTGTCTTTAATTCGCAAAAACATAAAAAGGAGCATACAGAATAGATATGGTGACAAAAAATATCTTATTCTGACAGTGTACAAACATATAGAGTTGAAATATTATGTGCTTTGAGCAATTCTTCAAAATATCATTGGTATTTTCAGAGAAGCTAAATTGGCCACCCAGAACTATACCAAGAGAGGGTCCACACGGGTCTTAAAAGTATTAAAAAAAGTAAAAGTAAATTTCATATTATAAAAATATGCCTGTCTATTATACTGCTTTTATAGTCCTATATTTTAGTTCAGTGACTCCTGTATGGCAGCTTTGCATGATTCAAAGTTAAAAAAAAAAATTTCTATCTTATACTGACTCTTCATGAAGGCCTTCCTTTCAGCCTCTGTCTGAAACGAGCTGTAGTTGCTCCTGTCTCTTTAAGCCCCCCCTCTCAAAGCCCACTGTTTTTATTAAATTTAATTTACAAAGTATTACATTTCGTAATGTCCTTTCGTAGGATTAAATAAATGCCGTAAACATCATAAATAAACTCTTTTTGTCTGTGTGACTTTACAATTTACTCCGTTTTGTGTGACTTGGATGTTAAACGGCAGTTCAGGTAACATTACTGTTTATGTCAGTGTTTCGCTTGGACTGTGGAGTATTCACGGTGCACGAGCTCTGGCAGGAAAACAAAACATCTCTGAAGTGCTATTAACAAGCTAACGTTAAGACGATCGACACTTTGATGGGCAAGTGCCTGAAGTTCAGAAGGACAGAGATATGGACAAGTTGGGGCATAGGGGGCTGTGGTTAGCACCTGTGATGGGAATTTCATGAGAACCATCTTTAAAACACTGCCATGTAATTAATCTCACTAGGGGCCTCTAGCCTCTTGGGTATGGGGTCAGAGGAAGGTAAATGTGTGTGATGCTTTAGGCCCAGATTTTTAGGCCTTATTGGCCCAGAGACCACTCTAAGTGGTTCATCACATTTACCTTGGACATAGGTGTCTTTCTATAGATCCAGATTGAGTGTCCCCTAGGGAACACTGAAAGACACCATGTTCCTTTGATGAGATAGTACTCCGACTCCTGAGAAAATATAGAGTACGGTCTAGACCTGCTCTTTTATGAAAATTGCTGTGAGATAACTGTTGTTGTGATTTGGCGCTATATAAATAAAATTGAATTGAATTGAATTGAATAAAAGCTGCATGAGCTGTTACACTGGAGCTCACTCGGATGATACTCTCTGATGCGTATGTGTCCCTGTGAGTTCCTTCTGCAGAAGACTTGAATAAAATTCACAGAAAGACAATGTGTTTGCCTGAGCTATTTATTTGAAAACTCAAATTGCCATCCAGCGGAGCTGGAAGAACCGCCTGCAGGTTATTGGTCAGTGAATGTTACAATAGCAACGGAGAAACAATTGTGTATAAGACGAGGACCGTGTCTGTGTGTCGGCGTGGCCACAGTTGTAGGGTAACGTTATGTGAATGGAAACATCCAACACGCTAATGCACATTAAACTTACATCACCCAGATGCGCCGATCACTAGGAAGAAGAAAAAACAAACCTGTGCCCAACTCCTTATCCCCGCTGCTTTCAAGTCACTACTATATAATATTATATTTCAAGCAGCCTTTAGATGCAAAAACAGAACAGGATGAATAATCACTGAAGCAATTGGCATTTACATTGGCATTTTATATTACATTACTTTATCTAGCCAAGGTGTAATTAATTGTAACAACTCAAACTGCTAAATTTATTTTGTATTTTTGGTTTCACACCATAAGAGTTCTTAGTGAGACAAATATTACGTTCATTTCATAGGTGTCATTTACACTGGGGATGCTGGGGACATGTTTCCATCACTTTTTAAAAAACATTTGTTAAATATGTTCTGAAAAATGGCTTGCAACAAGAAATCTTAAAAAACTAATGAAAATGCTTTGAGAAAGGGTTATTTGCACAATAAGAAAACATGCAATGCAGTGTAACTATAGAAGAAACAAATTGTCCAAAAAAGTAACCTAAAAAAAAAAAGCTGCTTATTACTAATAGTCACTTGAATTTTCTTTTTCCTTTTATATAAATAAAGACAATTCTACCATAAATTGATGCAGAAAATGTCTCCAGAATGCAGAAGATTAAGTGTTTAATGCTCAAATCCCAATTTATATCAGCATTGAATATTTCATCAAAATAGTGTTAAAATATCTTCTTGTCTTGTTCTCGTGAACCCAAAATTGTGTATGTAAGCTAAGTGTATCGTCACACCCCTTTTCTGAACCCCTGTATATCCCCACCATTTTTCAACACAAAGTGATTTCCTTGATTAATTTTATGTTATCATAGTACAAACACACCCCAAAAATCTGTAGTGTATTAAATATGAATGCGAGTATTATAATAAAATGTTTTATTAAATTCAGGTAACTTCTTCAATAATAATTTTCTCTGGCTTAAAATTCATACAGATTTCCATTATACTAAGTTGCCATTAAATTTCATCCTAGGTGGTATTAAAAAGGTCTTAATTTTTAACTTTGAGAATCCTGGGGGTACCCTGCAAGACATAGTTTAAACAAGTTGGCTGTGAAGTTCAACCAGCCCTGTTATTATTTGTCACAAATACTTTTTTTAGTCCTATTAACATTAATCTCTGAGTTTCAATTTTTTCACCAAGCCTGAAGCATAAGGAGTCTGTTAAAGACGGAGAACTAAACCATGTTATCGGTATACATAAAAATCCTGCTCTCGAATCATAAATATATTTGTCTAGATGATTACAGGACTAAGAACACATCCTGGTTTCTCTTAATTATCTGCAGATTATTAATTATCTGTAGATTTTTACAGACTAACTGAGGAATGATTTTTGGCCACATTAACGCATAGCTTGAGCGATGGCAAAGCCTGTCTGCAGGTCCACCATTTTGGTCCAGAACAGAGATATTGACAGCTATTGGATAACTTGCCATTACATTTAGTGCAGCCATTTGTGGTCTCCTGAGGATGAATTGTAATGTATTTGGTGACTTTTGATCCAGAGCAATCTGAAGGTCAAGGTCTTTATGAACTATCTCAATATACTCGCCCAATCATTTAGTTTAATGAACTGACCCTTCCATCACCCTGTATTTCCTAATTAGCAACTGTTAGCATGCTAATAGCTAATCTAAGATGGTTAAAATGTTAACCATTATACCTGCTAAACATCAGCATGTTAGCATCATGACATGCTGATGCAGCAAAGCATTTACTCAAAGCACCACTGTGTCCTAAGAACAGCATCCTTCAGACACCATTCAGGTCAACAGACAGAATTTGTTAGCATTACCTGGGCACATGGTTGATGAGCGCTTGAGGTCTGTATTGAGGAAAAAGGTAAGACCGAAACTCCTCATTGCTGCTGATACCAGACCAGGTCTCTTCTGATGGAGTACCTGGCAGACAAAGAAACAAAAGAAATGTGTGGTTGTCTGTGTCACACTTAGGTATGGAAGCCCTAAGCGGCCATCGATTCATATCTTTATTTTACTCCGTTTTCCCGTGATAACGGGATCATTTTCTCGAGATCTCAAGATAACTAAACAGTAGTTTAACACGGGCTGGCAAGAACTTTTCTTAATGGTAATTTCAAGGTGCTTTCAGCTTTACTGATTAGCTCAGTTGGTAACTTACAGGACTTTGTAGGGTTTTAAGATTGTGAGTTTGATCCTCATGGAAGACTAATTAAAAAAAAATTTTTTTTTTCATATTCATCTCCAACAAAGCCACACCCCGAATACAAAGCTGACCAGTCACAGCGCAGTATAGGACTCGCTCTAACTGAGGTCCGACACTTTCATGGCTGTGCTCCAATGACTCTCATGTAAAAGGAGTCGTTTTCTAGCTTTTTTCCCCTTTTTTTTCTAACACTGTTCCTGGGGCACTTTCCAAAACCTAAAATAAATCCAGAAACATTTCGGCTGTGGGTTGTTCCTAATGTAATGTTAGTTAGCTTTGAAATAGCCATTGGAAAATGTGTGATTGAAAAAACACACAAAGGAATAATAAAAAAAAAAAACTTTGCAGAGCGCGGGGATTAAATCAACAATCTTTTGGATGCAAGTCGTGCACTCTACCAACTGAGCTAAATGCTAACTCAGCAAATTGTCACACAATTATCACAAAGAAACGCACCTTCGTTATCTGGAGCTCACAAGAAAATTATCTTGTTATCACGAGAAAACAACGGTCGTTATCTCAACATCATGAGATAATTATCCCGTTATCACGAGTAAAATAAAGATATGAAACGATGGCCGCTTAGGGCTTCCGTACATAAGACTCGTTCTTACTTCATATATTACTTGGTATTAGCATGGCCTGCAGGATATTATGATAATGTGCTGCTAACTTACCCATGAGCCTAAAAACTAGATGTAGCTCCTCCTTCACTGTGGCACCAGGAAACATGGGGCGACCTGTTGCCATTTCATACAGGATACAGCCCACGCCCCTGGAAGAGGAGGGAGGAGATGATACAGATACAGGGAGGACAAGCAAACAACAAAGAGTCCTCCATCATCGAGGTGAGGCCGTGTTCAAACACAAACACACACACTTCAAAGAGGGCTGATCATAAGTGCAAACATGTGTGGTGTGAGTGGGCACAGTGCATCCTTTTGTTCCAGGATGGTGTGCTGAAGAGGCTCACTGTGCTCTGATGAGAGAACATGTAGCTAGGTGAGCCTTACATGGCTGCCGTGTAACTACTGAGCCACGATGAATCCTCAGTGGTTCACCAGAGCTTTGTGGGTTTTCTCACCATGGCAAACTGCCAATGAGCAAAAACATGTACGGAAAGTGAATGCAGGTGTATGACTAGAGACTCATCTATTATCTTACATCTAATATTGCCTACCATCTGGTGAGTTCATATTTTCAACATTTTGCCCATAACAAATTTTATGAGGCAGTCACTGAAATGTCCAAGTTACGGACATGGCGATGCAGGGTTGTGATACGTAGTATGACTGGTCTCGATCAAGGCCAGGCAACATTGTGTCTCTTGTATTTTGTTCATTTTAGATGATACACACAACCACACATATATTTCTTTCCTCTATCTCTGTGGGGACATCTTATTGACATATTTGCAGTCTGTAGACCCCAGAGATGCTCACAAGTCTTTTAGCTAGAGTCCAAGTCAAGTCTCAAGTCATTTGTGGCTACTGAATGTTGTATCACCTGCTGCGTTCAATCCAGGTTGCTTATAAAACTGCATAGCTATAAAGATTTCTGTAACTGTAACCTGTTTTTCATTTACAGAGCACAACCATGTAATGTGCAATGCAATTAATGACGGCTTATTAACTACTGTAAGTCAACACACCCCCCAGACTCGCAAACCCAGTGTAACATTAACTAAATAAAACTGTAACGTTACATGATCAACAATAAACCTGTGACCCGTTTGCCAACGTTAATAATTAATGTGATGGTAGCCAGCGGGACATAAATGATTGACTATCATAAGTTTGGCAAGCAAACAAACACTCATTCATCTTTTCATAACGAACAACAGTCGGAATCTCTAACCCTAACCCTAAAACCAAGTCGTAACCCGACGCGTTGCTAGGAGACGCGCCCAGCCCCAAATCAACTTCCGTTCTGTTTGTTTATCACTGGGTTTGTGTTTACTGGCTAATCATGAACACCGCTGCACAAATCCGTCCATCCATTGTTATGGATTGCATGAGGAAGTCTACCGGAAGTTAAGTTTGGGCCAGAGTAATGCACATGCGCAGCACCGTTTGTTTATGTTGTTACTGTTGAAAGCGTCTATAGTGGGATCCCAGATTTCAGACCCGTTGAATATAGTAAAACATGCCCACACACACAGAATTCTCTTGAAATTCTGATATTCAGTTGAGCCTGAATTAGTCACAGAGAGAGACTTACTAAATGCAAATGCACAAATACATACAGTACATGCTTTTTTGCATCATGTTTAAATCTACAGAAAGTAAACTAAAGAAGAAATAATGCTGGTGGTTGCAATCACACAACAGTATTTGCTCCAGCATGCTCTTCCACATATTACAGTTGGGACTATTTGTAGTGCGGATGTAGGTCCAGTACACTGAAGTGAGCAGGCGTTAATTGTGGTACTGTGGACCAGTGCACTGTATAAAGAAGCAAGTTTATGTTAGCCTATTGATATCCATATTGTATTACTCACCACATATCGATGGGTGTGGAGTATTCTGTAGAGCCCAGCAGCACGTCAGGGGGCCGATACCATAGAGTTACTACCTCATTGGAATAGGTCTTAGTGGGGACAGACTTGGCCCTCGCCAGACCTGGACAACACAACACCGTCAGGGTGTAAGACCTTCATATTTAAGCAAGCCTGCTTTTTGTGCAAATATTCAACCTCTTTCAGTCTGGCACTACCTTTGTAGCAAAATCATCATGAAATGACAAGTATTTTGTGTCTCCACAAGAGTAGTATGGAACAGTACGATGCAGTCTCATACAGTGGGGTCAGTAAGACGTCATAGCACCTTAGACCAAACATGTACACACTGATTCATCATAAAGTGTCTGACAGATCAAAGTGTCACTCAGGAAAAACGTTGGAATAGTCCCGGCTCATATGCTGTGTTTAGTTAAAATTATAGAAAATACTCAGGGAATACTGTTTTTCTACCCACTCCCAGCACAAAATTAAAAAAACTCAGAGAGAGGGGCACAGTTGCTAGGATACAGGAAGTAAGGGTGCTAAAGTAATCAGGAGATCTCTCAGTGGCAGTAACATATAATTGGAAAGCAATCGTGGCAGGAAGTCATCTTATTCTATGTCTGTGTCCTTAGGACCCCATTTGCATTTGTTGTCCGTATTTTGCTGGATGCAAGCATGCTTTTTGTCCTACCAAAGTCGGCCAGTTTGAGCTCGCCCTTATCATTGATCAGCAGGTTCTGTGGCTTCAGGTCTCTGTGGAGGATTTTCCTCTTGTGACAATAGGACAGACCACGCAGCAGCTGAAACATGAAGATCTGTAGGAGAAAAAACAAAATATATTAACATTCTCAAAATAGGGGAGTTAGAAAATAAGAGCAGAAATCCAGCGGAATCCTAGAATGAACTGCTAATATATCACTTAGTCCCAGTTTGTGCCTCTTATGAGACTCTCATGAGTTGCAGAAGTAAACATTCGCTTTTTGCTCAAAAATGTACACCTGTATAACTGTATCTGAAAAATATCAGAAAAACCCAGAAGGCCATTAAACAAATGTTTCAATGTTTATGTAGTTATCACTTATTGGTGTATATATAGCAAAATCACAATTCTTATATGCATGTTTTTATTTCACACTCTGTTTCCCATGCCAACACAGCCCCATTGAATTGAACTGAACTGAAACGCTGTTCTAAAGGTATTTCCAGAATCCTTGATGAAAACAATATTCTGTCTAAACATTTTATTATTTGTTATTGGTGCTTGTGTTGAGAAAACAAAGCAAGGACATATACCTGGAGACCTGGGTATTTGGGGATTCAAGAAATAAATTCAGAACCAAACAATGTGTTGTTAAACCTTGTTGTTACCTTCTGGTTTTTATGGTATA
Source organism: Micropterus salmoides (assembly GCF_014851395.1). Lineage (NCBI taxonomy): Eukaryota > Metazoa > Chordata > Actinopteri > Centrarchiformes > Centrarchidae > Micropterus > Micropterus salmoides. The sequence goes on from NW_024043372.1 coordinate 38,723,878, forward strand.
GGTTTTATGTACTTGCACAGACGTAAACAAATACATACCCTCTCTCTCTGGTATATATTCTGTAGTGTTTGACATCTACAGTGTGGCTCACCTTGACGTTATGCATGCTCATGAGATTCCCACAGTTGTCCAAGTACTGTTTAAGGTCACTGTCCTGGAAGACACAGTTTTCGTACTTAATCTACCCACATTCCACTTGTGTAATTGTGGTAAAAACCTTTTGAATACCTGCATGCTGAAGTGGAGATGTACTCACAAGATACTCAAACACCAGAGTGAGGCAGCGGTCGGTGTGGATGATGTCGTGCAGTGTGACGATGTTGGCATGTTTCAGGTTCTTCAGTAGGGACACTGGGTGGACAGAGGAAGGAGAGATGAACATGTGCCTCCAGCACAACAACAGCAACAGTAGAAATCACTGGAAAACAATGGCTTTCAGGATTAAGATGGGTCTGAACTTGTGCTGTCTGAAACAAAATCACTTGGTCTCCTAAACCCCATTGCTGTGCCCTCAGAAGCTACAATTTAAACTGTCCCTGTGGTTTAGTCTAAACTCAGCTGCTGTGTCCTGGATAAATCTCTTAAATGCCACTAGAGTTCATTGTATCTGAGGTTTAATGTAAACCTACTGCAGACTTGAGCTATGGATTAGTACATACTAATCCTATCCATACTAATCTGTATAGTATATAGTTTTTGCAGTTAGTATTATAATAGAAAATGATTTGCACTGCTGGACATCTGTCAAACTGAGATTTTAAAGAGGTGGTATTCTGCTCATTTTCAGGTTCAAAATCTTATTTAGGGGTTGTACCAGAACAGGTTTACATGGTTTCATTTTCAAAAAACACCATGTGTTTCTCATACTGCACATTGCTGCAGCTCCTCTCTTCACCCTGTGTTGTACGGTCCGCTCCTGAGCTACAGAGTGATGCATCTTACTTGTACATAATCTTTGTTGGCAGTTCCCAGGTAAGCTGTGTCTCAATTCAGGGACCGCATCCTTTGAAGGTCGTGGCCTTCTGCGGCCTACGAAGGCTGAACCGACCGTTGTTAAATGAGACGGTCTGGTCTACAGAGGACTGTCTATTACGTCATCATCTGACCCCGCCATTACCCATGCGTGGGGAAGCGCCGCTCCTCCTCCGTCGCCTAGCAACCTTCACAGCTGCGGTCCACCGGCATGGAGACGAATATTTTAATTTAATTTTACCTCTTAATAGAGGAACTAGAGCTACTTCACCGCCGGCGCCGCCGCATGATGTATCTCAGGCTGAGAGAGGACCCTGGCCAGGTAAATACGGGGGAAAGTAACTAAGAAACGTTACATTTTATATGTATTTAGGAACTATAGGCTTCCTAAAGCTAACAGTGATGTTAACCACAGTTAACGTAGTTTATTGCTACTGCCATTTCACTTTAACAACATAATTTCATATTTAAAGAAACCCTAACCTTACTTTAATATTAAAATATTGACAGTGTTTTTGTCATTGATCAGCTAAAGCAAGTTGAATAGAAAGATATACAAGCCTTATCTAACTAAGCTCTCTACACTTCATAACAGCTGTTCTTCTCCTTGTATCCCTAAACCAGCCAAGGCTCCTGTACTGCAGGATAAATCTGATTGCGCCTGTGCTGGACAGGTTTTTTAACGAGTGCTACTGGGCCTCCTAAACCAGGAACGGAGACACGGATGGGGTGCCACGATTGAGACCCTGGTGTTTCTCTTGTGGCTGGCAAGCGGGGCATCATGCAGGGTGGTCTCCAGAGTGTTTGCAATGCCTCGATCCACTGTCCACCGCATCGTCCACAGAGTCACTGAGGAGGTGGTGGCCATTCGCCAAAGGTCATCCACCTACCGAAGACCCAGGATGAGTTACAACCGATATCCCGTGGGTTTGCAGGGCTGGCAAGACACAGAGCCTTTTTTAAAGCAGCTGGAGCAATCGACGGCTGCCACGTCCGCATCAAGCCACCGAGCGGCCCTGATGGTCAGTGCTACAGGAACAGGAAACTGTTTCCATCCATCATCCTGCAGGCTGTCTGTGACCATCAGGGCCGCTTCATTGACACCTACGTGGGCTGGCCTGTGATCCAAATCAAAGCCGCTTCAGACTGCGACCGTAACAGATGGTATAAGTTACTCTCAAGTCCACAACATCATTGTTCCACATCTTACCATCAGGACTAAACGTTGAACTGTTGAACTGTTGACCTGTTCTGATGATCTATGCTGCCTTGCCGAAAAATGCTACCATAGCGCATTGCAGATAGTACCCAGAGATAGTATGTAGCTTGTCGTCATAGCGACGCCACACACAACTGCCGCGACGTAATGTTCAATGCGACACACACACCAGCGATCCACACAGCTTTCTCTTTTTTAAGTTGAAACGTTTCAACCTTCCTCAGAATGTAAAGACAGATAAGCGGTATGAAAACCTTCCAGCTGTGTTTTCCTCTGCCGTTGTTGCTGCAGCGGTCTGTGTGACGGCGGGAGCAGAGCGCTCTGTGAGCGGGCGGCTGGCCGGCCTCACACGCTCCTCCCGCGGGTCACAGTAGGCTTCCCCCGCAGCCACTTGCTGAGCTCCTCAACTCCGAAAATATTCAAGCACGTTTTTGTTCCACCATCACTTCTCTAAAACTGTCAATATTGGAAATCTACACAGCTGATTTCTCACCTCAAAACTTCTCGGAAGTGGATTTAGTGATGAAATTCCATAAGAAAACTGTAACATATAAAACTTTCTGTTGCTGGCCTCTGTCTGGTGCAGCAATGATGATGCAGTGAATAGTGAATATTCTCTCTGACCAATCAGCAGTCTGTCTGTTTTCACGTTACATTTTAGTTTCCCTCAGCTCGCTTGGAACCTCGACGGAGGTGAGGTTATATGAAAAAAAGTACCTGGAAGCAGGTACAGGTGCAACATTTCTACAATGGAAAACCAAACAAAGGCGAGTTGAGCCAAAGGGCCTCCGCTCAGACTAGCTTGGTTTGAGGGCGTGCCTGACCCGCTAGCCGCTTGGCAAGCTTTATGACGCGTTTTCATTGTGATGTCACAAGTAAAGGAAGTGAAGAGCTGGACTACAAACCAGCTGTTTTCAAGCGGTTCAGAGCAGAGCTTTCTGTGGGAGATGGGAACTCCCTTTGGGCTGGACTTTGGGCTTTTTCACTTTGCAAACCTGTTACATGCACAAAAAAGAGAGAGAACTCAATAAAAGGACAAAAAGCAGAATAGCACCTCTTTAAAATGCAGATGAAACATAATAAAGAGACAGCTATGTGTTTCCATAAATATTAGTTAGTGGTTGTTGTCTGACAATTACTTTGGTCCTCCATTTCATTTGTGCATTGCATTGTGGGAGAAACCTGTAAAATAATATTTTTAATTTATACTGACTGTTTTGAGTATAGTTTATTTTGCCAAAACCTGCTTAGAAGTAGTATGTAGTACAGAGGTACAGAACAGAGGTTTATGGTAATAATGGTCATAACATATATTATACATTATTATATAAAGTGTATAATAACAACTGTGTACTTAAATAGAAGACGTGTCACATCTGCATCATCACTATCAGTTTTGGTAGCAGATAGAAGATCACTGACAAACTACCAGGCATGTATTAATGAACGCACACACATACGTACATGAAGGGGGGCATGATGTCAGTTTGTCAGTAATGTAGGCATTTGAGACATCTGTGAACCGTTCAGTCAACTGGTGCTATGTATGATCAATTCTGCCCACACCTTTAATGTGAACTAATATACTATAATGCTGTGTTCCTTTGAATGACAGAACTTCACCATACGTCCAGTTTAGATGCTAAATGACATATTTAAGTGAAGCTAAAATATAATTATTATCCATGTGAGGGCACAACCTTTCAGGGGTGTGTGTGTGTGTGTGTGTGTGTGCGTGCGTGTGTGTGTACCCTCTCTGATAGCAGTGCAAGGTGCTCCCTCTTCGTGCTCCAGCCGAATCTCCTTTAGCGCCACCAGGTTCTCCGTTAGTTTGCTTCGACCTTTGAATACTGTGGCATACGTACCCTATAAAAACACACACACACACACCTCTAGGTTGCCTTTCTTATTATACTATATTCTAAAGAGCTGTTACTCAAACGCCAGCAGTAATAGCATTAGAATAGAAGGGAAATTTAAAAAAATTTTATTAAAAAAAATTTAAAGAAAGGAATTTATGGGTATGTTTACTCCCACTGTCTGTTAACTTTTTCATAATCTTCTGAAGAACACAAACATAAACCGCAAAAATATTATTTATTCCATCTGAATGAATGAGGTTAGACGTTTTAACTGCTATCATCCTCATCAAAACATTACATCAGTGTAAGGCAAGCATGTCAGACAGGCTCCATTAAGTAAATTCATATTTATTTCTTTGGGATCTGATTGTTTCTGATTACCGACTGTCACAGCTCATCTTCCTCACTTATGATTATCTTTCATCATGGCTTGCTGGCAATCCTTTATGTAGCTGATTGTAGGTGTTCTAATAACTGTAGATCAAGTACTGCAGGCTGAACAGAGTAAAGGAACAGTAGTAACTGAAGTTTTATAATGGCCACATGTGCACATCACTGCATATAAACCAAGCCATGCCTTTTTGAACCACAGGTTATGATAACTGACAACAAAAGTGGCTCTTTTTGATCTCTCACCAGTGCAGTTATCTGCTGCTCTGCGTTGTGACTGAGACGAATGCTTTCAATAATTGAATTCTGTCAATAATCATTCCTTAAGGCAATAACTACTCTCAGATAAATGGTGTGGGATTTAAGTGGCCGAGTCATGCAATTCTAAAGCCACAGCACAACCATGCATTGTGATCCTTCAGAGTACAAAATGTCTGAGTGAACGGTGTGAATGCACATTAAATACTGTTCTTATTCTTGTTAAGCTGTACCAGCCATGCTGAACTAATGCAAGAAAACAGACACATGGATAAACTGTGATTTGTCTTGCTCAGGCGTGTAAACAATGAAAACAGTGTATGCGCTGTACCCATTCAGACAGGATCTTGCCTCCCCTGAGAGACTTGACTCACAGCAAGCCTGATAAGTGCAATGAAGACTCCCAGACAACTTGTAGTCAGCGTGGTTGATGTTATACACCAGAGAGATGGTTTATTTGTTTTTATAAAGTTCACTATAGTTACTGCTCAGTGGATGCAGCGGGCGTAGCAGCTGTACACTTGGCTGCATGTCAGCCGTTTGAATGTGTAACGGGTACCGACCTACCTCACCCAGTTTGCCAAGCTTCACGTACGTCTCCAGTTTCCCAAAGCCTATGTCAGACTAGAGACAATAAGAAGAAGACAAATAAATCTCAGTGTTCACTGCCATTATTCTTTCCTCTGATTATACCCTAGAATAGTCAAAAGATCACATTTGTATACATTAGTTAATGTTTTCTTAAGTTAATCAAGAACAAATCATTTTTCAGCCTGGCAGGAAACAAATGTCTCTTAATAGAAATCTGGAGGAAATATCAAAGAAAATAATGAACTCATTATAATATTAATACAGAAGGAACAAAATAATAATAATAATAACAGGAAGGCACAATAGGAGGACTAATTTGCAGAGGAAACATGCTCTGTAATATGAACCGAGACAGTCACAGATTTAAGACCAATCTAACAAATGACCTGTAAAACAAACAGGAGGCCATTATGTTTGCTAAAATGAGAATTATTTGAGAATTAGATAAACAAAAAGCCTTATAGCCGTCAATATGACTACTGTCAAATGTTAACACTTTATAGGCCTACCAATATTTATACATAAGATAAGTATGCAGTAATACAGAGCACTTACCAGTGAAGCGCGTCGAGACATGCGACTCAGAGGTTTGCAGGGCGGTGAGTTTTCACTCTCCAGCTGCAGTTTCTTCAGAAACTCTGGAGGCAGGCGGATGTCCATGGGCAGAGACATGTGCTTACTGACGTCCTGCAGGAAGTCGACAGACACCAACATTTAGAACATATACTCTGCTATCTGTCTGTTCTGGATGCAGAGTTTAGGAACCTTTAGACTATAAAGAAGAAGCATCAACCTCATTCATGCTTTAGCCTAACTGCTTTAAACCTCATGCCATAACAGTCTCCAATCTGCTGATTTTGCACATTGCACACACTGTTGCTGTATTAGACGGAAAAATATTTTAACTGCTTGTTAAACCACAATGTCTCCGTAACATTATGCTTCCACTGATGACTAACAATGTGGCCCTGTGATGGACTGGCGACCTTCTCCAGGGTGTACCCCGCCTTTCACCCAATGTAGGCTGGCGATTGGCTCAACCCCCCCGCGACCCTGTACACGGGATAAGCGGTTGACGATGGATGGATGGATGGATGGATGGATGGATGGATGGATGGATGATGACAATAACAATGTGTTTTTTTACTCTTAGATTATTAAGTAAAAAGTAATTGATTACGTTCCCCGTATACCTTCCCTACATTATGACTTGCTATAACTACAAATGTGGTGGCTTATTAGAAAGTAAACAGACCAATAAAGTGTTGTGACATTCTAACCCCCACAGGTGTTTTTCTTGGGTTAAAGGTGGGTGGAGCTATGCATCGACGCAGTCTTGAGGCTAATCAGTCAAAAGTGAAATCTCTGTGGGAGTGCAGGGCCTTTCTGCTAAGAAGCCATTAATGAAGTCTTCCACTGCAATAATGAGTCATGTCTGTGCTTGTAAATGTTCATGTGTTAATATTTGGAATGAATGCTTTCTGAATGCTAAGGCCATTACGTAGAGCTTGTAAACCCTTTCATTTGACAGAGGTGCATATATTTCTTATCCAGATTGCTCCCAGCCCTCTTACTGTTGCACTATTATTTCTGTCTTCACAGTCCTTCCTGAGCAATGTCTGTCTGCTAAGAATTGTGTGGAACATGGGAAAGACTCAAAATGAATCACATTCGCTCCACAGGGACTTTTTCTGAATAGGTGGAAGTGTGAACTCTCTCACATTTTCAATAAATAGTCTGGGGCTTTGGGGTTGGGGGGGGGGAGCCGAAGTGAGTCATCTCATTGAGCTGGTAGAGGTGGAAATAAAGAAATTACTCTTGGGGATAACCAACTACTTTTGCTACTGTTGATATCTACTTCTTGACCTTCAATGTGCACTTGAACCCAGACAGTCTCTTGAACCCAGTCTCCTATCAGTGCTGAATCAACGTTTAAACAGCTGTGTACAGCTTGGCAGCACGTGACTACACTGCGTGCACAATTATTACATGAATTGTATTCCCCAGGATTAATGTTATCGTTGAACAAACACAATGCTCTCGGTCAATCCAAAATATGATTGAATCTCAAACCTGAATGTTTAACTAAGAAAAAGTGAACTTTGTCTTCCCCAGGAGAATATATGTGTTCAGAATTATTAGACAACTAAATTACTAAATTTAAATGATTAAATTTAATAATTTCTATCAAATTACTTGTTGATTCTCAGTTTTTAGAATAAGTTTAACAACACAAAATCACCTTCAGGTATTTCTTTGCCCAATCTTGACGCTTCAACTTGTGAATCTTATTCAGTGGTAGTTGTGTTTCAGCCTTCCTGACCTTGGCCATGTCTGAGCACTTGGCACTGTGTACTTTTGTACACTCCAGGTAGGTTGCAGTTCTGGAATATGGTGGCTTTTGAGGATAATCAGTTCCAGGTAGCTTCATGTTTAATTCTACTCAGGTCTCCAGTCTCAGTTAATTTGTGCCTTTTCTTCTCCATGTACTTTTTGCGCCCCAGTTGACTATTCGCAACAAAACATTTGATTGTCCGGTGGTCACGCCTCAAAAGTTTAGCTATTTCAAGAGTGTTGCATCTGTCTGAAAGGCATTTTGCAATTTTTGACTTTTCAGTGTCAGTTAAATCTCTTTTGTGGTCCATTTTACCTTAAGTAATGAAGCTGCCCAATAATCATGCACACCTTGATATAAGGTGTCATTCACTTTCGCCACACCCTCCCTCATTACACATATACATATCACCTGAAAATGATAAACTCCAATGAGCATTCAAATTTATATGTTTAGAAAATGGGCATAGAAAAAATTATTCATTCAGAAAACTTGCCTAATAATTGTGCATGCAGTGTACAGCGTGACCAGCACTTCACCCCTCATCTCATATTAACATGTGACCTCCTACAGCTGCTCCTTACCTCCATGGAGAAACGTCTGTGCTGGGCCTTGCTGTGGTAGTGGAGGTGGGACGGAGACTGAGCTCCCGGTGTTGTTGGTTCAGGGCTTACCGGGCTGGCATCATCCGATGGAAGACCCAGCCTGTCTGGAGTCAGGCCTGACAGAGAATAAACAAAATCACTCAACATTTGCAGATGCACAGATAGGTTTTGGGCCACCACAAGCATTCAGAACGGCTTCAGTGATCAGTGGCATAGATTCTCCAAGTCCGTGGAATTCAAAACGTCATTTCAAAAACTGTTTTTTTGGTCAATTGTGAAAGCCACAGCATATGATTCACATTTTCAAACCATTCAGTGACACTTTGCAGCCTGTACTTTACAGAAGGAACTAAGTTAGTTCTGATTTATGTTTTCCCTTAGTTACATAGTTATGCTACAGACCGTTTGTTAATCAGATACATAGAGCTGATCAAAGGCAAACGTCTATGTAAATCATTAAATCCAACCAGCTTCAAATCTGTATATCTGACCCTGACAAGTGAAGATAAAGTGAATATTATCATTATTATTGTATTTCAATAATAATGATATCTTATCTCCTTTCTTCTCTGAGCAGCTACATGTACACATACGTCATTTTTACACAAACAAGATATAACATGTCTATCATTGAGCTTTAGAGGTACTGGTTGGTAAATTTTGTTACCTCTGCGCAGAGCCAGGCAGCTTTACTGTCTTTAAGTTAACTTCTTGATTCAGTCTTGCGGCTTTTATCAACCTCATGTTCAGCAGCTGGCAGATCTAAAAAGCCACTACCTGGTAGCAATTAAGTGATGTACAAAGCTGAATGAGATGTAATTTATCAGCTGAAGAGCCAGGTATTTTTCGCAAGAGCTGGTGAAGACCAAAACAGAGTTTCCACCAACATATTTGCAGACGACACCACGGTGATTGGCCTCATCAAGAACAGCTATTCAGACTACAGAGAGGAGGTGGATCGCCTGACTGCGTTTCTTTTCGGGTGCCAGTCAGGTTTTTCTCCTGACACGTAAGATATTTTATGATTTTACACAGAATAATATATGGCATACATATATACATATACATATACATATACATATACATTTATATATACACATATACATGTATATACATATATACATATATATACATATATACATATACACATATATACGTATACATATATATATACATATATATACACACACATATATATATATACATACATCATTCATACCTTGCACTTGTATAATAATTTCTCATATTCTATTTAATTACTGCTTAAGCACTTCTGGTTAGATGCTATCTGCATTTCGTTTCGCTTTGTACCAGTGACATGCGCAAAGACAATAAAGTTGAATCTAATCTAATCTAAAAGGCATAGTTGTCTATACACAACCACACATCTGACTCTCAGCAGTTTTCAGACGAGACACATCAACACTACACAGGAGATCGTAGTCAAGGCTGCTGAAACAAACATGTCAGACAATTATACTCTGAACACACCAGCATTGCAGTGTAACAGCTCCCCAACCAGTTTAGAGGGAAGAATGGACTTTGATCCTCTTCATACAACACTTTATGTGATGTCCGTTTGATGCTTTTTCGGCATCTTTAGAACACTGTGAGGTTTCAGCTGCAGTTTGATCTTCTATTTCAATAATGAGCGTCGGCCTCCTCAGCGGTATGGCAAGTGTGGTGTGTGATATGGACATGTTTCTCCATATGTGTGATACAACCGTTCCTTCCTGAGGTGAACTCCTCGTTTCCATGGCGACAATAGCTAACAAATAAAGCAGGTCTCAATCTTAAGAAGGAAAACTCATATCTCTTTAAAGCCTCCCCCCTCAGCACACGCAGTATGTATACACACAAACATTAGGATTAGCTGCATGACCTATGGCCTCTCTCATACTACAGGAAATTCAGCACTGTTTAACACACACACACACACACACACACACACACACACACACACACACACACACGTGTAAAAGTCTCCACTAAAAAGATAAAGCAGGCAGACAGATAGGGCTACAGAGGCCTCTAACTGACTGATTGTCTAAATGGGCTGGCAGGATGAAATGACAACCTGTTTGCTAGTCATTTCAATATCACAGCCACAGTGCTTCTTTGATCTCCCGACGCTAATTAGGGTCAGTAAAGGTGAAAGCTGATATGAGCACACACATCAGACATGGCTGATTGCTGTGAGGTGTGCATGGGTGCCTGTTAGTTATCTTGGAGGACAATCCAGTATTGTGCACCACATGCTGTTGAGTTCCATCTTAAACTGTGTTACAGTGACAGGAAGGAAGAGGCAAAGGGGACTCAGGAAGGGAATAACCATGGAAATAGTACAGAATGAACCCCCACACTTTGTTTGAGGACATTTTCATATTCACATATAAAACCTACAGGCTGGTCAATACATTAAGTCATTAAGTCTTGCTTAAGAATACATATTTTCCAAACATTTTAAAACTCAGTGTAAGTCATCTACAGTGCCATAAACCTTGATGAAAAAAGATGTGAATCCTAAACAAGACAATAGAGACAATGGAGCTAAATGCTAATGTCAGCATGCTAACATCCTCACAATGACAAGATAATTTTCGAGGGGGTCCTAACATATATCACAATCACTACAAAAAAGGAGTGAAAAAATAAAAGTCAACAGCAATAATAATAATTCATCATAATTAATGATTGATTATAATTAATAAAACCTTCAGGACATTACAACAATAAGATGTAGCCAATACTAGATGATCAGTAGAGTGTGAGTAGATCACCAAATAACATCAAAATACACTCAGTTATAAATATCAGTATATATAGACAATATGACAGCTTCATTGATAAAAGGAGCAGTCCATCTAAAGGTGAGAAGACAAGGCGTGCTTAAAGGAGCTATATGTAAGTTTTTGATTTTAATAAATCTAATTCATTGCCTTATTGTCAATGGGCTCAAAACTCACTTAGAAATGAAGCACACGCCTGTTTTCTCCGTTGCTTGCATCAGCCACTATTCTGCTTTTAATGTGGGGACTCCGGGTTGGGTTCAGCCGTGTGCTCCCGAGCCTCTCTCGTACTACAGCGACAACACGGCATCTAACGACATGCAGTCCGCTAACACCATAAAACAACCGGCTCACAGTAAAACACGGGCTCCACGTGAGGATACAAAACAACAATAAAGGTTTATGTGCTGAAGCCCATCAGACCAAACAGGTTCAGATGATGTCGAGAAAGAACAAAGTGAGCGTTAGTAAAGCTGCAGAAACACAAAGAAAGTAACGTTAGCTCGCCGGCTAACACCGAGCAGTCACTAATGTTATACGGTGCAAAGTTATATCGCTTTCCACATTAATTCACCAACTAAAGCGACCCAAGTGTCAAAGCCTGCAAGACATGATGTAACAGTAAAAAGCAAATGTGGAACGATTTGTTTACTATCCTATAGTAATGCAGCCAGCTAACGCTACATTAGCTCAGATCTGCTGCTGTTTGCTTCATAACGTTCAATTTAGATTTATTGCCTTTACCGATACTCAGGTACACAGCTTCTCCACCTCTCAGTCGCTGTAACTAACGTGACCCACATAATATACAATCCAGAGGAAGAGCCATCCACTGACATTACATTAAATTTACTTACTGCAGTCTAACTGTTATAAAGTGTGACACAATCTGGTTATAATATTCAGTCCAGCTCACTACCCGTTTCGTTATCATTCAATACATGTAGCTGTGCTGACTTTGCAGAGCCTCTGGTGAAAGATACACAGATAGTAAAGATAGTTACTGAAAGCAGCAGGCGAGCTAACGATGTAGGCAAGGTCTCCCTGCCTGTCTATAGCCGGTGTCACGCTGCTTTTTTTCCAGGAGGATTGTGCCGATATTTAAATGATCATCCAAGATGGCGCTGTCTATAGCTGCCTCGGAGTTCCCCTTCGAGGGAACTCGAACTGCGTCGGTTACGACACTATGGGAACGCCTCTAGGCGAAGCAGGTCTGAACGTGAATGAAATCACTCCAATCCTATTGGCTTGTTGCTAGAACGGTAAGGTGTGACGGAATAACCGGAGGAGTATAAAGCACACCTGTACACACTCATCATTAGCTTTTTTCTATTCAGCAGGCGCTCTGTATGTTGTTTGAAGAAAGCTCCAGTCCTACAAGCAGTATGTCTTACCTGAAGAAGAAGTCTACCAGCATGTCCGGCAACCAGATGTACAGAAGGTGTGTGTTTTTTCTTGCCCTCGGTACATCACGGATGGAGATTCTCATGAGATGTGTGTCTCATGTTTGGGGATGGAGCACGCCCGGGAGCTCTCGGGGGGGCTGCCTGCGCCCGTTGCAAAGCCCTTTCCGTGCGGGTACTGAGGTACAGCATGGCTCTCTTTTCCGAGGATGGCCGGATGTGTTTTCCCCGTGGTGCGGGCCCTGCGGCCACTGAGGCGGCCCGGCGGCTTCACTCATGGGGTTCACAGCGTGATCTGTCGGAGGATTTCGGGACGGCTGAGGCTTTTTCCCGACCTTCATCCGCTGGCTCCGACGCTTCCTTTCCTCGTTCGGGAGCCCGTTCTCGGCTTCTCCCGCTCGCGGTTTGGATCCGGAGACTCTGCAGCAATCCGACTCCGAGGAGGCGGACGTGCTCAGCGTAGTGGACGATGACTTCCGGGTGTCGGGGCGGCGTCATCTGGCGGCGCCCGACTATGACGTGCTGCTGGAGGTGGTGACTAGAGCCGTGGCTAAGCTCAACATCAACTGGCCACAGGAGGAGCAGACACCACAGGCTAGTGGTAAGCTGGATGAAAGGTTTCTTAAGCACCACACGCCACCTCCACGCCGGTCTCTGCCATTCTTTCCTGATTTACATGATGAACTGAGTAATCATGGGGCAGACCCTTCTCTACATGGCTTTCCACACCCCGATCACTGAACTACAGTAATGTGATGGGGGTTAGGGACCGTGGTTATGGGAGGATGCCTCGGGTGGAGGATGCGCTTGCGAGCTATCTCTCCCCTCGACTTGCGTCCTCCCTGGAGAAGCCGGCGTTACCATCCAAACCATGTCGCACCACATCCACGCTCGTGGGGAAGGCGTACATGGCAGCGGGCCAGGCAGGTGCGAGCTTGCACACCATGGCGGTGCTTCAAGCCTACCAAGCCGACCTGCTACAGGAGATGGTTCAGAGGGGGGGTCCCTCTGAGGAAGATCTGGCGGAGCTTCGCAGAACCACGGAGCGTTAGACGCAGGTCGAAGCGTTCCGCCAGTACCTCCCTCGCCGGTCTGGACCCAAGGCAGCTGAGGCTGCCAGGCGTAGGTCCCTTCCCTCTACGAGCTCCTACGGAGAGGAGAGGAAGCAGAGTGTCGCTTCTCGGGGGCCCCCCCGAGGAGCTGGGGCAGCGAGACGGCGCTCTCACCCTCAGCCGTCTGAGAGACGCGATCTGAGGACCGTCATCCAGTCCCGACGGAGCTCAGGGAAGACTGGGGTAGGGGAGTCTTTCTCCCCTCCCGCACCCCCCGCCCACCCCCCCCGGAGGCCGACCGAGGTCCCCTCCGCCGTGACAACAGGTGATGTTATCCCGCCGTTTACACGTTCAGGACGCACCTGCCACCATCGAGTCCACGCCGTACTGCCTGCCCCGAGGGTCTGCAGTCAGGCGGTGCCCCGACTCACTCACCGTGGATCTTCGGCGGCTCCCCCCTGCCGTTCTGGGGCTTCAGGAGTCCACCAGAAGATCACACGAGACACCGACCAGGGGCTCCGAGGGGCTGGTTCCGTTGGCAGACTTTGCAGAGGCTTGGCGGAGCCTGACGAACATTTCTCCGTGGGTCCTGCGCACTGCCATAGATGGGTAACGACTACAGTTCAAACCCGCCCTCCAATTCAACAGAAGAGAGGGGGTGGTTTGGACTGTGGTCCGCCCGGAGCAAGGTCCGGTGTTGGGACAGGAAGTTCGTACTCTGCTGAGGAAAGGGGCCGTGGAACATGTCTCCCCCCCAGACAGAGACGTCGGTTCTACAGCCGGTACTTCATAGTCCCCAAGAAGGACGGAGGGCTGCGTGCCCTATTTTGGATCTGCGGGTTCTAACCGGTCTCTGAGGAGATTCAGGTTAAAGATGCTCATCATCCCCGCCACCGTGACGCACATCCAATCTGAGGATTGGTTCGTCACGATAGATCTAAAGGACGCCTATTTCCAGGTCTCCATCCGTCCTTCTCACAGGAAGTTCCTGAGTTTGCCTTCGGGGGTGTGGCTTACCAGTATCGGGTTCTTCCATTCGGCCTGGCACTTCCCCTCGCACATTCACCAAGTGTATGGATGCAGCACTGGCCCCGCTGAGGCTCCAGGGCATCCGGATTTCAACTTCATCGATGACTGGCTCATCCTAGCCCAGTCTCGAGAGTTGGCGGTTCGGCATTGAGATGTCGTTCTGGCTCATCTGCGGCGTTTAGGGCTGAGGCTCAACGCAAAGAAGAGCGTGCTGGCGCCCACCCAACGGACTATGTTCCTAGGGGTTGTATGGGATTCGACAACGATGCGGGCACAATTGTCTCCGGCACGTGTCGACACCATATTGGCTGCCGTGAAAGGGGTGAAGTTAGGCCACGCCATCACTATGAAACACTTTCAACGAGTGTTGGGTCTCCTGGCGGCTGAGTCCAGCGTAATACCATCTGGACTGCTGCACATGAGACCCCTGCAGTGGTGGCTAAGGAACAAGGGTTTTTCCCCGAGGGGAAATCCTCTCCGTCTGATTTGGGTTACGCGCAAGTGTCTTCATTCCCTATCAGTTTGGAAGGAAACTTGGTTCCTGTCCCAGGGGCCCGTGCTGGGAGGGTCTTGTCGCCAGCTGGTTATTTCGACAGACGCCTCCCTCACGGGCTGGGGCGCGGTCATGGACGGCCGCTTTGCAAGGGGATCCTGGCAGGTGCATCAATCCGAGGGGCATATCAACTGTCTCGAGATGTTGGCGGTGTTCCAGGCTCTAAGGAGTTTCCTGCCCGATCTCCAAGGCCTATCTGAATCACCAGGGCAGTCTGCGCTCGCGCCCTCTGGACAGACTGGCGCGTCAGATCCTCCTGTGGTCCCAGCAGAGGTTACTATCGCTCAGGGCGATGTATCTCCCGGGGACGCAGAATCAGGAAGCAGACCTGCTGTCGAGGCAGGGGCTGAGGCCCGGGGAATGGAGACTTCACCCCAGTGGTGGAGCTCTTGTGCGAAGAGTTCGGCCCCATAGACGTGGATCTGTTGCGTCTCAAGAGACTACGCACTGCCCGCTATGGTTTCTCTCGTTCCTCCAGCCCCGTTGGGTCTGGACGCCATGGTACATTCGTGGCCGAGGCTACGTCTGTACGCTTTTCCCCCAGTCGCTCTGCTCCCGGGGTTCTGGAGCGGGTCCGCCAGGACAATGTCGGCCTACTGCTCGTAGCCCCGTTCTGGCCAACCCGGGTGTGGTTCTCGGACATCATGTCGCTCCTGGACGGCCCGCCGTGGCGGGTCCCTCTGAGGAGAGACCTGCTGTCCCAGGCGCAGGGCCGGGTTCTTCACCCTTGCCCCGCCATATGGCGACTGTGGGTCTGGCCCCTGAGGGGGCACAGTACCTAGAGGCGGGTCTAACAGCCGGAGCAGTCGAGACCCTCCTGAGCTCCAGGGCCCCGTCCACACGGAGGATGTACGGCCTGAAGTGGAGTGTTTTCTCCACTTGGTGTAGGGAGCGGTCGGTGGACCCTGTTACCTGCCCGGTGGTTCAGGTACTTGAGTTCCTCCAGGACCGGTTCTCTGCTGGTCTTTCCCCTTCCACCCTCAAGGTGTACGTGGCAGCTATTTTCCACACCCCTCTGAGGGAGGGGTCCTTGGGGAAACTTCCCTTGGTTGTACGTTTCCTCCGTGGTGCCCGGAGGATGAGACCTGCGACTCGGTCCAAGGTTCCCACTTGGGATCTGGCAGTGGTTCTTGGGGCGTTGGCTGAGGCCCCCTTCAAACCCCTGGAGTCAGCTGAGGCTAAGCACTTGACCCTCAAGATGGCCTTTCTCCTTGCTATCACCTCTCTGAGGAGGGTGGGGGATCTCCAAGCGCTTTCGGTTTCCCCGCAAAGCCTGGAGTTTGCCCCGGGGAATATTAGGGCTATCCTGCACCCTCATTCAGGATACATCCCTAAAGTGCCTTCTTGTGCGGCAGGGTCCACAGTGCTGCAGGCATTTCATCCTCCACCTCATGTGACGGCGGAGGACGGGAGACTTCATCTGCTCTGCCCTGTCAGAGCACTGAGTATTTACACTCTGAGGTCCTCCCGTTGGAGGAAGGCTGACCAGCTGCTAGTGTGTTTTGGGTCTCCCAGGGCCGGGCTCCCTGCATCCAAACATACTATTAGCAACTGGATTGTTCAGACTATTTCCCTGGCCTATCAGGTGCGCGGTTTGCCTTCACCTGTGGCTGTGAGGGCTCATTCTACCAGAGGCATGGCGGCCTCTCGAGCCCTCCCTTCCGGGGCCTCTTGCAGGATGTTTGTTTAGCGGCTGGCTGGGCCACTCCGCACACATTCATTCGGTTTTACAGTCTTGACCTTCCTTCAGCACCTGGCACTCGTGCGCTCTCCTCTTAGTCGTGCCACTTTATTGCACACAGGGGCAGGCGGGGTTTTCGGCGTGGTTTAGTGGGTATCTCGTTCCCATAGTGTCGTAACCGACGCAGTTCGAGTTCCCTCGAAGGGGAACGTCTCGGGTTACGTATGTAACCCTGGTTCCCCGAGAAGGGGAACGAGACACTGCGTCGGACCGCCGCACCTCTCTCCCCGCCTGAAGCGCCTGCTTCATAGTTAAGCTAATGATGAGTGTGTACAGGTGTGCTTTATACTCCTCCGGTTATTCCGTCACACCTTACCGTTCTAGCAACAAGCCAATAGGATCGGAGTGATTTCATTCACGTTCAGACCTGCTTCGCCTAGAGGCGTTCCCATAGTGTCGTAACCGACGCAGTGTCTCGTTCCCCTTCTAGGGGAACCAGGGTTACATACGTAACCCGAGACGTTAGGTGCGCTTTGTTTTGTTTTGTTTTTTCAGAGACTTTTATTCATTTTCTGTTCTGTTCTGCTTCACGGAGACTTGGCTGTGTGGATCAATACCGGACTCCGCGCTGCAGCTGGTTGGCTTCCAACTCTACAGAGCGGACCGCGACACAGAGCTCTCCGGCAAAACAAAATGTGGAGGTGTCTGTTATTAACAATGGCTGGTGTACCGACGTGACAGTGATTCAGCAGCACTGTTCTCCTAATCTGGAATTTCTTATCATTAACTGTAAACTGTTTTACTCCCCCCGTGAGTTTGCTTCATTCACTCTGGTCGGTGTTTACATTCTGCTGCACGCCAACATGCACGACACACAGCGCATGCTCAGCCAAGAACTCCCCAAATACAGACAGTAAGTGTCCAACCAGAGAGGGGAACACTTTGGATCACTGCTACACCACAGTTAGCAGTGCCTATCACGCCACACACGCTCCACTGGGACACTCGCGATGGTTCATCTGATTCCTGCTTACAGGCAAAAAGCTCTGTAAACCTGTAGTGAAGACATCAAAGAAATGGACCAGTGAAGCTGTAGAGGATCTTCAGGCATGCTTGGACTGCACTGACTAGGATGTTTTCAGGACTGCTACCAACAATCTGGATGAGTTTACAGAGGCTGTGACGTCCTACATCAGCTTCTGTGAGGACAGCTGCATTCCAACACGCACCATGGTGAGTTATAACAATGACAAACCCCGGTTCACAGCTAAGCTCAGACAGCTGAGGTTGGAAAAGCAAGAGGCGTTTAGGAGTGGAGACGAGGCCAGGTTTAATGAGTCAAAGTACAGGTTTAGCAAGGCGGTGCTAGATGCTAAATAGCTGTACGCAGAGAGACTACAACACCAGTTCTCAAGTAATGACTCTGCCTCTGTCTGGAGAGGATTCAGACAGATCACCAGCTACAAACCTAAATCCCCCCACTCCATGAACAACTCATGCCTTGCCAACGAGCTGAACCAGTTTTACTGTCGCTTTGAAAGACAATAGCCGCTTTTCGACCAAAAGTACCAGGGACTTTTAAGTCCCCAGATGTCTTTTCAAGGAACTAAAAGGTTCCTTCAGCCCACTGTTGTGCATTAGGCAAATTAACCAGCTGACGTAGGCTGTAGCCATACAAAGCGATGCACAGGCATCATTATTTGCAACCACTATCCATGATCAACATTTATAAATGAACATCAGATTTGACTGGAATATAATGAAAAACTATAGGCTTGCTTGACCATTAAAGCAGCTTTTTTGTGTGGGAGTATAATGAAGAGATAAAGTTCGTTACACATTTAATAACAAACTGGATAAAGCCATAAAGTTCTTAAAATAACTCCAGCACAGAAAAAGCAACACAAAAATAAAATCGCGACAGTTTGGTAAATTAAAACATTTGCGGCCGACAAAAGCCACAGATCAGCTATAGGACTCACGTCTGTGTCCGCCTGTGTTGGAAGAACGGGATGTTTAACGAGCTTAATTAGGCCTACCTGCTGTAATCAGCTCCACTTGGAGAGGAGGAGACCAACTTCAGCTCTGTATAAAAACCTCCTGACTGATGAAAACTTAAAACAACAACTCAGGACCCAGTATTTTGCGTATGATCTCAGCGAGACTTGTGTGGCTATTTGACTGTTGATTGAGTCTATGAAGATTCTCAGTCATCCAGGTCATAGTTCTCCAACGAAGGTTAAAATCAAGGGCAACTGGACTTGGTTGAAGATACTGGAAGACGTTTCGTCCCTCATCCAAGGGACTTCTTCAGTTCTGACTGAATGGCAGGGAAACTCAGCTATTTAACCTCAGTGGGGTCGTTGGCCAGGGTCATCGATACCGCTGGTTCGTTAGTGTTCCTTGTTGCTGTGACGAC
Source organism: Micropterus salmoides (assembly GCF_014851395.1). Classification (NCBI taxonomy): domain Eukaryota; kingdom Metazoa; phylum Chordata; class Actinopteri; order Centrarchiformes; family Centrarchidae; genus Micropterus; species Micropterus salmoides. The sequence continues at coordinate 38,743,036 of NW_024043372.1, forward strand.
AGTCGTTACAGTCGTTAAGACTACCGGTGGCCAAGACTGAACGACCATCGTTGGTATCTTCACCTGAGGCCAATAGGTTACCTTTGTTGAGTTTCCTTGGAAGTGATGACTGCTTGACTGACTGTTTTTTTTAAATGTTGATTGTGATTTATTGGTTTGCAAACAGAGGTGGAAAAGACAGGAGCAGTCTAGAAAAAACAGTTGACATGCTCTTTTTAAAGCTAGTAGCCTCTACTCGCCCATTCAGAATTTCAAGGCAAGCACCCCCCCCCCCCCCCCCCCCCAAAGTACCAGTACTTTTGGAAACTACTAAAATGAAGACCCCAGAACTACATTTAGACCCTGGTCCCTCCGGTTGAAAAACAGTGAGTTCCTCCAAAGGTTCCTAGTTCTCGGGTATAGTTCCTTTGGTCGAAACGCAGCTAATGGGACAGACTTGACATCAGGTCTGTGGATGATGCAGTAAACATGGCCCTTCACTACATCCTCCAGCACCTGGACTCCCCAGGAACCTACGCCAGGATCCTGTTTGTGGATTTCAGCTCTGCTTTCAACACCATCATCCCGGCCCTGCTGCAGGACAAGCTCTCCCAGCTGAACGTGCCTGACTCCACCTGCAGGTGGATCCCAGACTTCCTGACGGACAGGAAGCAGCACATGAAGCTGGTAAAACATGTCTCTGATTCCAGGACCATCAGCACCGGTTCCCCTCAAGGCTGCGTTCGTTCCCCCCTTCTCTTCTCCCTGTACACCAACAGCTGCACCTCCAGTCACCAGTCCGTCAAGCTCCTGAAGTTTGCGGACGACACCACCCTCATTGGGCTCATCTCTGGTGGGGATGAGTCCGCCTACAGGTGGGGGATTGACCATGTGGTGACCTGGTGCAGGCAGAACAGTCTGGAGCTCAACGCTCGGAAGTGGAGATGGTCGTGGACTTCAGGAAGAGCCCAGCCCCACCCTCCCCCATCATCCTGAGTGACACACACACCTGGTTGCAATCTTATAACCGCACCGCTAGTGGCCGCTGAAAACTCCATAATGCCCCTTTAAACATCCCAAGTGATGATATGGATCTAATATCAACAGATAAATGATTCCAATTTGCTGCTTTAAACAGAAAAGGTGTTTTGCCAGTTGTTTTCTAGCACGAGGGACAGAGAAGCAAAGCTCAGCAGAATGCCTAACTAAAATCAGTTGAAGTAAAGGGAACAATGTATTGTTATAAATAAGGAGGATAATTAAAATGAATACACTTGAATATAAGGTGAAGCCAGAGAGTATGTCTTACATTTAGAGATGGCCATTAAAGTGCAAACAGTGTTGAGTGAGAAAAAGACAACCATGGACAAATCTGCAGTCTGTTATATGCTGCATTAAGCCAGACCTGGTCTGGTCTTACAGCATCTGGATAGACAACATCACAATATTCAAAAATCAGGAGTATAAGTTGAGAGACAAAATTCTTACGAACACTATGTGTCAAGCAGATACTATGTCTTTGATTCAAAAGTTGACTTTGCGCAAGACATGAGCAATGTGTGATTTGAATGAGCCATACACCAAGATATTTAATTTGATCAACGTTATGCAGAGGAGTGCAGTCAGTACAGGTTATTTCATAAGAACCGGGTTTGGACAATGCTAACATGCTGCTATAACAACTGGAATAACACTTGCAGAGACCCAGTCAAGAAATACTATACGATCTGGCACGAAGGCAGGGATGGCTAAAATAATCTAGGGAGTTTAATAGGGAACATAATGAAACTAATGCAGGCGGGGCAGAAAATTACATAACTAGGAAGGGGCAGGAAGTGAGGTGATCTGAAATGAGAGGAGAGGTAAGTAACACAGCGCAAACAGGAATCACTCACTGAAAGAAACAACACAACAACAAAATGAACGTATACTGGTTCAACAACTCACTGTCACAGAGTACTGTTTTATTTGTTAGTCCTTTAATCAGGATGTGTTACGTGCAGCACATTCTCTGCAGAGACAATTGGTTTTCAACTCTGATCAAGAAGAAGCTCTCATAAGAGCTCTGATCTGTCATGGAGGCTTATGTGATTACTGTCAACATTACAGTAGCACGTTCGTATGGGAGCTCAGCAAAGCAGCTTTAAATGCACTAATATATGAAAAGTGAACAAGGGGATTCTGCCTAATGTGAAATATTAGTGCTTAGTCAGGGAGTAAATCCTGGCTACCCCTAAGGACACTGACACACACACATACATACATACTTACTATAACCTTTGAGAATATACCTGTGTTTGTATTGTTAAAAAAATCTATAACATTTGACTAGCCTAGCAGCACGGACACTGTGTTTGTTGTTAAGGTGTTACTGCATCTCAGGGGTGTATTTGTGTGTGTGTATGCAGCCTTTGGGGATGCTAATGAGTTCATAGTGCTCAGTGATCTGAGACTGATTGACTTGCTGTTGTTTTAAAGTGTGAGAAACAATATCAGAGAATCACAAAAAGAAAATTTGAGATATTTAAAGAAATACTTCCATTGTTATTTTTGCATTTCGTATCATGTACGTATTCAAGACACCAAATAAATCTTTGATTAGTGAGCTTTAAGGCACATTTTTGAAATCAGAGCAATGCCAGCAGTATCCCCCTACTTTCAGTCTTTACACTAAGATCAGATAATCAGCTCTCTGTATTCAAGCTAATTAGCAAATTTGTGTCTTTGTAGTGTACTTTAAACATACACTATATTACCCTTAATATTAACTGTATCCAATAATAAACCACGCATGCAACAGAAATATTTTGGGGGTGTGATTATATCCTTGCAAAGTGGGACCATGATATAATCCATCATATAGGAGAGAGAGCAAGATCGAAGAGAGAGATGAACGGGAAAGATTAGAGAGGAGAGTAAACATCAGACGGCTGCTGGGTTCGGGTCTCTCTTTGTGTCTCTCTCCCTGTCTGTCTTTGTCTGCTTACCTCTTTCCTGACCTTCAGGATCAGACAGCGATGCAGACACATGTACTCTGGGGGGTTAAACTACATATCCAGCTGCTTCTCTGTCAGGCAGCTGCACAGCAATCTCACTAACACAGTAACTGAGCTCTATGCCTACACAGCAGGCAGAAGCTTTAGTTCCTGATTTTGATTAGATGACATAAGTGGTAACATCCAAGCAAGAGTGACCGTGGATCCTGCATGATTCCATTCTCTTCTTCTATTGACTTCACATTTTTTAGTGGCTTTTTTGCATTTAATCTAAATATATGGAATCATATCTATGCTTAGTTCCTGACCTGAAAGCAAATAGCTATAAACAGCAATGCACAGTGGTGATATTGTGTAAGATGAAAGTGTTGACCATCCTGGTAGCTCTGTGATCTAATGTCTTCACCCAGTTCGTTGTTATTCCATGTCTTTGTACTCACAGTAAATCTCTACATAAGAGACACTCGAAAACCTAATTCTGAATGCATTCAGTTCCTTTGCATCACCTACCCCTACTTATCCCACCGTAACCCTCATTTTCCTTAGAAGCCTGCTGATCCTCCGTGGCTCAGTGCCGGTGGTGGTACCAGTCATAGCTGGAAAAATCCCAGTTAATCTGTGAGGGTCCGCTACAGACACGGAAGGAAGGACGGCTTTTGTATTTGGTATTAACACCCACAACGAGACTGCAGTTTGTGCTCTATAATTAGACACGAGCTGTTCATTCACACAGGGACCAAAAGACACAAGGAAGTAGAGCTCAGGGTTCAGGACTTTGATCATGCTTAATTAACCAATGGTTTAGTGGTTATACAATTACCCTGTCAAAACTCTAATCCTTGGGATATGAGTGCAGTTACAAAAAATATAGTAGTCTGGCAACCCACAGAACCACCACGCTTGACAGTTACATAACAGTAATTCACGTTTGTGCAAATGATTCTTTAAAGTTACTCTCCCTGATTTTGTTCCAGTATCCCAAATTTCCAAGGATACTGTACAGCCCAGTATCCCTTAGATTATGTTTGGACAGCATTGCAGCTAACAATTGAAGTCCAATGCCAAGGTTTTGAAGTGGGGTTTTGGAAGAGTGTGTACTAGCATGACAGGCTTTTATGCTGAAGATGGATCTTTTCTGTCATCTCAGACCTACAAGCAACGCAGTTTAAAGGAGACCTATTATGCTTTTCCACATTTTATGACTTATCTACAATGTTAATGTTGGATGTTCACGTTAAACATGGCCAAAGCTTCAAATAATGAGGTTAAAGTATTTAAAACAAATCCCAGTGAGCAAAATCCTCAGATTCCCTCCTGTTCTCAACACTCTGTTTTGAACAGCTTTTTCTACCAATGGCTCCGTAATATGGAGCTAGACGGAGCCGTTGTTCCATATATGGTCATGTGCTCCGCACAGCAACGGCACAGCAACGCTCAGTTTGCCTGTTCCGCCCAGCGACAGCCTGGTAACATGCTTCAGGTCTTGGCCAATAAGAAGACAGTGGGCTTTGAGAGGGGGGGCTTTAAAGAGACAGGAGCATCTATAGCTTGTTTCAGACAGGCTGAATGAAGGCCTACATGAAGAGTCAGTATAAGACAGAGTAGGGATGAAACGATTAGTGGTTTAACGGTAAACCATGGTAAAATTCCCGACGGTTATTATTACCATACACATTTTAATTACCATGATAACCAGGTATGGTTAACTGCGCTGTTATAATCTCACGGCCAACACTGTCCAGCGTCTCCCAGAAGCAGGCTAACATGCGCAGAAAGCAATGTGGGTTTGTTTGGGTCAATGACAACGCTGCGGAGATTTTTCAGTCAATCTGAAGTCCGGTTGAATTTTAGTTTTTATGAGAGTGCTGAGGGAAACTTGATTGAAGAAAATGAACTTATAGTGAACGCAGGGTGAGTTAACTTTTAGCTTTGGTTTGTCTCTCTGACTTGCTAACAGCGTGTAAACTGAAGCTCTCAGTGTTGCTGCTCTTGTAAAAAGGCTACACGTTGTTCTGCTGCTGTGTGCGTCGTGTCGGCAGAGTCTATTGGTCCACTGCACATGATCCACGCTGTTCAGTCAACCAATCAGCAGAATACAGACTCCTCTGTATTTATGTCAGTTTTTGGGCTCATTGCAGTTACTATCACTGTCTTCTAAAGACTTATTTGTTCTCATGTAATTGTCCACAGGGTATAAAATATAAAATCTTGATAATGCACACTAAGATGATTTTCATATGTTTACAAAAGGTATTTGCTGTTATTTTATTTTTTATGCAAAAAAAATGCCAATTGTATTTGTAGTTTTCAATATAAAACTTGTTGAAATGGTTTCAGTGTGTGTATCAGTACATTTTATTATTTTTTTGTCACATTTTTGCAATACCGTGATAATACTGATAACCGTGATAATTTTCGTCACTATAATCGTGATATGAAATTTTCATATCGTTTCATCCCTAAGACAGAGAATAATTTTGGCAAAGCTGCCATATAGGAGTCACAGAATTACAATATAGGACTATATATATGGAAAAGCAGTATAATAGGTCTCCTTTAAAGCTCAGTGAACTACAGCATTGAGTGACAATTCTCTGTGGGTTTGTCACGATGAGTGACAGATATTTACTTTACCTTCAGTTCTTAATATAGAATATTAATGAGTGCAGCTTTGTGTTTGAAAATGTCACTGAATATGTTATTGGGTTTTAAAGAACTGTCCGATATCAACATTCTGCCTGGCTCTAGTGTTGGTTTTGAAACTCAAAACAGTTTCATTTCTAGTGATAATCTGGGAAGAATTTTTTAAAACTTTGATCTTTAAGGTTATTAACAGATTCCCCATGGCTGAACGGGGAAATAGGGGTTCTTACCCTGAGTGTGCTGTATGTTGAGCTGGTTGATCTGCTCAGTAAACTCATTCTCCTCAATGGTCTCAGTGCGAGGAACAGAAAGAGAGAAACGCCTCTTAAAGTTCTTCATCTTGTTCATGGTGCTAAGGAGCAATCTCTGGGAGAAGAAGGAGACAGAGAGAGAGAGAGAGAGAGAGAGAGAGAGATATCCACCAGTAAATATCCAATCAGTCATCCAATCCATCAATGCATAAAGACAGTACATGCATCAAAACAATCAATTCAAATTCAAAAAATGCACTATTTACATTACATGGTTATATACATATAGCCATGTAATACAAACGACAAACAGAAATGAACATAACTGTAACATAAATCAAAAAAGCTGAGTGGGAACATTCCTCAATACCTGCCTACATTAAACACGCAGCAGTGTGTCGTGTAGCTGTGATGGATCTTTTTGTGCAGCTTGACCAAAGACAGCCTTCTGTGTCATCTGATAATGAGGCAGAAAGCAGCAGGAAAGTATCTGATCTATATACTCTCTCTCCCTCGGTAGGCTACACATCCACAGCCAGCCCTGCTAGTTAGTTATCGGTCCCCTGCACTTTCTTCCTTTTCTCTGGTATGTGTGCTGCAGAGACTGGTGTCATGGGGTCTCCACATTTCCTTTATTGAAATGGATTTGTGCATATGTGTGGGTATTTCTGCTCATTACTGTTAAGGTTTAGAGATGTGTATTGTGGGTTAAATTACAGCAAGACACCAAAACCCCTTCTGGTATTTTCTGGTCCCAGCAACCTATCAGGATATATTATCCTCTGAGGGATCCCCACGCATTGTCAGAATACCCTGATTGCTGCAATACCCACACAGTGTGTCAGATGGCTACCTGGGTTCAATCAAGAACATCCCACACACACGGACAATACATGCACAGACACGCACACAAATGTAATCAAAACACACACACACAAAGTGCATCCAGATCTCAGTGATAAAAATCCAGCCCAACCAACAGCAGTGACTTTTCCACCAAGCGACATCATCATGAGATGCACACGCACACAGGGGTGTAGAACAAGTGAAGGAGAGTTTATGGGGTGAGTTATTTTTGTTCCTTAAACTGCATGAATAACAACAGTAATGGTTGGAAAATGTTTAATTTCCCAAGAAGGAAACCTTTCTGTAAGCTCAGAGTGCAAAAGCCATTAGGATTTAGCAAGCCTAATTTCACAAAGATTCTGACTGTGGCTTAGATCTAATAGTAAGACTACAGATAGATGTCTAAATGTATCCTTTGCACAAAGCTGAGCTACATTGAGCCATTTTCAAACTAAAACACATGTCTGGCCTAGCAACCATGTCAAGCTCTCAGTTCTCTTTGCTCCAGCAGAAAATGTTTGCCTTCTGGTGGAACTGGACATTTACATGAATATTTTACTGGTAGTGCATCAATACAAAAAAATTTAATATTCTGGGGGAAATGGATCCACAGTAAATAGAATTGACCCCATAGTCGACAGTTGCATCAAAGACAGACTCAGGACAGTTTCCCTGGGAGTGACTGACAGTTTCTTCACTGCTGCATTTTTCCAAGTTGTTACTGTGGTCTTTAAAAAGCTTCTTCCTTGTCATTGCTTGCCTCACAACACGCCACAAATGATGAGCCATTTCTTCCTGATTGATGCCACTGGTCAGCAGGTTTCTCTGTTATCATGGAAACGTGGCTCTTTGTCTAACTTGCATTAGACTAATTACTCTGAGAGCAAAAATGAAGACTGGCCTGACGCTGCCGACCAGTCTGTCTTTGTGAAACTGGCCCCAGGTCAGAGACCTGGACTTTAATGAGCTGGTGGATAGTTTTGCACAGAATCTGATGATTTAAGAGCTCATACAGTTACTGCATGTTTATGGCTGAACACAGTTTGATATGGGTTAAGCTAAATCCCTGTCAATTACATACAAACAACAAATAACATATCCCTGAGCAAAACACTTAGGCCCCATCCACACTACTGTGTTTTTGTTTTAAAACGGAGACCTTTTGCAACGTTTGCACCTCACGTCCAGACTGAAACTGCGAAAAGGAAGAACTTAAAAAGAAGAACTTTGAAAACACTGCCGATCCTCTTTTTCGTTTTAAAAGTCCGGGAAGCGTTTTAGTGCGGACGGGCAAAAATGGAGGACTTGTGAAACGATGAGTTGCTCCAGAGGCGACCTCTGATATATGTATAGCAATTGTAAGTCGCTTTGGATAAAAGCATCAGCTAAAAAAATGTATGTATTGTAAATGTCTACTATATTTTGATTATAAACAGCAGGATTGTCATACATGCTGACATTATTGATGTAACACCCAGAATGAGGCTTTTGCTTTTAACCAGTGCTGCCTACACTTTGTGTAGTCCGGGTTTGCATTATAATTGCTAGTAGCTGCCGTTTCCTACTACGTGTCATGTTAGCTAGCTGTCTAACAAAGTTTGGTAAAAGAGATTTGGAAATTAGTGCCACATCTAAACAGTAATAGTATTGGTTTATACTGAGTATTTATTTCTAAATGCTAAACATGTCCATATTTAAACTATCACCACATTGTAGCATTGTGGCTGCAATCACAGCCACGCTGTTTATAAGCAGGAAACATGTTTTTAAGGCAGCGCATTACAACTGCAAAACAATATAACTTCAGATTTGCCACACCTTCTCCTCACTAGTGCTCAACACAGGATCCTCCCAGGGCTGTGTGGTTCTACACACCAACGACTACAACCCCAGACATGGAGAGTACTCTGTTGGTAAGTTTGTAGATGAAATTACCATCACTGGCTGGATTTCAAACATGTGTTGTGTTGTGGTGTATAAAGTCTGGGTGAAAAACGTGAAGGTGAATAAATCATTGTTTTCATTGACTTAGTCAACTCTGGAACTAAAAATGAGAAATCACTTTGCAGCATCCTCAGCACAGCCAGGCAGCTTTGCTTTAGTTAACAAAACCTAAACAACTTCCATTGTATGACAGCACTTTCACTTGCAAGGACCACACAATCAACAGGTACGATTAAGTGATTTATTGATGATTGAAACAGAAAGATGTACGTGGCTTGTAGTTGCTGAATAGACATTCGAGGCGTTGTGGGAAAGCTACGATAGGGAAATCCGCCGTAGTCACGACGGACCCCCTTATAACCCTATGGAGAGGAAGAAGGAGATCAGGAGGCAGGACAGAGAAAGGGGTGGGGGGGAGGGATGCAGGATACGAGAGCGAAGAAGAGTTAGGGCATGTGGGTATTTATGGAAATGCTGCGATGACGTGGTTGATGTGCGGTCCCGCTCCTGAAACTCTGCTAATTGGCACCACTTCACTTGCAAAGACCACACAATCAACAGGTACGATTAAGTGATTTATTGATAATTGAAACAGAAAGATGTACGAGGCTTGCAGTTACTGACATTCGAGGCATTGTGGGGAAGCTACGATAGGGAAATCCGCCGTAGCACCCGGGCACGATGGACCCCCAAAAGCTTCTGATTACGTGAGAGCATTAGCTGATCTGAGGTCTTTGAGATTTGAATGAGTGTGATAATGGTACGTTTGGGAGGATCAGCGGTGCGTGATATGTATTGGGTGCTCGGGAATGACATCGGACGCTGAAAGGGTAGCTCTGATACTGAAGGACTGACCGGGACAATGGATGGGAGAAAGCATGACGAGAGAGTGCTTGGTGGGAGTGGCGGTGGCACTGGGAATCGAGAGGCCACTGGAACCAACTTGGAGACGATCTGGCGTGTTTTACTCTGGGTTCCCAGAGTTGCAATGGTTCACGAGGGTCTTGCAAGGGTTCAGGGTCATAGGACTCCAGAGAAAAGACGGGTGTAAGCAGGCCCAATTATATGGTTTCTTTGGTAGAACGTGGTGTTGTTTGGGGAATGAGTCTGAATTGCGAGTATGACGCTGAAGGTTGAGATGAGAGGAGATGCAGGGAGGTGAAACCTGAGCGGGTGTGAACGTAGCGAACGTAGTGAACATAAGGTTCGGGACGACTGGGTGATGCGATTACGTTGTACTAGTTGTGACGTGGCGGCTCTTCAAGCTGGCCTCTAGCACAAGAGAGAGCTATGCTGTTAATGTTAAGGTTTTGGCGACCATTCCGCTGCAAACCATCTGTCCTTATAGAACCCCCAAACCGTGGACTGGGAGTGAGCAGCAGTAGGCTTTGGCATCCTGGTGCCGGAAACCCCTTCTAATTTGTAACAAGTCGCTCAAAACTATTTTAAGCTCGAAATTACTTTGCTCGAACGCTTATTTTGAAACACTTGCTAGCTTGAAAGACTGTTCACTCGAATGATTTGGATTGAATGAAATGACTGCTGGCTCGGTGATAGCTCTATATATACTATGCTCGATGTGAGCTCGAAGCAACTGAGCGTTCGAAGAGATTTTAGCGCTAAACGACTTAACGCGACATGAGTGACTTAGCTTGGATTGACTTCGGTTAAAGACGACTGTTAGCTTGACCTAAGCTCGAAACGACGTTACCTCAATGTGAGCTTGAAGTGAGCAAGTTCGAAGCGACTGAGCTCGAAACAACTTTGGTTTACAATGACTTGTTCGTTGGAACGACTGTTAGCTCAATGTTTGCTCGAAACGACTGCATGCTTGATGTGAGCTCGAAGCGACTGTACGCTCGATGTGAGCTCGAAGCGACTGAGAGGTCGAAGTGACTGGGAGCTCAAGCGGCTGATAGCTTGAAACTACTTTAATGCAAAAGGCTGTAATGTGAAACAACTAATGCAGCTGAGCTCATAGTGACTTTAACTAAAGGTTACTTGGTTTAAAATGACTGTTCGCTCTGAACGACTGTTAGTTTGATGTTAGCTTGAAACGACTGTGAGCTCGAAACGACTGTGAGCCGGATGTTAGCTGAAACGATTGTTGGCTCAAAACTATTTTGGTTTAACGACGGTTGGGTTGAAAGACTGTTAGCTCGACGTTCGCTCATGGCGACTGTGAGCTCGACGTTTTCTCGAAACGACTTACCTTGAAGACGACTTAACTAGAAACTACTGTTTGCTTGAAATGATTATTCCGATTTAGGTAAAGACGACTCGGAACGCCTTAGCTAGAAAATGCTGTTGGCTCAAAATGACTGAGTTCGAAATGACTGTTAGCTGAATGTTAGAGCCGACTGTGAGCTCGAACGACTGTTTGCCGGATGATGGCACAAAATGATGCTGTTGTATAATAAAAGCTGCTGTTGCTGTTGCTGCAAGCCCTGATGCGAGGAGGAGGCTCTGGAATTCAGTTGTTGGAATCCCGCTTCCTGTGGTACAGACTATCTTGAGCTAGAGGAAATATGTGAACTGTCCCTTTAACAGTGGTGCTGACGTCACGGCGTGCGTAATGCGTCACCCGGAAGGGAGCTGGTGTTGACGGAACTGTGGGCATGCCATGCTGACATGATAGCGTTGAAAAGTTTGTTGTATTGTCTGTTCTGTAAACGGGATTCTTTCATGTTTGACAGTTTTCTAAAGAGTGACGATAGTCCCTTTCAAAATCGTTTATAAAGACTGTTCGACGCGGGGCCTTGCTGGAGTGGGGTAACGCTGTAATCAGCTGTTCTTGTGAGGCGGAGGATTCTCGGGTGAAATGTTCACAATTGCTGAGATGAAGCAGACTATGGAAGAGATGGAGTTAAACTGGACTCACCCACTTCCTGGCTGGCTTTACAATTGTGGAAAACAGGGTCTCAGCATGGAGACGGAAGAGAAGAGCCTGTCTTCTGGTGCAGGGTCTGCTGCCGTGGACACTGACAATGACTGTCGTGAGTTCGTCCGAATAATTCATTGTGTGACGGCGATTTACCGACACTTCTCGAAGAGGTAAGTGAATGGATGGAATAGTTGTATGGTGTAGCAGCGTTGGCGTAGCGTGCTCGACAAGCTGTTGCTTGGTCTGAGTTCGGGTGGGGAATGTGAGAGCCGTGCAGGATACGAGAGTGAAGAAGAGGAGTCAGGACGTGTGGGTATTTATGGAAATGCTGCGATGACGTGGTTGATGTGTGGTCCCGCTCCTGAAACTCTGCTAATTAGCACCACTTAAAGGTTCCCTGTGTTGTTTCTGATCTCTAGTAGCACTATGGGGATGTTTTTCTACAAGTGGGTTTATCTTGTGCACACTAGGGCACTAGGACACAAATGCACCCGATACAGCACCCCACCAATGGTATTATTAGTGAGGATGTTGGTAGGCCCTTAAGGGTACACACCGTGCATTTTGGTGAGTAACAGTGAATGTAAACATAACTTTTGTTAGTTTACAAGAAAACACCACTGAGCACCTTTAATCAACAAATGGTTCTATTTTTTCACAAAATCCTTTTGTGGTGGTTTAGGTGCAAAAGTGCAGTGACTGTGAAATCAGATTAATACACCAAACTAATTATGCACTCTCATTTCTAGAGGTGAAAGATACGTTTGAAGGTGTAAGATGTGTGCATCGGCCTGGGAGAGAAAATAACTAAGGCATTGTCAGAACCAGAGAAGTGTGGGCGGCAGCCATAAATTGAACAGCCAGTGGAGGAGAGGAAGCAGCTCAAAAGGCGACGGTGGAAGTCAATAATCCTCAGATCAGTGCAGAGAAAAGGAGGATTTCTAACTGAGAAGAGGAGAAGCCTTTAGAAATAAATCTACTCGTGACTCTTCGATGGAGAGGGAAACATACTTGCAAGCACACAGAGCCACCTCACTGTTTAAAGCAGGAACGCCTACCTTACTAATAACAATGAAGGTATTCAATTGTTCAATGAAGCTGAAGCTGAAGCAGCAACAGAGACCTCTATGACCTATATTTTCTAGAGCTGGAAAAAGCTTTTGGCTCAGTAGCACCACGCAATTTCATCCATTATGACAGCGATGGTGCAGTTAACAACATGTTTTCTGACTGACATGGATATTGTGGCATGTTAAATATGGCTAGAATGAACATAAAAACCTGATTATCAATACGCATTTCTCGTTAACTGTAAGAGACAACACACAGTATCAAAGAAACATTTAAGTTTAGGAACTGAACCAAAATAATAAAAAGCGATCAGATATGAAGACGATTAAGGGGTTAAGAGGGAAGGAGGAAAGAGGCTTACTCTGCAGAGAGAAATCAATACCACTAGGCTGAAGTGCTGCTGTGTTTGTGGCTGATGTTTGTCCCTTTGAGAAATTAGGAGGCAGCCTTTGTGAAGGCAGACTTCCCCAGTGTCTCAGCTTAGGAAGCGGGCACCTCAGGTACCCTTCATACAGGAGTTTAAATGAACAATAGTAGTTGACACTGTGGTCTAAAACAGTGTAATCCACCCAGGTAAACAATAGTACAAAAACCTCTTGGTGTCACGAGCTGAGTAACAAGTGCTGAGTCCTTCTACAAGTTTGGTCTGTTGTGATCTTTCTGAGAAGGAGGAGTGACCTTTACTCTTCTGTTCCAGCACTTTTTAACTGATGCTATACTGTATGTTCTATCCAGTGCTCTAGATCAAATAAGTGCAATTATAGCTTGGTTTATGATTTCATAGACACTTGTAGCTGTTACAGTTGCTATTAATAACTTGATCATTCTCATGCTGGAAAACATTTTACACAAGAAAATAAATACGTACAGAGGATCTTTTCATTAAACTTGTTCTTCACTATCTCCACTAGCTCACCTCACCAATCTATTCTATAGGTACAAAAACAACTACAACAACTAAATGGGATTACGCACCAAATACTGTGTTTGGAGTAAACAAAAGAAGAACTTCGTATTTATGAGCAAAGAAAGAAACCATGGCTGAACTAACACAGAAAAGAGCACCACATACAGGAACCTTAAAGTTGAACACAGATTTTACATGTCGGCCAGTGTTTCCAGATGTTGGGTAAGTATGACACCTTTAGGCTACATCTACACTGATACGTTTTCATTTTAAAATGCAGACCTTCTGCTATGTTTGCACCTCCCGTCCAGACTAAAACGGCAAATCCAAAGACCTAAAACAGTGAAGTTTAAAAATGCGGCTGACTTCGTTTTCATTCTGGGATAGCATATTAGTGCAGACAGGTGAAAATGGAGGACTTTAAAAAACGATGACGCAGACACTCACATCCGGTTTCCTGATTGGGTCTTATAAGTCATGCAAAGCAGAAACACGATACGGATAGACGGATAGAGTTTTAGTTATGGTATTTTTATAAAATATTTTGTACTGTACAAGTAACACTTATACACTTGTGTGTGAATATCGACGTATTTACTTTACGACGACTCTCACATCTGTTTTCCGTCTGTTAAAACTCAGTAGAGTAGATGTAACCTTAGTGTCTCTACGAGGAGCTGTGTAAAGTCTAATAAATGTCCTCAAATGATCTCACTAACCGATTAACCTAGAAATCTGTACCAGCACACATTTAAACTTAAAAGAAATAATCCAAGGACAAATACACTGCTGCACATGATCTTTATAAAAGCAGCACTGAAACAACACAGAGAGCTCTGTACCAACGTTTTAGTGTCATGCTTAAAAAATAGGGTCACTTCCAAGCTTTCTTGCACTTCACTTACACACTTGAAGTTTCTCTAAATGAGAGAGCTTCAGTAAAATGTTTTAAATGTAAATATTAATATGGGAGGATAACCAATAAAGCTTTTCTTGCAGCCTCGGATGAGTGCAGTTAAAACCCAGGATCAATTTGCATATCTAAAATTACTTAATTCCCAAATATTTGTCAGGCATCCCTGAAAATGTAGCAGACATTCCTTCCTGTTTACACTTCAGTACACCAAACTCATGGCCAAGAATATGGTCCACACAGAGTTGTGGTGGAATCTGCCAATATCCTCAAATCTCATCTTTATTTTGTGATAAATGTTTAGAGGTTTGGTCCTGATGAAGATTGTTGTGTCACATTTGGCTTCTAAATACATTTGTAGCATACGAAACGTGTTTCTTTTGTCTAAAAAACATTTTAGCTGCTATAGATCTGCCCATCTGTACTCCCTAACCTGGAAATCATGGCTTGAAGTCTGCACAAGTGGGGATGTAATATGTTTGTAGTTTCTCCCCCGGGATAAAGACTGCACTGCAAGCCTCTTTTTACAGTGACTTCAGTTTGTCTTGTCTTCACTTGCCTTCTCTTCTCTCCTCTCATGTGTTGCTCTGCTCTGGTGTTATAGAATTAGTGTCTCTTCTCCAAACAAGACAGAGAGAAATGCAAAGCCCCCACTCTGATTCGGAGCCTCTCTTTGTTCACTCTGCTCTCTGATTTGCCTCAACTTAATTGCATGGGTCGCGAGTGAGAAAATTCCTGATTGCGATGGACATTGTGTGGAAAGCTGCCGTGCTTCATTGATCTCGGGGACAACAGATGCCTCTGTTCGGATTCCACACACACACACACACACACACACATACTTATGCACACACTCAATCTCACAAGTGCATCTGATCCTAGCCACGTGCTAAGAGATCTCAGTTGCCCGTAGCTGTGATCCTCCCTGGACATAAACACACCTCACCCTACAAAATACAGTCAGTCAACAGTAGGCCATTCATAAGCCGTTGTCTGTAACATCACAGATGCAACAGATTAGACTAGACTGTCAACAAATGCTGAAAAAAGGGCAATTGATGCCTGGCAACACCACCACCAACAGACCAGTAGCTGCAGTTCAACCCAGGACAATATGGTCATGAAATAGCATGAAATTGATTTTATCAAAGCAGAACCTTGTTAGTTTCTAAGACAGTCAACAGTGTGTTCTATAACCATAACATTAACCAAGAACTTAATTAAACTTAATTTGAAAGGCGGCAGATCAGCAAGAACTGAGATGAATCATTTTTGTAAAGCTTCATTCTAGCAGTATTTGAAGGCACTAATGTTGACCTGCCAGTAAGGGCATCAAATCAGAAAATGCTCACATGGGATGTTTTGGAAGCCTTATTTTTTAAAATATCCACCGCGACTTGTAACGTAAGTTAATAGTCTACCTATTTTTTTTACCGAGTGAATCTGTGCGAGAACACATGCACATAAGACCCCCGCACACGTGCGCGCACCCGGTGACATCGTCCATCCCGATGTATCATTGTAGACATCGCCCAACCCTAAAGGAAATGACGCAAACCTACACACGAAACAGCTGTTGTTTGTTATTATAAAGATAGCAATTATAAAGACAAAGAATCTGGGTGAAAGAATGGATTAGTACACGCAGTTAGCAGGGATCATCTGAGCTCTCATTGGCTGGATGTGGATGTTGAGTCGGCCCACTCAGATATTTGGCGAGCTAGATATCTGGCTGGCGTTGGCGATGTGTCAGAAATGTGTCAGGGAGCCGTTTTGACGTGTCCTTGAGTAGTTCACACATAATGACTAGCGACTGCCGATCGATCAATGATTTACCCCTGATCACAGCCCGACGGTCGCCGACCGGCAAAGTGGGCTTAAAATTGTTTAGTGTGAACTAGGCTTTAGGGTTTCTAAAGATAAGACATGAGGTCTGACATAGGATGGACACAGCCGTGAGTTTGCTTCTGAAATAGGAAGATAGGATTTCTCCTATCTTTGACAGAAACCATTGTTGTGAACAAACAGTGTGGATTTGTGCCTTTTATATCAAATAATTTGGAGACTCAAAATTCCTTCTCTCTCTCTCTGAGAGAAGGAGGGGGAGGTTTGGGATATCAACCCTCAACAGACAGCTGAAGCGACCCAAAGGAAGAGGTGAAAGTGTGCTTTCCCCTAAGTGCTGTTTCTGGGCAGTTCGATCATAAAACTTGCCACCTCTGATGCCGCATCCAGATGACGCTCGGTGCACTAACCAGAGATTAGCTTCTACTGAACAGCCTATCGGAATCCTTTTTTGAAAGGGGGCAGGAAACCCTAAACTACCCCCCACACACATAACCATGGCAACTGACCTTCCTCTTTGTTTAATTAGCGCACATAAAAGGATATTGTCCTTTCACACCCAGTTGTAAATTCGTGAGGAACTGCAGGACACCCGAAAGACTGCCCTGAACTCTTTGTGTAAACAAAGAGTACTGTCTCCTCAAAACTCAAAGCATTACCTTGTTAAATTAAATAATCCCTGACCTTTATTCAATTTTTGTTGTAAACAATGCTTTGTTCATGTTCATGTTAGTTTATTTAAATAGGGACAGATACAAAAACATAGATAAACTTTGACAGACATCTGATGTGTGTATCATAGTGTTTTTAGCTAAAGCTAATTCACGACACTTGTCCCTAGTAGGGCTTTTTGATTAAAAAATACAGTTTAACAAAACAAAACAAAAACAAAAGAGGTAAAATGGAAGAAAATAAAAAAGGATAAAATATATACATGGGCAACGTGTAAAGACTAAATATGAGGGCAGTATTGTTCCTGAATTAACCATGATTTAGTGTTTTTTTTAAGGAGGCTAATGTCGGGATACATTTCAAGTGATCTGGCAGAGAATTCCATAGTTTTTTAGAATTTCCAAAATTATTTAATTTTGCCCCTTTACCGAAAAAGAAGCCTGGGCAAAAGATGTTCTTCGAAAAGGGATACTACAATTGCCTTTTGACGCTGATCAGGTGATGGATCTGGTACTTTGCAGTCTTGTTATTGTTTTGCAAAGCAGTGGTGGAGCAGCGTCATTTAAGCATTTGAAGACCAGTTTAACCAGATGCAGGGAGATAAAATTATCAAAACTTAACTTATTATTATTATATTTACTTTGAATTTGGCAATGATGATACCTTATTCTCTTCTTGTCCAGAATTATCAAGGCTCGCTTATAAAGACACTCTATGGTTTTGACTGATGACTGATGAGCTTGGGACCATGTGGTTAAGCCATAGGATATATGTGAGAGGATCATAGAATTTAAAAAAATAAAAGCAGTCAAGAGTCAAGCAGTTTCTTATCATCATAAAACAGCTCAAGTTGGCCTTAATGGTTTTACGGATTTTCTTGATATGACTTTTAAAATTCAACTGATAGTCTACAATTATTCTGAAATACTTCACTTCAGGTACTTGTTCAATAAGTTCCCCATTAATTTTTACATTCAAAAGTTGTGTTAGAGGTAGTTTTTTAATGGAAAAGCAGACAGAATTAGTTTTTTTGGTGTTTAAAGTTAAACAAGATGAGGCCAGCCAAGATGATATTTTTAGCATTTAGTTTGTCAGCCACAGAAATACAGGTATTACCAGATGCATACACCACTGTGTCATCTGCATACATCTGTAGACCTATATCTGGGCATACCACATCTGGCAAGTCATTGATGTAGAGACTGAAGAGTATGGGTCCCAAGACCGTGCCCTGGGGAATCCCTGTTTTGATTTTAAGATAAGCAGATCTCACATTATTGATCACAACACACTGTTCACGGCCTTTTAAATATGATTAGAACCAGGACAATGACTGTTTGGATAAATTAAACTTAGCTAGTTTTGAAATTAAAGTGTTATGATTTACTGTGTCAAGTGCCTTTTTTAAATCTAGGAATACTGCACCAACTACATTTCCCTTGTCAAGTGATTGTTTGATATTTTAATAAACAAGTAGCGGATTCTGTAGAATAGTTGTGCCTGAATCCAAATTGCAGAGGACTCAGATACTGGTTTGTCTCAAGATAGTACATGAGTTGTTCTGAGACAATCTTCTCTAAAACTTTAGACAAAACTGGTAGAAGACTGATAGGTCTGTAATTACAAGACATTTTGTCATCTCCTGATTTATAAATAGGTATTAGTAGAGCATTTTTACCTCTGAGAACTACGGCCCAACAGACAAAAGCAGCGACACATGCTTGCTCGCTCTGTCTTGTTCTCTCTTGTTCTGGCTCTCTCCGACTGCACTTCGACACGCGCCCAGCGTGCCCCATCTCCCGACAACGCCCTAAGAAGTTCGACCCGGCGCAACGAAGGCCCTTTGTTCGTTTTCAAGCCACACACGCGAAGAGCCGTGACCTTGTTTTTCCCTCGTTTCCAGCAACTTTACTTGCTTTTTTAATTCTCTTTTCTTTTGTTTGTTAAAAGTTATCAGACCGTTAAGTTACACTAGTTTAATTCAAGCCCGGGTCACCCATGTGGGCTGCCAGCAGTAACAAAGGACGACCAAACCTCTGACCCGAGACAGGGTTGTAAAGGCTCCCACTGCAAGTTTCTTCAATAAGCCGACAAAAGACGGACCTCCGGAGCAATTCCCTGGCAGAGAAAGCGACTGGCCGACGGCGTTAAGCTGTCCTAACCGAGAATGCACGGAACTCCACCAGTGTGAGGCCGCCTACCAGCAACCCGGCTGGGAGAAACGACAAGCATAAGACCAAAACCCTGCATTCTGTTGTAAGTGATGTCCAATAGTCTGTTAATCCATTAGCTTTACTCCTTAAAACTCATAGCTTGCGTTCATTAGCTGCCTGTATGAGTCAAATTCTCCCCACAATAGAACCCCACATCCTCATTGTTTAGCCATTGTTTATGTTTTTGATGTATATGTAACCGCATTTATATTCACCGTAGTTAGGTAATAAACTTCACTGTAATCACAGGAATTGTGTGTGTGCTACTGCCTACCTCCAAGTCCCTGCCACGAGAATTTACCCTTCGATATGAGACTGACTGACTGATTTAAGATAATTGAGCAATTGTTAACTAACTGATCACTAGTGAATAATTTTATAATTATTAACCATACCTGGGGAATCCCAAGACCCAGGGCGAACGGAATCTCGGGTGGTGCCCCGCGAAACGAGAAGCTTTATGAATTAATATTTTCGGAATATTAAAATTGATAATTTGGTATTAATTCTCATAAGTTTATTACAACATAAGTAGACATGCTACACCATGTTTCTCGTTTACGACATTGATGAAATCATTTTATTGCAGAAAGCTGATTGTAACCCAGTTACTTAAGTTCATGTAAACGCACTGATTAACTTGTATAGCTGCTGCAGTGAGAGCAATGGGAAAAGCCAAAAGCTGCACAATGCAAACAAAATATTGTCTTTTTGGCCAGTGACCAAATCCACTGGAGCAGTTCAGTGGCTGTTGAGGAATGTTTGATTTAACATGTGAACTCATTCAGAATGGGGCCAGCTGTGGACAAAAATGTGGGGCTTGTTTAGATGGGCTTCATGATTTTATACAGGTCAGTGGGCACAGTAATCAGAAAATATGACACACATTCATCAATCTATCTACATATAAGGCATACAGCACATGCATAGAGAGACACTGTGACTCATGCTGGGTGATGAGTTCCTATGTGCACACAGTCATAACACACAAATCTTTTTCTCTCTCTTTCACTTTTTCCTCTATCCAGTCTGTTAAAACTGAATAAAGGAATGACCCTGAGCGACTGGTAAAAAAGAAGCTCTAGCACAGTGTCAGGGCAAACCATTAGCACGCTACAGTGAGACCACAGCTTCATCCGACTGCTGTGTTTGTCCAGTGAAACCTGGCATGGCAGCTTCCTGTTCCTGACAGCCAGGCTGCCAACACAAGCTGTGATCTCCGGGAGGATCAACGGCAGAGATGCAGAGAGCAACAACATGGAGAAACCAGCAGGAGAAAGTGAGAAAGCCACACCCCCTCCCCTCCAGGTCCCCTTCAAAGCTACTCCAACAAAACACATGTTCACAAGCAGTGAGTGCGTACAGGTAGGCAGGTAGACAGGTAGGCCAGTATCATTTCATTAGGACGGAAAGAAATGATTGGCTGATTATTATAGTCCTCCAACCACAGACACCGGATTGTGTGAAATGACTGTCCATTTTTGTGTCATTTGATTAATTGGTAGCTGTTGATTCAACAAATAGAACAAAATATGTTTCTGAAAAAAACTGCCTATCTCAGCTGACTGAATACATTAATTTTGGATTTATTCAAATGATTAGAAACTTCACCTGTGTTTGTGATAAGAAGGAAGGACATCTTGATTCCTTTTCCATGCTGTTAGACAGAGAATGTGTGTTTGTGTGTGTGTGTGTGTGTGTGTGTGTGTGTGTGTGTGAGAGAGAGAGAGAGAGAGAGAGATGCACCCATCTGTCTGTGTCATCTGTATGTGTGTGATGGGTCATATGCTCTAAAACTGACCTTGGGCCTGAGGTTACATTACTGTGTGCTCCAATAGTTCATATGGACTGAAAAAAAACTACACACACGTTTTCCCTAAAGGAGCAGTGTGGTGGTGACAGTGCTGCTTCACAGAAAGCAGATTGGTAAAGAGAATCACTGCTGAACAGCTGGTGTGTTTCATCTGTAACACCTAATCCAGTTTTAGCTGCCATGATTGAGCCACGTTCCACAACAACACACACACAACAGGGATAATAATAATAATAGTTTTTGTACCAGTGAAGTATTTGGTGAAATCCACTGCAAAATGGGAACTCACATTAACACAGCCTGCATGCATTCGCTCTTTTCATATTATCAAATGTTTAGCTAGAGCTGCACTCTGCAGCTGTTTCTGTAGGAAACTAAGATAAAAAATAAATATAAATAGAAGTCCCCTAACTGTTTGAGTTGTAAAGTACAAGGCTGAGTTTAGGTTCTGTTTAACAGGAACTACACATTCCATTAAGATCCAAAATACTGTTTTAAAATCTGTTTCAGATTTGTAAAACGTGTGTAAATAGAAAAAACTGCATATCATGTTTTTCTTCTGTCCAGACCATATAAGATTAGGTCTAGATCAAAAGCCACTGTAATAAAACTCAGATTAAATACACAGTAAGAGTAAAACGAGAAACTGCTATTGAAGTATTTTTCTCTGCCAAGTTTTGGGGGAAAAATGCTTATTCAGTTTAGTCTAGTTAGTCAGACTCCATTAAAAAGAAAAAATACAACACATACTGCACTTTCTTGTTGAGAGTTAATGAAAAGATTGACACTGCTCTCACGTTTGTCCTACAGCTACACAAAAAGTCACATCCCGGTACTGTTTGGCGGTCATGTTTTTACTATTTTTAGTGACTTAGCTTGTTTCTTATTTCACCGTTTTAATTATACTTCATTCTCCATCTTAAGTATCGCTCACTGAATTCTTCTCCTTCAGTTCATTTCACAGTTCAGCGTCAGCGTCAGATAGCACCCCTCAATGTAGCTGGTCGTCATAGCGACGTCACACACAACTGCTGCAACGTAATGGTCGATGCGACACACACACCAGCGATCCACACAGCTTTCTCTTTTTTAAGTTAAAACGTTTCAACATTCCTCAGATTGTAAAGACAGATAAGACGGAGGTGATACAAAAAAAAGTACAACTTTTACACAATGGAAAACCAAAAAAGGCGAGTAGACTTGAGTCGAGCTGGTACCGTGCAGTGGAAAAGGGGCTTTACCGTCTCTCTCTCCCTGTGT
The DNA here is from genome assembly GCF_014851395.1 of Micropterus salmoides. NCBI lineage: Eukaryota > Metazoa > Chordata > Actinopteri > Centrarchiformes > Centrarchidae > Micropterus > Micropterus salmoides. Next base: position 38,765,273 of record NW_024043372.1, read on the forward strand.
GTCCGCTTCAGTGACTTTCTCCATCAGTAGTAGGCTGGGCTGTATAAAGTCACCGGAAAAAACAACAACTTGCCTTCTGGACTTTTCCTCCAGTGATTTCCTTCACAGCAGCAGCTGAGCTGCACATTGAGGATGCGTGTTGACGACGTGGCCTATCAACACAAAACCAATGTGGTCGTTAACGAATAACATCCAACTTGTGTGTTCACTGTCGCTTTACCTGGTCCGCTCTTGTAAAATATCCACAGTATCGCGACTTGTAGCGTAATTACCGTGTTTCTCTGATAACTGCTACAATGTGTCGCCTAACCTGGGCGGCCACCGAAGTGAAGTGCATGTGTGGGAAACACTGAATGAACCGTGTTTTTCTTTTTACAAGCCAGGTCTTTAACAGTGTTGACCAGCACGGTGAGGGAGAGAGAGAGCAAACGCTGGCAGGACTTTATGGAAACATTAATTAACTCAACATCAAACTATATCGGTATAAACGGTATTGAAATCGGTATACCTCATTGTAGGAGCCAATTTGATAGTTTATATTTATTTTTGTTAGTAAATTTGTATATTTACATATTTTTACGTGATTTCTTAATACTCATGTCTTTGCAGGTCCAAAAGTTATAAAGGAGTGTGCTGCAGCCTAGTGGGGCGGCGGACTGAAGGACCATAGAGTTTTTAGACCTTGCGTGGCTTGTATAGATGCCTTAATACCTCAGTTAATGTTTAATTCATGTAATCATTTTCTTTAAACCTTTTGTAAACAAGAAGTAAATAAAACACTCACAGTTGGAACGCACTATCTGGACAGGTCTCAGGCAGTCCAAGAGTGATCCAAGGAAAACAAAGTGGTCGCTACACTCATAAACCGATATACCACCCCCACCCCTAGTTTGTTCACTAAATATGAAGCTAGTTAAGATACATCCACACTACTATGTTTTTGTTTTAAAGCCCCCTTCCAGTGTATTTTGACATTTCTATGATATTTCAGATTTTTCTGAGTCATTTCCTCGCAGTGTTGATTACTCACAGTTGTAGTTAGCCAGGTGTAGTTAGCTATCCTAGTTATTGCAGTAAGTTAGCTAACAGAGGGTCTATATTGTATTGTTTAGTTTCCTCCTCTTGGTTTAGAGTGCTGTTTATTTTCATAATGGCTGTGTGTGTGCTGTGTTTGTAATCAGTGGTTAGACGTATTGGGCTGCAGAACAGATGACAGAAAACTCTCACCTTCCACAGTCTTATATATAGTCTGCAACACTCATTTTACTGACAGCCGTTGAGGAGCGACGCCATCAGCGTTGCTGAAACGGTGAGTTGTGCACTGTGAAATGTTTCAGATGATTTATTCACATAACAAAGTAAAAACGTTTATTAATTAATATGACATTAATTAACATGTTGACTGTGTGTGAGTATATTACATCCTAATAATTCATTCATTAATTTACATTCATGAGGCAGGTTTGAATTCAGCCATGGGCTCTGTGTGGAGTTTGCGTGTTCTTCCTGTGTTCATGTTTCAGTGCATAATGTGATATTTCTAAATGTGTATTGAGTTTTGTTGATGTGTAATTAGTTTTATGAAGGGAGCAAGAGGCAAATAAGTGACAAGAGCCGCTGCACAATCATAGGTCGTAGCTGACGATGAAAACTTACATACTGTATCAAAACGTTTGATAAATTTTCAATAATGAGCATTGGCACCCCAAGTGTGTGGCTTCTCTGCTTGTTTTTGTCAACTAGCAGCTCATTAATATGGAGGTCCTGAGCGCTCAACGCACTGAAACTTAAGAAGACACATTATACATACATATTATCTAACACCTCTCAGACTGAACATCAGCAGAGAAGGAGCATTATAAGCTTCATACAGGATGATCTTATGGCAGGGCTGATGATTGTTCCATTTAGGTCAGCTTTTGTTACAATTACATTTTCTTCTTTACAGAAAGGAAGGACCTGAATCTGTGGAGGCCAGCCATTATTAAACATCTGTACTCAACTGCAGCTTCTTCCACTGTTATTGAGATGTGATGGTAAACCACGTTTGAACATCCATGAACACAGCACGCTGAAACCAGTTACGACATCCCTTGTACAGTTTGTGCTTAAAAATGACTAGTGGTCCAGTCTTGTGCTGGTTGGTGCTTGGTTTAATTTGATTTCAGTGCCTCCACAAATATAATATTGTCTAGGTAAATTTCCCAGATTGTGCAAAGAATTAGAATAATTGGAAATGCATCACAGTAACACATTTGCACTGAAGTAAATCACAGCTAATTCTGTAGAGTAAAAATTCTGTTTTGAAACAGCCATTTTGGACATTAAGAGTAAAAACACATGAACGAGACATTTTACAAATTACAAAAAAACATTACTAGCTTCAAGAAGATATAATTTATAATTTATTTTTTTGCAGGGCTTTTTTACGGGGCTGGAATAGTTTTAGCTTGGTGTACCTTATTAACAGAAACTAGTATTTAATATCCATGGATATTCTGTGCAATCAAAAGCTAATGGCACTTTTTAGTCACAAGGTGGCAGCGTTGACTCAACACTTCACAACACAACACACTACAAGAAACATTTGGTCTTACAAATGTCATATATGTTGTCTTTACTTCTGTTTTTTTTCATACATGTACACTGCATGATCTGCCTTTTCTACAGATTTCTCCTTATAGTTCTACATTTCAACCACGATGGTAGCTGGGAGGTTGCCGTGATTGTGTATTATTTTGTAAACATGTTTTTACTTTCCCCAGCAACGGTTTAACACAGGACATAAATGTGAAATCTGCACATATTTGTTTACCAATATATATATTGGTAAACAAATATTTTTCAGCCATGAGGTGTGACTTTTGTTGTTCTCAACATTGCAAGATAGTATTTTGTTTTGTCACTGTACTCAGTTAAAACAATGATCTGTATATATTTTCATGTGGAGCCAGTAGATGTTAATTAAAATATTTTCTATTAATAAAATCTTGAGAATTGTACAGCTTTGGTTTGCTCTTGAGTCTTTTCTAGTTGAAGCTTATAGTTAGAGCTGGCTCAGGTGAGTCCTGAACCATGCCTTAGTTATGCTGCTATAGGCCTAGACTGCCGGGGGATTTCCCATGATGCACTGAGCTCCTCTCTCCTCTACTTTCTCTCCCTCTGTATGCAACCTCATCCCATTATTGCATGTTACTAACTCAACTTCTCCCCTTTCTGGTAGTCTTGTGCTTTCTCGTCCCTCTCCTCTCTCCTCCTATCACTTCCTGCAGATGTTTCTGGCTCTGGAGCCGTGGAGTCGGGATCAGATAATCTTTTCAAACAGACGGCCACTACAGAAGCACACTGACACATACACTCACCCGCTGAACTGTTTAATAAACCAATTAATGTCAAGTATAGGGAGACGCAGCCCACATAGATGATGACGACAGGACGCAAGTCTGTCATGTAAAGTCCTTTAGTGCGGTCACAGAATTGCAGTGTGAAACCAAACCAAAACTAACTGAATGTATGAAAATGTTTCAAAACATGAACTTTGGTTCGGACCTTGGTGAAGACTTCACTCAGGTGTGAAAGCCCCAGTGTGAAGTCTTACTTTTAGCTCGGTTGTTGTCAACACAAACTCCTGACAGAAATATCTGTCACTTAGCTGTTAAAAGCTCTACTATGCTCACCAGCTAGTTTCTATTTGCTGCTGGAAACCAAATGACTGAACGCTGAATGATGCTGAAAGGTTCTGTAGAGCTGAGGGACACTGCGAGGTTGTGTGATAATTCTGTTTGACACTACAAGCAAAACCTTTCACTTTACACATAGTTATTTGTAACTTACCAGTCATCTAGAAGCAATCATTTTCTTCATTAGACAGGATTCTGGTGCAGGAAGGATTAAAAAAACAAGAACCATGAGGCCTGAGCATTAGCTGAGTTTGTGATTGATCATATCTGTGTTTAGTCCATAATACAAAACTTTATGTGGCCCATTCAGAACACCGGCAGATTGCATTCTCATGAACCCCAGCAGAAAGACTCTCCTCTCAACAGTCTGACTGTTGCATTAAACAACAATGACTAAATATTGAAGTTGGGATAGCCTACAGTCAGCTTGGAGCTCCTCCCTGTTCCTACAGGCTGCAACATCAGCAGTTTCACCCTGAACACTATTCTTAAAAGGGCATGTTATCGAGACTTGGCTTAAACCCCGTCTGCGACAACTTTGAAAGGTTTATGAGATAGAAGAAACCCAGATGGTTTTCTCCCCCTCGTCCCGCAGTGATAATTAATTCTGCCAGACATCTCTCTGTGCAGTGCTGTGGAGAAAAAAGTTAAGCAGTAACCAACATTGTGCTTATGCTTGTGCCCGAGTACCCCTAATCAATTATGAAAATCCGGCATACTCTTGCTTGACATCTTTATGGCATGTTACACTAAGCGTGCAGTCACAAAAACAATGTTTCGGAGGCCATGCCATTGGGTGGCCCGGCTGATCTGTCTTTATCTACCAATTGTCCCTTTAAACTGTCTCAAACAGGATTCACCTACCTTGGGATAAAAGTTTCACCAAACTTGAAGGTGCTATGGAAGCTCAACTTCTCTCGAATAGCAACTAAAATAAAGAAGGACTTAGATAGATGGCACAATCTCCCTCTATCACTTATGGGGCACATCAGCTTAATCAAAATGAATGTATTCCCCTGGTTATTATATCCTTTACAAATGCTACCCTTGTGGATCTCCAAGAAGGCCTTTTCATTCTCGGCCTCCCCTCAAGGGAGGTGACTCTAACCCATTTACAGTTTATGGATCAACAATAACCACCTACATTATGGTATAGAGAAATATTCAGGGCCCTCCCCCATGAAAGACTCAGTGCAGTTGCGAAAGGTAATTAGGGGTCTTTCAGAGAGAGATCTGATGGCGGCCCTCTCATTGCTGACGTATTGCGGTAAGCGTGTCGACTCATTTCCGTTTCCGGTGCTTGTGTGTTGGTACCGTGTTGTGCTGCTCTCGCTAAGTAACAGTTACATTTGTTAGATTACAGCAGCCAACTGTCCGCTAAACACTTATTCTTTACAGTAATTTTGCCTAAGCACTCACATTTCTTTCCATCTTTTAGTGACTGCTGTTCAATCTCATAGTTGTTCTAAAGTTTTGGTAGCTGACGCTACAGTACTTTAGCTTAGCCGTTAGCGAATTTAGCTTAGCAGCTAGCGATGGCTTCTCCTTCTCCCTTTCTCTCTCCTACTTTCTCCTGCTCGGTGTGTCAGATGTTCAGTTACTCCTCTGCCTCCTTTAGCGGTAATGGTACGTGTAATAAGTGTAGTTTATTTTTAGACATGGAGGCGAGGCTCAGTGATTTAGAAGTCCGGCTCCGCACCTTGGTAGATCAGTCTTTAGCTACTGTAGCTAGCCAGTCCCCGGTAGTCGGTGCGGAACGGCCTGAGTTAGCCTCTGGTAGCCGTCCCCGGCATCCCCTGTGCAGCCAGGAAAGGGGGGGGCTGGGTGACTGTCCGAAGGAGGAATAGTCGTAAGCATTCAAAGTCCACGGGGCACCATCAACCTGTTCACGTTTCTAACAGATTTTCCCCACTCAGCGACACACCCGCTGAGAAACCAACTCTGATCAGTGGCAGCTCCATTTTGAGAAACGTGAAGTTAGCGAAGCCAGCGGCCATAGTTAAGTGCATCCCTGGGGCCAGAGCGGGCGACATTGAGTCTTATTTTAAACTGCTGGCTAAGGATAAACGTAAATACAGTAAGATTGTTATTCACGTCGGCGGTAATGACTCCCGGTTACGCCAATCGGAGGTCACTAAGATTAATGTTGAGTAGGTGTGTACATATGCAAAAACAATGTCGGACACCGTAGTTTTCTCTGGACCCCTGCCAAATCTGACCAGTGTTGACATGTATAGCCGCATGTCGTCATTCGCTGGTTGTCGAGGTGGTGTCCAGCAAACGATGTGGGCTTTGTTGATCATTGGCAGACTTTCTGGGGAAGACCTGGTCTGATCCGGAGAGACGGCATCCATCCCACTTGGGAAGGAGCAGCTCTTATTTCTAGAAATCTGGCCAAGTTTATTAGTGGACCAAATCCATGACAACCCAGAGTTGAGACCAGGAGGCAGAGTCGCAGTCTAACACACTTCTCTGCCCTTCTTTTTCAGCAGTTACCCACCCAAAACCCTACGCATAGTCGCAGTCTAACACACTTCTCTGCTCCTCCATTTCAGGAGTTACTTAGTGAAAATCCTATAGTGACCGTGTCTGTCCCCCGACCATCGAAATTATTTAAAAAGGTAAACAGAAGAGGAGCTGTGCATAAAAACCCCATAAAAATTAAAACCACAAGAGAAATAGTGCAAATGAATAGGAGAGTAAAATGTGGACTCTTAAACATCAGATCTCTCTCTTCTAAAGGTGTACTAGTAAATGAACTAATATCAGATTATGATATTGATTTATTTTGTCTTACTGAAACCTGGCTGTGTGATGGAGAATATGTTAGCCTAAATGAATCCACCCCTCCCAGTCATATTAATACTCATATTCCTCGAGGCACAGGCCGAAGAGGTGGAGTTGCAGCTATCTTCGACTCTAGCCTACTAATCAGCTCTAAACCTAAACTAAACTATAACTCATTTGAAAACCTTGTTCTTAGTCTTTCGCACCCAAGTTGGAAATCACTGCAACCAATTCTCTTCGTTATAGTGTACCTGGCCCGTATTCTGAATTCTTATCTGAATTTGCAGAGTTTTTGTCAACTTTAGTCCTTAAAACGGACAAAGTTATTATTGTAGGGGATTTTAATATTCATGTGGACGTTGAGAATGACAGCTTTAGTACTGCGTTTATCTCTCTGTTAGATTCCATTGGCTTCTCTCAGAGTGTTCATGAACCGACTCACTGTTTTAACCACACCCTCGACCTTGTTTTGGTGTATGGTATTGAAATTGAACATTTAGTGGTGTTCCCACAGAATCCCTGTTTATCCGACCACTGTTTGATAACTTTTGAGTTTGTATTGCTGAACTACACGCCATTGGCCAAAAATTTCTATACAAGATGTCTGTCTGATAGTGCTGTAGCTAAATTTAAGGATGCGATTCCATCAGCTCTAAATACATTATCTAGTCACAAAATAACAGAGGACTCCTATGCTAATTTCAGTCCCTCCCAAATCGATCATCTTGTTGATAAAGCTGCAGGCTCGCTGCGAATGACACTGGACTCTGTAGCCCCTCTAAACAAGAAAATACTAAAACAAAGACGGTTAGCTCCATGGTATAATACTGAAACTCGCAAATTAAAGCAAATATCGCGGAAACTTGAGAGGAATTGGCGTTCCACCAAACTGGAAAATTCTCGTTTAATTTGGCAAGATAGTCTTAAAACTTATAGGAAGGCCCTCCGTAATGCCAGAGCAGCGTGCTACTCGTCATTAATAGAGGAAAATAGGAACAACCCTAAGTTTCTTTTCAGCACTGTAGCCAGGCTGACAGAGAGTCACAGCTCTATTGAGCCAAGTATTCCCATAGCTCTCAGTAGTTACGACTTCATGAGCTTCTTTAATGATAAAATTCTAGCTATTAGAGACAAAATTGGCACCGACTTATCTCTTAACTCAGGAACCTTAGAAACAGCTGTAGAACCAGATACATGTTTAGACTGTTTTGCTTCACTCAATCTTTACCAACTAACTTCAATAATTTCTTCATCTAAACCATCAACCTGCCTCTTAGACCCCATCCCGACTAGGCTGCTTAAAGATGTTTTACCCTTAGTCAGCACCTCTATACTAGATATGATCAATCTATCTCTATCAACAGGCTATGTACCACAGTACTTTAAAGTGGCTGTAATTAAACCTCTTCTGAAAAAGCCCAAACTTGATCCAGATGTTTTAGCCAACTATAGACTATATCTAACCTTCCATTTCTCTCTAAGGTTCTGGAGAAAGCAGTTGCTAAACAGCTGTGTGACTTTCTACAGAGCAATAGTTTATTTGAGGATTTTCAGTCAGGATTTAGAGCTCATCATAGCACAGAGACAGCACTGGTGAAAATTACTAACGACCTCCTTATTGCATCAGACAAAGGACTTGTCTCTGTACTGGTTTTATTAGATCTTAGTGCTGCATTTGATACCATTGACCATCAGATCCTATTGCAGAGACTGGAATATTTCATTGGCATTAAAGGAACCGCTCTAAGCTGGTTTAAGTCCTATTTATCAGATCGATTTCAGTTTGTACATGTTAACGATAAGTCCTCCATGCATGCCAAAGTTAGTCATGGAGTTCCTCAAGGATCTGTCCTCGGACCAATCCTCTTCACTTTATATATGCTTCCTTTAGGCAATATTATCAGGAAACATTCCATAAACTTTCATTGTTATGCAGATGATACTCAGTTATATCTATCGATCAAGCCAGATGAAACTCATCAGTTAGCTAAACTTCAAATGTGCCTTCAGGATGTTAAAACTTGGATGACCTGTAATTTTCTAATGTTAAACTCAGATAAAACTGAAGTTATTGCTCTGGGGCCTAAGCACCTCCGTGACGCATTATCTAAAGATATAGTTTCCCTGGATGGCATCGCCCTGGCCTCCAGCACCACTGTGAGGAATCTTGGAGTTATCTTTGATCAGGACATGTCGTTTAAGTCTCACATTAAGCAAATTTCAAGGACCGCCTTTTTCCACCTACGTAATATTGCGAAAATCAGGAACATCCTGTCTAAAAATGATGCAGAAAAACTAGTCCATGCATTTGTTACTTCTAGGCTGGATTACTGCAATTCCTTATTATCAGGCTGCTCGAAAAAGTCCATTAAGACTCTTCAGCTGATCCAGAATGCTGCAGCACGTGTTCTGACAGGAACCAGGAAAAGAGATCACATTTCTCCTGTTTTAGCATCTTTGCATTGGCTTCCAGTAAAATCCAGAATAGAATTTAAAAACCTAAGCAACCTTATCCCATTATTACATGTTACTAACACAACCTCTCCCCTTTCTGGTAGTCTTGTGCTTTCTCGTCCCTCTCCTCTCTCCTCCTATCACTTCCTGCAGGTTTTCTGGCTCTGGAGCTGTGGAGTCTGGATCTGTGGCTGCGGGTCACCTGCTGCCCCCGTGTTCCTGCTCGACACCCTCTGCTGCAACGACTATTGTTACTAGTTCTATTGTTATTATTATTCATTTAGTCCATAGCAACCTTTACTGTCTGTACCCCTCTGTGTGTATATTGTGTAGGCTGCTCTCTCTCTCTCTCTCTCTCTCTCTCCCCCCTTCACCCCAACCAGTCGAGGCAGATGGCCGCCCACCCTGAACCATGGTTCTGCTCGAGGTTTCTGCCTCTTAAAAGGAATTTTTTCCTTGCCTCTGTCGCCTAGTGCTTGCTCTTGGTGGGAACTGTTGGGCTTCTGTAAATAGCATCATAGAGTACGGTCTAGACCTGCTCTTTTATGAAAAGCGCTGTGAGATAACTGTTGTTGTGATTTGGCGCTATATAAATAAAATTGAATTGAATTGAATTGAATATGTTGGCTCCTCTGCTTAACTACCTACCTGAGGATTTGACTCGGCTAGTGATGAGGGGCCAGCTCTCCCTAAAATGGCTACGCCCATCTCGGTTAAACCAATAAGTACCCTTCTCTGTAATATGGTTCTCAAATACTGTCATTTTAAAAATTATTATTATTATTATTATTTTTTAATTATTATTATAATTTTTTATTTTTATTTTAACTCCGCTCGATGTATCACTGCTTATTCTCGTAGAACACTGGCACTGTTATGATTACTTCTACACTACTGGACAATATGTGTATATACAGAGCAACATGGAGAGAGGCTCCTGTATGCACTAGGGAGGCGAAGGGGGGACAGTGTACGGGGACATTTTCCTGCTAAGAATAGATGGATGGCAATTCTGTGTATGTGTATGTATACATTTGTGTGTGTATATATATATATATATATATATATTATTTTTTTTTCTCTTTATTGTCTTTTTTTTATCTCTGTTGCTGACATGATGGCAAATGTATTACTTGTGTTTCTGTTGGAAACCAAAAACATTTGTTATAAAAAAACAATGTTTCCATCTCCTGTTCTTTATTTTGCGTCTGGGCTGAAGTTGTAATAAAGATGACCTTTTGTGTCCTCCCTTCCAGTCTTTTCTTGGAGTTGGGCCTCACTAGACTACAATCACTGCCTTATTTGCTCTGTTAGATGTTATAGCTGTTATACATCAAACTCCATGTTTCTTTTCCCGACAAAACCTTTTTTTCTTAACTTTTGTCTATCATCACTTTTCCTCAGAATTTTCCTCAGAATACTTTCAGGAAAGTGCTAACAATTAAGCTATCACTAGCAGAAAAATTGACAGCAGTGTTGACAGCAACAATAAATCCCCCTGTCTTTCTCCCTGTATCTGTCTACATGTCACCCCCTGCCCCCATGTGAACAGTAGGCCTACTGTGTTTATGGCTGTGACTGAATAACAACAGTGCTTGGGGGGTCAACATTAGATGGCCTATTGTATCACAGGGCCACCATGGTTTGTGCACCAGGCCACACATGTCATGGTGGTTGTTTTGTTTGGAGAGTCACATCTCCACGTCTCCACTGCTCTAGTGTCCAGTGGCAGCGTGCTTTATATTGTGTTGGCTGCCTCCCTCCCCTCTCTCTCCCCTTCCACCCCCAACCGGTGGAGGCAGATGGCCGCCCACCCTGAGCCATGGTTCTGCTCGAGGTTTCTGCCTCTTAAAAGGAAGTTTTTCCTTGCCTCTGTCGCCTAGTGCTGCTCTTGGTGGGAACTGTTGGGCTTCTGTAAATAGCATCATAGAGTACGGTCTAGACCTGCTCTTTTATGAAAAGCGCTGTGAGATAACTGTTGTTGTGATTTGGCGCTATATAAATAAAATTTAATTGAATTGAACATATAAATGTATGTCGATAGTGGGAGTTTCACGTTCACACTATTTATGCATTTAAAGACAAAAACAGCCAAGCCAAACTAAGTGAAACTTCATGTTGTCTCAGCCTTAGCCTGAGATTTCCTGACTACATTTTCAGGCAGTCACATATGAACAGAATAAGTGGTCTAATCCATTTTACAAATAAATAAAATTGCAGTCTTTTGATGATACTGTCTCTTCTCTCTCTATAGGCTGTCAATTCCTTAACTCAACCTACCAAACATGCACATGACATGACTGCTGAGGCAAGTCAGTATGCAGAAGTTGAGACATGTTACCACGCAATGCAAGGCACGACTCCAGAAAACAATTCTGTGCTGACGATTTAGCCACCATGATTTGCTCTGGGGACGAGGACAGGGGAGTAAAGGAGGAGAGAAGAAAAGGAAAGAAGGAAGAGAAATGAAAAGGAGTTATAATGTAAAAGAGTGTGGGAGGAGATAGTAGCAACACATATTCAGACAGCCTCAGTCTGATGGACGGCTGCTTGTTGTGACTGAAAGCATGAAATTACTCAAGTGGGCATGCTGTAAAATTAGAACTTCCTGCTGACAGGAAAAAACATTAAGTTCAGCCAGAGCTTTCTGAACTGTATCTTACAAAAAAGTGTCCACATCTTAGTCAGGTGTAGTTATCACTTTCCCCCTCTTGAACATTGAATGCATCCGTGTTTGTGGACCCAGGGGTTAGCAGTCATACCATGTATGCATATCTCTTGATGTTATTGCTTCCTGACAACTCACTGATATATACTCACCTAAAGGATTATTAGGAACACCTGTTCAATTTCTCATTAATGCAATTATGTAATCAACCAATCACATGGCAGTTGCTTCAATGCATTTAGGGGTGTGGTCCTGGTCAAGACAATCTCCTGAACTCCAAACTGAATGTCAGAATGGGAAAGAAAGGTGATTTAAGCAATTTTGAGCGTGGCATGGTTGTTGGTGCCAGGCGGGCCGGTCTGAGTATTTCACAATCTGCTCAGTTACTGGGATTTTCACGCACAACCATTTCTAGGGTTTACAAAGAATGGTGTGAAAAGGGAAAAACATCCAGTATGCGGCAGTCCTGTGGGCGAAAATGCCTTGTTGATGCTAGAGGTCAGAGGAGAATGGGCCGACTGATTCAAGCTGATAGAAGAGCAACTTTGACTGAAATAACCACTCGTTACAACCGAGGTATGCAGCAAAGCATTTGTGAAGCCACAACACGCACAACCTTGAGGCGGATGGGCTACAACAGCAGAAGACCCCACCGGGTACCACTCATCTCCACTACAAATAGGAAAAAGAGGCTACAATTTGCAAGAGCTCACCAAAATTGGACAGTTGAAGACTGGAAAAATGTTGCCTGGTCTGATGAGTCTCGATTTCTGTTGAGACATTCAGATGGTAGAGTCAGAATTTGGCGTAAACAGAATGAGAACATGGATCCATCATGCCTTGTTACCACTGTGCAGGCTGCTGGTGGTGGTGTAATGGTGTGGGGGATGTTTTCTTGGCACACTTTAGGCCCCTTAGTGCCAATGGGCATCGTTTAAATGCCACGGCCTACCTGAGCATTGTTTCTGACCATGTCCATCCCTTTATGGCCACCATGTACCCATCCTCTGATGGCTACTTCCAGCAGGATAATGCACCATGTCACAAAGCTCCAATCATTTCAAATTGGTTTCTTGAACATGACAATGAGGTCACTGTACTAAAATGGCCCCCACAGTCACCAGATCTCAACCCAATAGAGCATCTTTGGGATGTGGTGGAACGGGAGCTTCGTGCCCTGGATGTGCATCCCCAAATCTCCATCAACTGCAAGATGCTATCCATCAATATGGGCCAACATTTCTAAAGAATGCTTTCAGCACCTTGTTGAATCAATGCCACGTAGAATTAAGGCAGTTCTGAAGGTGAAAGGGGGTCAAACACAGTATTAGTATGGTGTTCCTAATAATCCTTTAGGTGAGTGTATATGCAGCAGCCATGTTAGTGCTTTAGTGGCATGCACGTACTGTATTAGCCCTGTTCACGGACGGTCTCCCATGCTGTGGATGAGAAACTCCCAGATGTTTCCCAAAGAAAAGCTCAGGGAAGCTCTGCTCTTTAGCAGAGGTGGGGAAGTTAACCAGACATACATTAGGTAACAGTTAGTCCTCACCCATACAGACCTTTCTCTTGTAAAAGTTAGACTTATTGATTTAAAACACTTCTAATGAAGTGTAAGTCTTGCTTTTGTGTGGCTTGTCCGAGTTTGTTTTCAAGTGCCCCGTATTCTTTGCCTTATTTAAAATCAAACTTTGACAACCAACACAAAGGTTATATTTATACATTATTATACGTGTTTTCACATAATATTTTTTTACAAGCAGACTTGAAGGCTAACTGGTTGTCTGTCTGGTAAAGCCATTTCTGTTAATTTCGCACCGTGTACAGCACACCTGGACACGGTTTCCTACATGAAGCTAAGACTTAATAGTGCAGTTTAATGTCAGAAACATGCATCAGTGTTTCAGACCTTTACATCTGTCAGATTGCCTTATGTCACATTATGTGTTTGTAATTATTGTGACATGTTGGTTGTTGGGACTTCTCCTTCAGGTTTTGGCTTTTGGTCCTGCTTCTGACAGAAACAGCAATGTGACTCAACTTAGCTCACACCACTTACACACAACAAATACATGTCCCTAGGTGGCTTCTGCCTGTGTCTGTGGGTGAGCCAACTTCTAATAAGCCTTTGTAGCTGCAGCTCTAGAGCAGCAACTTGTGAGAAAAAGGCCTGCAATTATGTAAAGCGCCTAAACACACTGCTAAGCCCGACAGCTAAAAATGAACACACTGGCCACCCTCCTGCCTGGAGAAGCAAAGCCTAGACTTCAGGGTGCCTAACCAATCATCAAACAGCTTCTGTCCACCACACAATAACTGTCACAACATGTGTGTTTGTCCAGTGTTCCCTGAAAACAACAGAAATAATAATCATTTATTTTTGACGCGGCATAAATTAAGGATTGGGAGCCTCAGATAGGATTAATAATTTAAGATGGATAGCCAGGCGGTAAATGAACTGCCCACCCACCTGTTGAGAGATTTTGAAGAATATTGGGCGTGAGTGAGGAAAGAATGCCCAGCAACACTTTAGGTATTTTCAGTAATTTAATGTGACCCTGGCAGCAGCAGTGGCACAGTATGAAGTATGCGGCGTCTTCTCATGCACACGGAAACAGTATCTGATATTAAATGTACCAATGGTGATACGTTATGATATTCTGAGCATTTTGTTGCTGTCGGGCATCCTGCTATACTGATTTGTGTGGATGTTCACTGGCAGCTGTTTACTACTTTATCAGTGAGTATTGTACTAGCTCTTGCTTTACTGTGGGTTTTCAGTGTTTTAAACTGTGCACTGATATATTGAGAGGTGCTGTCCAATGACAGTAAAGCAATAATATGATGATATATGCACGTTTTGCATTTCACACATCATCACAATGTTCCTTGGTACAACTGCAGTTTCAAAATAGCAACAATAAGAAGAAAACTGCACAACATTAGTAACCTGCAAATAGCACACTCATGTTTGCCTACACAAGAAGTCTATGGATCCAAGACGTTTGATTCTGTGGACCATGAATTGTTGCTGAACAAACTTAGGAATGCTGGTTTCTGTCCTAATGCTGTTAAATGGTTTACAAATTATTTTGTACATCAGATTCAGTGTGTCCATGCAGAGGGCCAAAAATCTGAGTTTCTTGAGAGATCTATAGGGGTCCATTTTGTTTTATTATGAATTTTTTCATGTTGTATATGTAGCATTTTAAAATGTTGTGTTTATGTATGGTTGCTACCTTTGCCAGATCTCTATTGTGAAAGAGATTTTTGATCCCAATAGGACTTTCTGGTAAAATAAAGGTAAAATAAAATAAAATATGTTCACACAGAAACACTGCAGCAGTGACTGAGCCAATATATCTAATGATAGTGATCTTTGTGTTGTTTGGGAAACAGGTTCTGCCAATAGAATACAGCCATTGTAGTATAAATTAGACAAACAGTAAGCATCCATGCAGGTTATGCAGAAGATGGGTTTATTTTCAGTGACGCCTGCTTGCTAAAACATTTGACCTTTCAATGTGTCATCACAGTAGCCAGTATGCTCGGTGCCGTGTGAAACGCAAACTGCCTTCCATTTTGTGTGTTTGACCAAATGTTTGCATGTGTTTGTTCTTCTGTGAGTGGTGTTTAGTGCGCCAGGGCTATTGTTGAATGTGGTAGGGTCTTATCTTCACATTATCATGGCTGAGTGGAAGCGGGGGCTGTGTGATGAATCAGGGACTCAATAATAAACTTCTTATGTAAACATTACCATTGTGTCTCATCTGTAGCATGCTAAGGCCAACAATTGCTACTTTGGACTCAAATTACAGTAACAACCATTCTCAGAGGGAAAAGGCTTCAAAACTGTTCAAAATGGTAAATGTACTATTATCATGTGAGGCAGGTGAGCTCTGGCTCTGACACAAAGCTGGAAAAGACCCGCAGAATAGTAAAAAGGACAGCAAGAATGAACTATTGGGTAACATGATGTCTATGTTTGGCATATTACAACAGTTTGTATTAATCCTAAAGTCAGCATAGAGGGGGCCCAAATACAATGTTCTGTATTTAACTTGAAATAAACCCAACACTGCTGCCAGTTACAGTTGCTCCTTTATTTTTGAAACTACAAAATCCTATTTAATTAATTAAAATAATTAATCTAATGTCATTTAATTTACCTCCAAACTTTGTTTAGTACATTTAACCAATTCTGTTACTACACCTGTCAGCACACATATTGTTAGCAAGGGCAAACATGGCAGATTTACCGGTTAAAATCTATAGTAATATAGCTTC
The DNA here is from genome assembly GCF_014851395.1 of Micropterus salmoides. Lineage (NCBI taxonomy): Eukaryota > Metazoa > Chordata > Actinopteri > Centrarchiformes > Centrarchidae > Micropterus > Micropterus salmoides. The sequence goes on from NW_024043372.1 coordinate 38,781,149, forward strand.
TCATTTGTCATCAATTGCCCCTCACAAAGCCACGCCCCCTTTAGTTACTGTTGGACTGTACATGGTGCTGCCACTGTCTATAACTGCACTATCTGGAGAAATATTTTTGGATATATTTGGAAAAACAAAAAAGCTATCTCAAAAAAAGAAACATTTGCATTATGTATTTGAAGCCTTTATTCATGCTGTCAAACTGACGAGAAAAAAATAAAGAATAAATCTAAAGCCTACCAATCAGAGGAAAACAAAAAGTTATGAAAGTGAACCACCGCATCACTTGACGATTGAGACAAAGGACAACGATATTAAGAATCAGCATTGTTCCTGTAAAGTTCTCTTTTCACTATTAAAATCATTAAAAAGCAAAACTGTGTGCCTATATAATGTTACATTCAGTAGTAAGTTAGCAAGCGTTAGCTAACTAACATTACATTAGAAACAATCCACAGCCTACATTTTTCTGGATTTGTTTTAGGTTTTTGGAAATAATAAATCGTACTTCTCCTTTCAACCTCTCTGGGTAGTGACTGTCATTATTGCAATACCCCAAGAACAGCGTTTTACCATATCTTGGAAAAAGTCAGCAAAAAAAGCTTAAGAGTCAAAGGAGCACTGCCATGAAAGTGTCAGACGTCAGTTAGAGCAAATCCTATACTGCACTGTGATTGGCCAGCTTGAGTATTCGGGGCTTAGCGAAAGGGGAATTATGTCAGCTGATAAATGTCGCTCTAGTAAGTTGGAAGTAGCTGCTAACGTTAGCCTAAACTTTGATGTAATTTGACGAACCAGCTAACGTGTAGGTCATCAATGGGAAATTATGTAACGTATAGTCACACAAAATAATAGTTAGCTATTGATATGTTATTCCATCTAAGCTAGTTAGTAAGGCATGCTAACATCATGCCCTTGTGTTTTGATTATGTAAAGGTGAGAAAAAAAGCCTTCAAACAATCTGTATACTGAATATCACTCCTGTAAAGCCATGCACAATGCTGCAGCGTGTTGACAAAGCTAAAATGGGTATATATAAATGGTCAATTAAACAATCTGCCTATTACCCTCCCCAACAATCCCAACCACCTCCATACTCCATATTTTGTTATTTATATACTAGGCCGACTTTTAGCATTTACCAATGATGCTAATGGGCTTCCCAATGCCTTAAAAACGTTGTCCATATGTGATGAGCTGGGAGTGAGAACAGGTTGAATTAAAGCTGCAAGCAGCAATGTTCGGGGCCTCACACGTGTAGCGCATTGAGGTGTGAGGTGGCTGCGTTGCAGATTCTGATTCTTTTGCCGGTGTGGCTGTGAATTTGCGATATTCCTCGGATGCTGCAAGAAGGTGTTAAAGGTCACTTCCTGTGTCCCCTTTGTGGCACTACAGAGCACTTGGCACTATGACTATAACTGAATTTTATCATGTAGATGTGTTCGGGGCGGGACAGTTATCAAGCACGTAAAGTTTGGTACAGTTTCTGAGCGTGTACAGTGAATTTACGACGACTTCCTGTTTCAGGGCAAAGCATGGAACTTGGCCACGGATACGCTGTTGATGGAAAACTCACACGCTTTACAACATGACATCATCAGTGTGTAAAGTGTTTTCTGAAATAGTTTTGAAGTAGATATAGCCAATCTGTAAGAAGTGCTTCATCACAGCATAGAAGTAGTCACTTCCTGTTGCCAGCAGGTGGCGCTATGACTATGGGTAAATCTTGGCATGTACATGTGTTCAGGGCGGGAAACTTATTAAATGTGTACAATTTCGTACAGATCTGAGCATGTACAGTCAAGTTACAACAGTTTTTTACAGCATTGCATTGTCAATGTGTTAAGTGTTTTCTGGGACAGATTTGAAGTTGATATGGCCAACCTGCTAGGAGTAGTCTATCATAGCGTAAAACGTGACATTGCCAGCAGGTGGCGTTATGACTTTTAGTGAATTATGGCATATGAATGTGTTCAGGGCGGGACAGTTTCTTGGAGAATCGTTGATTTTTGACGCCACTCCACGGGCACGCTCATGGACGAAATCTCACCGTTTGTACAACTTTTAATCAGCAATGGGTTTAGACAGTGAAAATTTGAAGTCGATTGTATTAATTCTGTGGGACGAGTTTATTAAAGTATGAAGTGTGTAAATCACCATAAATTACCATTAAATCCAAAATGGCAGACTTCCTGTGTGGTGTGGGGCATTGCTCCAAGAGGCTTTTTTGTACGTCTGGATATGATACATGTACCACAGAAATTTCGTACACGTAGGTGAAGGTTTGGCCAGGGGCTGTCCTATAGGGGGCGCTACTGAGCCATTTTGCCACACCCATGTACAAAATTTTTACCCCCACCTGAATTATGTGCAAAGTTTGGTGAGTTTTTGAGCATGTTTACGCCCCCCAAAATTAGATTAATTTGAAGGGGGGAAAAAATCGCACGTTTCATGTCAGGCCCTAACTACGAAAGGTCACAACTGCAAAAAAAAGTAAGTAAGAAAACATGAAATCTTTTGAAGGCTTTTGAAGACCCTTAAATGTAATTATAATAATGACTTAACACATTAATTCAGACTTCTTGGTGTGTTCTACATGCAACACTTTCAACAGAAGTGCAACATGTTAGACCCATTTATTTTTGTAACCACAGCAGAGCTGCAGTCTAAACTCTGTATGATTCAACAACGCATGACAGAAATGGAAAAGGGAACCAGTTTTATGGATTTACATGGCACACACCCCAGACACAAATATAGTCCCTTGTACTGTAAGTAAACAGTACTGTGTACAGTGGTTATGGAATGACCTATGTATATTTGAATGACCCTGCCTTCATTAGTTGGTCAGTTTACATGTGAGTACTAATGCATGAGGCTCATCAGAAAGGAGAGAGGTGTATGAGTGAGAGCATGGGTAGGTGGGTGGGTGCAAGGGTTTCAGATGTTTTATGATGTTCTTAGTGGTGGACACAAAACAGTTATAGACAACAATAATAATAATAATATAATAATAGCGTGCAATTTTATAGCATCTTTCAGGGAACCCAATGACGCTTCATACATATGGAGGCAGACAAAACAAATAACACAGAAACAGAAAACAATAGCATAAATATTTGCTGAGGGTAACAGAATTAACTGGATCCATAGGCCTTGGTCAACATGTAGGTTTAAACCTTTCAAATCTAAAGAAAAAAGAGGCTACTCAGGCATCCTCATACTGTATCACACTGTACTAACTGTACATTGTGTAGTGTTACTATAAATAAAAAGTATTAGTCACAAATATAAGGCCATGCTGTAGCTGTAGCGTGACCTTATATTTTTGATTCCCATGAGGCACGGAACTATCAATATGGCCAATAGTTTTGCATGGAACAATTTGTGCTTTCTCCTTTCCATCAGTGTGATATTGTGCACTGTGTTGTAACCTCTGGATTTTGTTACATACAGAGCACCATTAAAGTTCAAACTCTGAGATGTCCAGTGAGCTAATGAGGAATCCTGATAAAAAATAATGAACACATTTCATAATCAAAGCAGAAGTTCAGCCTCAGCAACATGTACTTGTCTTTGCCTCCCCTGACCTCTGACCCTTGTTGTAAGGTTGTCTTGGTAAGGTTGTAGTGGATATGGCTGCAGCAGAGCTACTTACAGTACTTACAGAAGAGCACAAGTCATCCACACACAGGAGGAATGGAGGGGGGAGTAGACTCCTGCCTCTCCTCTCAGGTTTCCCTCGCCTTTCCAGGTGTCACTCACACAGAGGTAAATCCACAAGACGCAGGCAGCTCTATCACAGTGATGGACAGACGGCTCAGGAAGAAGACAGGGAAAATGGACCGACCTGTCCTTCTGGAAGCTCACCCTTCCAACCTCCCACCGTCCTCTACAGAGAGAACTGCGAGCCGTCTGACTGGCCAGATAACAGGAAAGACTAAATGAAACAGTGGAGACAGCTCAGGAGAGGAGAAACTGCTGCTCAGAGGGTTTTATAACCACCCTACAGCTCCTCCCCCACCAGTCTCTGGCTTTGGCCCTCCCTTGTTGGTATGGCAACGGCCAATCACCACTCGGCAAAGCACAAGCCGCCTCCTCCTCCTTCTCCTCCTATTCCCCCAGCCTCTGCTGTTGACAGGATTGGTGTGTCGTTATTGATGTCTGGAAGTATGTGCATATGTTGTATGTATGAATGTACTGTGTGTGCATGAATGTATGAAGCTTATATACGTTTAACTGAGGCTGGATGCATGTTCACATCTGTGTGGTTGTGCTTGCATGTGTACTTATGTGGGAAAATGTGCATGCACATGCACTGTACTAGTCTATGTGTGAGTGTGTGTCTATTTGTGTTTCCTTTATTATCAGATCTCCATCAGCTGTATATTTACACCTGATGTGATAAGAGTATTTCATTAGCACAAATTAAGTGCAATAATGTGTCATTTAAAAAACAATGAGAGCAGCTGCTAGTAGCATGAAATACATCTAGATATGTTAGAGTGAACATTATGAACATTATATTGACATTTAAGTTAAAGGTGTTTTATCACTTATATTTTGAAGCATGAGTATAACATACTATATCTGTCTTTGTGACTCACACTTTGGTGCACTTGCCAGGTCAACCTTTCATCTCCCAGACCAGATTCTGTGTGGTTCCCCTCTGCTGACAGAGCATGTCAGCAGCACAGCAACTGAACTGGGAATACAATTTATTCTTTTTGTATCTTTCACTGTGACAACTTGAGCGATTTTACGTTGTTTTGTTGCTGTGAGGTTACAGCAAAGGCTTAAAAACATGAGAACTGACAGGTAATGTACCATAAACAAAGGAATAGCAGAGGCATGTTTCGCATCAGTTTTGCATCAGACTTTTTAAGACCTTTTTTAAATATCACTTAGGATGAAATTTAATGCCAACTTCAATGCGGTATAATGGAAATCTGTATGAGTAAATTATTATGGAAAATTATTATTTAATACACTATAGCTTTTTGGAGTGTGTTTGTATAAATGAATCAAGGGGTTGAGAAAAGGGGTGTGACGATACACTTAGCTTACATACACAATTTTGGGTTCACGAGAACAAGACAAGAAGATATTTTAACGCTATTTTGATGAAATATTCAATGCTGATATAAATGGGGAGTCTGGGGGTCCTCCCCTAGAAAATTTTGAGCATTAAACACTTAATTTTCTGCACCAATTTATGGTATAATTTTCTTTATTTATATAAAGTGAAACAGAAAATGCAGGTGACTATTAGTAATCAGCAGCTTTTTTGGACAATGCACATTTCTTCTATAGTTACACTGCATTGCATGTTTTCTTATTGTGCAAATAAACCTTTCTCAAAGCATTTTCATTTGTTTTTTAAACATTTCTTGTTGCAAGCCATTTTTCAGAACATATTTAACAAATGCTTTAAAAAAATAGTGATGGAAACATGTCCCCAGCATCCCCAGTGTGCATCTGGGTGATGTAAGTTTAACGTGCGTTAGCATGTTGGCTGTTTCCATTCACATAACGTTACCCTATAACAGTGGTGCAACGCTGACAAACACATCGAAATTATTTAAAAAGGAAAACAGAAGAGGAGCTGTGCATAAAAACCTCATAAAAATTAAAACCACAAGAGCAATAGTGCAAACGAATAGGAGAGTTAAATGTGGACTCTTAAACATCAGATCTCTCTCTTCTAAAGGTGTACTAGTAAATGAACTAATATCAGATTATGATATTGATTTATTTTGTCTTACTGAAACCTGGCTGGGTGATGGAGAATATGTTAGCCTAAATGAATCCACCCCTCCCAGTCATATTAATACTCACATTCCTCGAGGCACAGGCCGAGGAGGTGGAGTTGCAGCTATCTTCGACTCTAGCCTACTAATCAGCTCTAAACCTAAACTAAATTATAACTCATTTGAAAGCCTTGTTCTTAGTCTTTCGCACCCAAGTAGCACCTGGTCCGTACTCTGAATTCTTATCTGAATTTGCAGAGTTTTTGTCAACTTTAGTCCTTAAAACGGACAAAGTTATTATTATAGGGGATTTTAATATTCATGTGGACGTTGAGAATGACAGCTTTAGTACTGCGTTTATCTCTCTGTTAGATTCCATTGGCTTTTCTCAGAGTGTTCATGAACCGACTCACTGTTTTAACCACACCCTGGACCTTGTTTTGGTGTATGGTATTGCAATTGAACATTTAGTGGTGTTCCCTCTTTGTCCGACCACTGTTTGATAACTTTTGAGTTTGTATTGCTGAACTACACGCCATTGGCCAAAATTTCTATACAAGATGTCTGTCTGAGAGTGCTATAGCTAAATTTAAGGATGCGATTCCATCAGCTCTAAATTCATTATCAAGTCACAAAGTAACGGAGGACTCCTATGCTAATTTCAGTCCCTCCCAAATCGATCATCTTGTTGATAGTGCTGCAGGCTCGCTGCGAATGACACTGGACTCTGTAGCCCCTCTAAAAAAGAAAATACTAAAACAAAGACAGTTAGCTCCATGGTATAACTGAAACTCGCAAATTAAAAGTAAATATTGCGGAAACTTGAGAGGAATTGACATTCCACCAAACTGGAAAATTCTCGTTTAATTTGGCAAGATAGTCTTAAAACTTATAGGAAGGCCCTCCATAATGCCAGAGCAGCGTACTACTCGTCATTAATAGAGAAAAATAGGAACAACCCCAGGTTTCTTTTCAGCACTGTAGCCAGGCTGACAGAGAGTCACAGCTCTATTGAGCCAAGTATTCCCATAGCTCTCAGTAGTTACGATTTCATGAGCTTCTTTAATGATAAAATTCTAACTATTAGAAACAAAATTCACCAAGACCTGCCCTCAACTGGCACCAACTTATCTCTTAACTCAGGAACCTTAGAAACAGCTGTAGAACCAGAAATATATTTAGACTGTTTTGCTTCCCTCAATCTTTACCAACTAACTTCAATAATTTCTTCATCTAAACCATCAACCTGCCTCTTAGACCCCATCCCGACTAGGTTGCTTAAAGATGTTTTACCCTTAGTCAGCACTTCTATGCTAGATATGATCAGTCTATCTTTATCAACAGGCTATGTACCACAGTACTTTAAAGTGGCTGTAATTAAACCTCTTCTGAAAAAGCCCAGACTTGATCTAGATGTTTTAACCAACTATAGACCTATATCTCACCTTCCATTTCTCTCTAAGGTTCTGGAGAAAGCAGTTGCTAAACAGCTGTGTGACTTTCTACAGGTCAATAGTTTATTTGAGGATTTTCAGTCAGGATTTAGAGCTCATCATAGCACAGAGACAGCACTGGTGAAAATTACTAACGACCTCCTTATTGCATCAGACAAAGGACTTGTCTCTGTACTGGTTTTATTAGATCTTAGTGCTGCATTTGATACCATTGACCTCAGATCCTATTGCAGAGACTGGAACATTTCATTGGCATTAAAGGAACCGCTCTAAGCTGGTTTAAGTCCTATTTATCAGATCGATTTCAGTTTTTACATGTTAACGATGAGTCCTCCATGCATGCCAAAGTTAGTCATGGAGTTCCTCAAGGATCTGTCCTCGGACCAATCCTCTTCCCTTTATATATGCTTCCTTTAGGCAATATTATCAGGAAATATTCCATAAGCTTTCATTGTTATGCAGATGATACTCAGTTATATCTATCGATCAAGCCAGATGAAACTCATCAGTTAGCTAAACTTCAAATGTGCCTTCAGGATGTTAAAACCTGGATACCTGTAATTTTCTAATGTTAAACTCAGATAAAACTGAAGTCATTGTTCTGGGGCCCAAGCACCTCCGTGACTCATTATCTAAAGATATAGTTTCCCTTGATGGCATCGCCCTGGCCTCCAGCACCACTGTGAGGAATCTTGGAGTTATCTTTTATCAGGACAAGTCTCACATTAAGCAAATTTCAAGGACCGCCTTTTTTCACCTACGTAAAGGGACATCCTGTCTAAAAATGATGCAGAAAACTAGTCCATGCATTTGTTACTTCTAGGCTGGATTACTGCAATTCCTTATTATCAGGCTGCTCGAAAAAGTCCGTTAAGACTCTTCAGCTGATCCAGAATGCTGCAGCACGTGTTCTGACAGGAACCAGGAAAAGAGATCGCATTTCTCCTGTCTTAGCTTCTCTGCATTGGCTTCCAGTAAAAGCCAATGTTCAGGATGGTCAGGCACCATCTTATCTTAAAGAGCTCATAGTACCTTACTACCCCACCAGAGCACTGCGCTCCCAGAATGCAGGGTTACTTGTGGTTCCTAGAGTCTCCAAAAGTAGACTAGGAGCCAGAGCGTTCAGCTATCAAGCTCCTCTCCTGTGGAACCAGGTTCCAGTTTGGGTTCAGGAGGCTGGGTCTCACTGTTGTATATATACAAGGTGCGGACGTAGGAGAGGCCCACGCTGTGGGTGGGCATAGACTAAAATTCTCAATTCCTTGCAGGCGCGCGGAAGGGGTAAACCCAATAGCGATAGCCTTAGAGGGCGAGGCTATACGAAATAGAGCCACAGGGTGGCTTAAAGGTTATAAGAAGTATTTAAGCTTTTATACAGAATAGTAGATGTTGGTCAGCTAGATTTTAGATTTTTCTGTAGACAGTATTGGCCAGATCAGTTTACTTTATGAACGAATCCGGGCCGGATGAGACACTTCGTGAATGGGTCCGGATTGGATCCGGGCCGGATGAGCCACTTCGTGAACGGGTCCGGATCCGCAATCTTTAGCCGGATCCGCAATCTTTATCCGGATCCGTCCCGCTGTGCAAGTGGACTCTGTGATACCTCCAGTGCGTTTGTTATCTGGGAACAATGGTGTGGACAGTTTTAAGAAGAGGCTCCAGGGCAATTGGGGCCTGGGATGTACTTAGGTCCTTGTATTCCCGAAATCCCTGGATGCTTCCTCTTCTCCCTACTTTTAGTCTGTCACACAAACAAAGCAGTTCCTCATCATCATGCGGTATGTCCAGCTTTCCATTAGGCCAAGTGTCTGGTTGAAGAACCTTCTTGTCTGCCATCAGTTGGTTGCCACCTCTGTAGGGCTGCAACTAATGACTATTTTCGTAGCCAACTAATATGTTAATTATTTATTCGATTAGTCGACTAGTCACGATTATTTTTGTCACTCCCTAACCCTAATTAAACCATTTAACTAATTAAATATCTTTCAAGTGAATTACTGATCTCCAACACTCAGCCTAACTAGCTAACGTTACCATTAAGTGAACGAGGTTTACTATTCAGAATGAACACCAGTATCAATGCCAGGGGGCAACCAGGGAAGAAGACAAGACAGCGTAGGCTACTCCTATAATTCACTGATTTATACAAACTTTAAAACTTTTAACTGTTTAACAAAGATTTTTGCTTTGGAACTTAAATAAAAGCAGATTAACAGCAAGTACTATAACAACTTCACTAACAATGTAATGTCTATTTAGAACAATAAAGCAACAGTCTCCTTTCATACTACTTCTGTAGTTTATTTTTTAAAAGTAAAGGTTTTAGGCAATAACTCAGTGGAGAATGTTCTGTAGGCTACATCACGAGCCAGATGTTCCTTGATGTACTTTAAACCATTACTCATTGCTAACAAAAACTTTTTTAAAGCTGGGTCTCCGACATTGCCAGCGTTGTGTTGGACAGATTTGTGCTGCGGTGTTCATGAGGGAGAGAGATGACCGAGAGGATGTGCTGCGCGAATGTGCTACGGCGCTGATCTGCAATCAAAGATTTTAAATAGGCCTAGTAAAATAAAATAAAAACAAAATGGCAAAGTGGCTGTCAGCGTTGATATTGTGGTAGGCTGTCACAAATAAATGAACGTAGCCATTGGAAGTATATAAAAGTAAAAAAAACTGAAATCTCAGGCTGATCCAACCTGGGTACCTTTCATCAAGGCAACTTACAATGTGACTCAGCAGTGTGTTAAGAATGTCCTGATGAGGATGAGCTCCTGGACAGTCTGTCGCATCACTTGGCATTGTTGGATGCACCGATACATAATATCCCATAAGTTCAATCCAGGAACTGCCCACACACTCTGGCCACATGAGGCTGGGAATTGTCCTGCACCAGGAGGAACCCTGCCCAGCCCACTGCACCTGAATATTGCTTTCCAGTACCTAACAGCAGTCCAGAGTACCGTTGGCTAGCACGTAGAAGTCTGTGTGAGCCCCCAAGGATATGCCTCCCCAGACCATCACTGACCCACCCCTAAACTGGTCATTTAGCTGACGCTTTTATCCAAAGCGACTTACAATTGCTATACATGTCAGAGGTTGCACGCCTCTGGAGCAACTAGAGGTTAAGTATCTTGCTCAGGGACACAATGGTTGATGTTTCACAGTGGGAATCGTGCCCAGGTCTCCCACACAAAAGGCATCTTATCTGTACGCCATCACCACCCCTGGTCATGCTGGATGATGCTGCAGGCAGCATAACCTTCACCACAGCTTCCCCAGACTCTTTCACATCTTTCACATGTGCTCAGTGTGAACCTGCTCATATCTGTGAAGAGAATGGGCGCCAGTGGAAGACCTGCAAATTCTGGTGTTCTCTGGTTGATGCCAATGAAGCGGCACGGTGCTGAGCTGTGAGCACAGATCCCACTAGAGGACTTTAGGCCCTCATGCCACCTTCATGGAGTCTGTTTCTGACAGTTTGGTCAGAAACATGCACACCAGTAGTATTTTGTAGGACAGTACTCCTGCTGATACCGGTCCTGCGCTGGGCTGATGCCAGATTATTAAATATAATTTAATTATTAATGTAATCCCATAATCAAGCAATAAAAAACATTTATAAAACTTTTGAAATACAAATTTTGACCTGTCCTACATCATAGTTGGTCAACTTCTAAAAGCCATTAAAGTCCAAAAAAATGTGTTATGTTAATTTAAAAAAAGAAATAGTGAACATTACATTTGTCCTTTTCTTTTTAAATAATTGTGAAAAAGTTATTGAATTTAAAAATTTAATTGTGTTCCTGCATTTTCAAGACAATACATTTAAATATATATTTCACAAACAATATTTATATATCTGTATGCAATTAGGAGAAATGTATTGATTAATCTACTTGCATCTTCAATAGAATGGCTCAAACACCAGCTGAGAAACAGAGGCGTATTTCCAGAGGTGAGACGCAGATCTAGAGAAGGGACAGAATTATTTAGAAGGGTCATTCTACAAAACAGGTACAATTTCACCTTTGAAAAGTTGTTTTTTGAAGTTCTTTTTAGGGGGCTCTTTGACATTCTGTTGGAGAGAGGACATGTTTAACTGTGTCATACATTTATCGTCCCACCTCAGGATGTTTTATTTTTATCTTTATTAGAGATTTAGCACCACAATGTACTTGATTTCAACCCTGTTACCAAACTTTGCATGAGTATTAGAAGAAGTTAAAACAAATGAATAACGGAAATCAAACATATTAAGGATTATTTAAACATACCTTTGTGTACAAGTGCTATTTTTAAATTACTAACAATTAAGAAATTACTTTTTTTCAAATATTTAACCAAGAACTTGCTAGTCATACTCCAAAGCACTTTTTGTTTTTTCAACAAATAACTAACATTTTCGGTCTGTAACTTCAAATTTCACTGTGACTAATTGGCCTTTCACTTTTTTTACATTTTCATGTAAGTTAGTAAGTCATTTACTTCCAAATTATAATAATTATATCCATAAACTTGCCAGTAACAGGGCTGACACTTCAGTTACAGGGTTGACACTAGTAACAGGGTTGACAGGACGGGCAAATGTCATTGTCAGTGATTGATTTTTTTGATGAAAACCTTTTTTTATTTTTTATGATTCATATTTAGCCATGATATGTAGATTGAGTACTTTTAAGTAAGATGTAGTCCTGTTCAGAAGGGTCACAATTGAACCGGACAAGTGGATGAAAATATATGATATTCTTTTAGTTTAGTTAACCTCAAAACCATAAACATGCAACAAGAGTAAATAACAAGTAAATAAAGTATTAAAACAACATCATCCATTAATGTAAATGAAGTAATAATGTATCCAAACCTATTTCCCTCCCAAATAACATCAAAGTAATTGAGTCAGTCGAGGCTTCTGCTCTCACTCTCTTCTCCATTGTCTCCTGTTTTACCTACTTTAAGTTCTTTCTCTGTCATAGACACACACACACTTGTGTGCATGCATGTCAGAAATGGCATTACTCACATGCTGAATGTTATTTCTTACTACTACCATGTTACTGTTATTACGAGGGGTGGGAGTCTCTAGGCACCTGTTGATTTGAGAGGGCTGCATTGCGATTATAAAACAGTTTATGATGCATCTTGGTGTTACTATTCTAGCACAATGAGTGAAAATTATTATTATTATTGCAAAAGTTTAGTTGTGGCACTCATCTATCAACATTATGTTATCAATTAACATTTAAAAAAATCACTTTTTGACATATGTGAATGGATTCAGATTTGTCCAAGTCTGCATCTCGATGTATCTAAGCATACATTTCCTCTTCACCCCTTACTTCATTTATTATTGTTACTAATTAATAAAATTGTTACTTTTATGTTACTACCCAACTTCCCTCATCTCTAACCTTGAGGGCGCTGCCTGCTGTGGTCCATCTGCAGAAGGGCTTTCTGGTGGTATCATGAGCTCAGAGGCTATGCTGGCTACTCTACCCTTCCTTTGGGCTTTGGCTTTTTACCCAATTCTCTGTATTTTCTCCATCTCATGCGTTCTATTTAGTAGGATAGTATAGTTGTAAAAATATAGTATATAAGTATAATTGCAACGTTACCATTGCCAGTTAATTAGATATACCAAGCTAAAACCAATGCAGTCTGATACAACAGTTTTGTAATAAATCCTTCTTCAATATGGTGATAATGTTTTTATCCATGAGGCAAACCAAAGCAGAAAATGTTCTCTTGGATCTGTGGGATGTTTTACAGTTGGTTTAAGGCTAGACTGCCAGGCAAAGCAGGTAACAGCTTAACAACCGGTTGTAATTTGATTAATTGCAGATTTGTACCACCTGCTTCACTCAACTTGTAGCTCTTGTAGAGGGGCCGTGTGCCAAACTCTAGCTTTAGGAGCGTAAATAGGGCTCTCCTAGGTGCCCTATTAATCTGGCCGTTGATTACATACATTGTAAACAAGAAGTCACATGGACTGACATGTAAGCCATTTATTGCCATTTAAAATCTGATGACTAACAAAGTCACGCTACACTTTACTGACTTCTCTGGTGGTCATCAGAGCCAGTCGAGCCACTAAGCGACCATGGCGGTGGCATTGGGCCCCTTGGCCAGCAGAGGGCCCACTACAGTCACTTCTTGCTTGTGGTGGAAAAAATTGAAATGTAAAATAATAAAATAAAATGAAAGACAGCTCTTTATATTACGCACCATAATATGCATAGTGTTTATTTAATTTAGTTTTATACTATGGAAATATATTATTAAAGTCAGTTGAAAATGTTAATATTGTTATTAGGACATGGGTCTCCTACAATTTAAGCCATTAGCCTATCTTACTAACTATCTAACATTATCTATGGAGCTGTGCTGTTCACATCCAGTGTTATAAAGCATTTAGCAGAACAAAACCAGATAGGCCAGGTTTGAACATGGTCATGTCAATGTTATATGTTTTAGTTAAACCTGTTTTAAAGGACTGATTATTGAGCAACCTTGTGGAGCCTCCTCCAAAGCTGCCAGTGTTGAAAAGACAACCCTATCTTTTAAAAGGAGACAGTATCAAATTCTTGTACATTGTCTTGCATTATAAGATCCTCCAGATATAAGCTAAAAACACAAGTCATTTCAATTCAGTCAATTTATTTATTTTGTTTTATTATTTCATAGCAGGTCCATCAACCTCCATCTCGACCTCCATCATTGCTCTCATCCAAGAAGCTGAAGTTTAGGCCTACATCAATGAAAAATGAACAATTATTCACGTCTAGGAACACCCAGTGTATGAACATGTCAACTTACTAAAATGAATTATTTTCTGTGTTAATCTTCCACATAGGTCTACCTGTGCCTACTGAAGTGGAGAGTAGTACCATCATGCTTACTACCACACCTGTCTCTCTGGTTTCTACCCCCCCAGTGGATCCAACTGACTGGCCATCAGTCCTTAATGAGCAGTTATACGTTGATGTGGTGAGTAGTAAAACCAGTACAGGCTGACAGAAACATTTTGACTTTTCCAAAAAGACACTCAGACAGCAAAAGTCTTTCCTGTCATTACATGTTTAGATCACTCATAAAGAAGATGGTTGAGAAAATGATGCTATCAATTGTTTTGTAGTTTTTGTCTCTTAAACTCTTGTTTGGCTGTTATTAAAGATTTAAGCTTTAGTCATAATCAGTTTATCAGTATTTTTATTCAGAACTAAGTTCATCGGTGTCTATCGGGTCTTGCACTGACATTAAGCTCAGTAGCACTGGTGGTATCATACGTTTCCAGATTATAGTCCAATTAATTGTTTTTCATCAGAATCTGCTTTATTGCCAAGAAGGTGTAAGAAATTTGCTTTGGTGTTTTGTGCTAAACAAACATGGCAGGTTGAAGAATATAATTTAAAAACAAAAGATGTTGTTTCTGTGTCATATAGTGACAACACCCAACAGTCAGAGGGGCCTCCAACTAAATTTTGAGTAGGGCCCCTGAAGGCATTGGGCCTGCTCTGGTGGTCATGATGATCTCACAAAACTCACAAAAATACCACTAAGAGTGGAAAAAGAAGAAGAAACTCCATCTGTCATAAATAATGACAACTTATAATAAACTCTGATATCACAGTGACATAGTCTTTAGTGTGCTCTGTGCTACACTGACAAACTGCTTCAGAGTTCGCCTCAGTTGACCGGATGGTCATGTGGTGTTGGTGGAGTGACGCCACCACTTGATAGCTGGGAAGTTTTGTATTGGGTATTTGGCATGTACAGAATATAGCTGCAACAAGTACTGACAGTACTGTAATGTTATGCACAGGAAAATGACACACAAGTACAAATAACATTACTTTTGCCTCAACGTAGCTGAACTCATGCATGAGAATGCATGCAGGAACATGCGCACACACACCACTTGATACACAACAATGAACAGGGTACAGCCAGCAGCCTGGCTGAGAACATTCTTCAGTGTGATTAGATTGCCCTTGTCCTTGGCCCCACACACACACACACACACACAGGGAGGTGGTGCACAAGCTCACAGCATTACAGAAAATTAAAATCTATCCTGTGGAGCTGCTGGCACCAGGGAGCTCACTTTCTCTTTACTTCTCTAATTCCTTTTCCTTCAGTCCAACACTGGTTGAACTCAGTTTCAGGCATGGAGGTCGTAAAAATCATATCATCTTTACTGTTTTACCAACGAGAACATGACAAAATGCAACACACTGACTGTACAATGACTCAGAAAAGCTTTATTGATAAAGCGACCTTCGGGGGAAATTATGTCCACATAAACCATGAGTTCATAAATGTGCTCTGTTGAAAAATATTGCAACAGATCCAACTAATTAATGTTTACTGCAAAATAAGATATACGACCTAAGGACATTTTTACAGAGACATAACAGGAGAATTGTACGCCTCAGATATTTTGTGTAATTAAGTTATGGCAATGATTTAATTTACTGTAAGATGAAAAAAATCTGATAAATTCTGTATGTGTAGAAGCAGAACTTAAAAATAAATTCTTGGTGAGAAATATGTCTATAATAATATATAATAATAATATTAGTGACAAATGTGTTGTTCATGATACACAAATAAGAGCTAGTACATGCTACAGCTATGTACATAGTTTAGCAAAGGCATATAATGTTTTGAAAATACTCTAACTTAAAATACTCTAACTTAAAATACTTTAACTTAAAAACTCAATCAATATTTAATATTAACAATCACATGGATCACATGACCTCTTGTATGTCAAAAGAGACACTCTAGTGACCAGTGTTGGGCAAGTTACTCAGAAATTGTAATAAGTTACTAGTTACTTATTATTCCTTAAAAAGGTAATAATATTACTTTACTTATTACTGGTTCATAAAAGTAACTACTGTAAAACTTCAATTAATAGCCGAGTCCCAAATAGCTGCTCACACCGTTTACTGGCCTGGTGTGGGAACACATTTTGACAGATAAACACAGGTCTCGATTAGAGACTGGTTACTGGTCTGGTTATTATAGAAGTTCTTTGGATGTTTAAAACTTGTTAAACCCCACCGGGTTGCCCGCTTTAACTGCTTCTGAGCTGCTTAGATCGTTAATACAAATATTAATGTTTAAACCTATGATCAATAAGTCAATACGGACATGCTACACATCTCCACAATTCACGCGTGACACAATCTACAAACAGAATATGATCTTCACCTGCAAACAAATGTTTTTTTTCAAGTACAAGTCACTGATTTATATTTGTGAATCATGAAGAATCTGAGGATTTTTTATCTATTCGTAGATCTTGTTTTACATGCAGACTTTGTTTGCAGATTTTTTATCTATTTGTAGATTGTGTTTTGTGTTTACAAGTTGTAAGTGTCTCATGTCTATTTGTGACTTTTTATCTGTTCATTTTCGATCATTTTGGCATAGTTTAACCTCCATAAACGCCACTCTCTCCCAACGAGTCCAAGCATCACTGGCAGTAGCGGCTACTTCAGCAGATGCTTCAATAAATGAGATGTAGAATCGTTCGCTTGTTGCTGCTCACACAAAGTTTACAATGGATGACAATGTTTTTTGCATCTTAGACTATGACACAATAATAGCAATACTTAGAGCTGTCGAAAGTACTCCCTTGTTCTCCATTCTTTTTGTTTTTTTATGCCCGCCAAGAATTGCACGCACGTCAAGGTTCCTCGCAGGTCTACTGTACTGTTTAAAAATGGTAGATGATTCTTTGTGTGGTTCATCAATGGTGATAAATGGTTCAAACGAGTAAAAAGTTCATGTACAACGTGGTACAACACCGGCACAGATGGTGCTCTGTCTCTATCCCTCTACTACCACACACACACTGAGGCCCCTTACCTTTAGGGTTAGCATTACAATTTTGGATTTATTCACACACTTTAAAAAGATTTATTAAAAGCTTCTTTACTTTCACATTTTTATTTACAGAACTACATGTTGATATTTATATCATAATAGGCTGTATATTTACTTATTGGGAGAAAACCGGTAGTTCTACATGAAATCAAACATTGAGCACCCACATATACCCATAATAGTATGATCCTCTTTTTATAACGCTGCTGTGAAAATTCAACAGTGAGATTGGGAGTCGAATCTGGCTCCTTCTATCAAAGTACTGAATCTTCAACTATTCAGAGTCACCACTAGACACTTTGTCAGGTCCACACATGCATGTTGATGGTGGAATTTGCCATAACATCTGGTCAGACAACATATATCTAAGTCACAGGGAACATCTGTCTGATACACCAGACTAATGTAGAAGAGGCAGCTAAACAAGAGGCACTTGTTAACTTTGAGAATTATTTCTCTGTATTCAGTTATTTCCAAGACCATTAAAGAGCTTTTACATACCACATTCAACATCATCCAGCACATTTTATTCAATACACCAAATATAGTAATATAGTTATTGTGATGCAATTGATGAATGAATAATGAACAATACTTGACTAACTATAAGTATAATAATAATGCAGTGATCAAATTATTGTAATCATCATTGTAAATCAGTGGTTCTCAAAGTGAGGGGTCGGCACAGAGCCACTGTGGGTGGGGAGCGTGGATGTTGAGTGGACCTAAAGTTGCACAAATATGATGTGTGGACTATAAACAAAAGTCCTCTGGTGTTAGCATGATTATCTTGCTAACAAGAATCTTTTGTTTACTTCTCTTACCTAAATTGTTGATGATTGTTAATGAATCCACATTGGGGACTCTTCAGATTCTGACAAAAAAAGTTTGAGAACCACTGTTGTGTGTACTGTACTCCCTGTCGTAAAACTGGCCTTCATTGGACTCAGATGCTTGTGAATCGTCGAGTCTATGTTCACTGGAAGGCTGCGGAGCAATTGCCCGCTTGCTCATCTCTGGTTCTGGTGCTCATTCCGGCGCCATTCACCAGCAGCATCCCCCAATGAGTTAACAGCAGAGCAGTGCGCACTGGTGAAGAGAAAAGGTAAACAAAATCTCTCTCAGACCTGGTCTGATTCGGAGAGACGGCATCCATCCCACTTGGGAAGGAGCAGCTCTCATTTCTAGAAATCTGGCCAAGTTTATTAGTGGACCAAATCCATGACAACCCAGAGTTGCAGTCTAACACACTTCTCTGCCCTTCTATTTCAGCAGTTACCCACCCAAAACCCTACGCAGAGTCGCAGTCTAACACACTTCTCTGCTCCTCCATTTCAGGAGTTACTTAGTGAAAACCCTATAGTGACGGTGTCTGCCCCCCGACCATTGAAATTATTTAAATGGTATAAGGTAAACAGAAGAGGAGCTGTGCATAAAAACCTCATAAAAATTAAAACCACAAGAGCAATAGTGCAAACGAATAGGAGAGTTAAATGTGGACTCTTAAACATCAGATCTCTCTCCTCTAAAGGTGTACATTATGATATTGATTTATTTTGTTTTACTGAAACCTGGCTGGATGATGGAGAATATGTGAGCCTAAATGAATCCACCCCTCCCAGTCATATTAATACTCACATTCCTCGAGGCACAGGCCGAGGAGGTGGAGTTGCAGCTAGTCTTTCACACCCAAGTTGGAAATCACTGCAACCAATTCTTTTTGTTATAGTGTACTGAGCACCTGGTCCATACTCTGAATTCTTATCTGAATTTGCAGAGTTTTTGTCAACTTTAGTCCTTAAAACGGACAAAGTTATTGTAGGGGATTTTAATATTCATGTGGACGTTGAGAATGACAGCTTTAGTACTGCGTTTATCTCTCTGTTAGATTCCATTGGCTTCTCTCAGAGTGTTCATGAACCGACTCACTGTTTTAACCACACCCTCGACCTTGTTCTGGTATATGGTATTGAAATTGAACATTTAGTGGTGTTCCCACAGAATCCCTCTTTATCTGACCACTGTTTGATAACTTTTGAGTTTGTATTGCTGAACTATACGCCATTGGGCAAAAATCTTTAAACAAGATGTCTGTCTGATAGTCCTGTAGCTAAATTTAAGGATGCGATTCCATCAAGCGGCAACCTCCGGCTCTCACTTCCGATACCAATGCGGAAGTATCTGAAATTGCAATTCATCGAGTGGCCACTTGAGGCTGGCTGCAGAAAGGAGTCAATCTCCATTGACCCCCATGTAAAAAAGCCCAACTTTACAGCTGAATAAAACATGTTTACAGCCTGGTTCACAAAATGGTTTTAGTGCATATTGCTAATTTTGCAGTTCGTGACAACTGTGAGGGGGGTGAATTTTTTTTATAACTCACCTGTTTAAATTATATTAAGCCTTAAAGTTCAGAATTATTAGGGGCGTGGCTGCTTTGATTGACAGGTGCCATTAGCCGCTGCCACAGCTAGCACTCGGTCCACCGTCCGTTAGCCTCACTCAGCTGCACGGAGATCTGAGGCTCAGCCTGCCGGAGCATTTTGGACATGTCTACATGCAGACTTGGTGAGTGAAATTCATATATTTTATTTATGTGTTAACATTTATCGCTGTTGGCATATAGCTTGTAACGTTAGCTCGTTACACTAATTAGCCAGATACGAGCAGCCCCAATGCTAATTTAGTGTAAGTAAGTAAGTTAGTGTGTTCTATTTCGTATAGGCTTCGCCCTCTAAGAGCTGTCGCTATTGGGTTCATCCCCGCGCGCATGCGCAGTCCTGAAGATTTCTTTCGCGCCCATGTGCCGAGCACGGGCCTCTCTCAGGTCCGCAAATTAGGTATATAATACCGGCGAGACCAGAGATCTGCTCCCCTTTTTTCTTCAGCGCTGCATAGCAGTCACTTCGGAGAGCAGAGTAGCATCTAAAGAGCAATTTCTCCTACTACAGAGCTTCCTATGGCTACTCACCGCTCTACCGTTGAGGTCCGCCGCTCGGAAGGAGTCCGCCTCTGCCCTTCCTGCCACGCCGGCTACATCATGGGGTTTGATCTCCACGCCCGCTGCGAGACCTGCCTCAGTCCTCAGCACGCTGGCCTGGCTCTGACTCCCCGGGCCTCGTGCCCCTACTGCGCACAGCTGCCCGTGGAGAAGAAGCGACGGCGGGTCGACGCCTTCGCAGCCCTGCAGGAGGAGGAGGCTGACGATGCTAGCTGGGCTAAGCCAGTTAGCTTCACCGCGGACCTCGCTGGCGGGACTGCTGGCGATGCAGGGCTTGAGTCCTCTCACTCTGCTCCCTCCATTGCTGGCTCCCCGCCAGGATCTCCCCTCTTCCCGCTGGAAGACCTGGAGTTTGACGCGTCACTAGCTCCTGCTCCACTTCCGCCTTCCAGCTTGCCGTCCTGCGGGGCTCTCTTCCGGGATCTCCCCGACATCATAAAGACGGCTGCTGAGCGCAAGGGCGTGCCGATGCCTGCTGAGCCTCCTGCACCTGCTCTTTGCGCCATGCTCAGCAACATCTACCAGCCAGAGCAAGCGTCCAGACAAGTCCCTGTGTGGCCCCTTTTTCCACCGCTTCAGCCTTTTCTCTCCGAAGCGGGGGCCGAGCCTGGGAAGCTGAAGGCGCCGGTGGCGAGATACGTCAACTTCACTAAGGTTGAGGGCCTCACTGACCGTGGTTTTCCCTCAGTTCCACCTCTGGAGCCCAGCCTGGCAGCCATCCTGCTGTCTAAAGCCACTTTTTTCGGCAGGAGGAAGCCGACTCCGCCCTCCGCCCGCGACCAGGTGACGGCTCGAGTCACCGACCGCTCCCACCAGTGTGCCGCCCAGGTAGCAGCTGCCATCAATAATATAGCGCTGCTGGCCTTGTCCATGTCATCTGCCGCTGCTCAGCCCGACGCCCTTTCCCCCGAGCTTGCCAGCGAGTTTGGGAAAGACACGGCCGCCATTTTTGTCGCTCTCCACAGCGCCGTGGATGGATTATGGCGTGGATGACGATTCTGCAACGCAACATGTGGCTGCACATGTCCCATCTGCCAGAGCAAAATCAGGAAGGAGTTGCTGGACGGCCCCATCAGCCCCGATGGGCTGTTTGGGCCGCTTCTCCAGGATGCAATCACCCACCTGCAGCAAGCTTCGGACGAGGCGGACAAGGGGAAGCGGCACACAGCGTGGAGCAGAGCGCCACCTCAACACCCATGGCGCTCACAGGGCTCAAATTTTTGCTCGCCCGCTTTCAGAGCGTTGCTGCGCATGGCAAAATCTGCCCATGAACGAGTGGATGGCGAGACTAATAAAGAAAGATTACACTCTCCAATTCGCCAGTTCCCCTCCTCCTTTCAGCGGGGTGCTGGAGACTGTCATGTCATCGCAGTCAGAGACAACTGCTCTGATGGCAGAAATAACAGAGCTCTATTTCAAAAGTCCCGCGGGGCGAGGAGAACGAGGGTTTTTACTTCCTGGTGTCCAAGAAAACGGGCGGAATGAGACCGATCCTGGATCTCTCCTTCTTCAACAAATGCATAATGAGGCTCTCAGTCAGGCACGTATTGGAATGTGTACGTTCCGGGGATTGGTTCGCGTCCATCGACCTAAAGGACGCCTATTTCCATGTCTCCATCATCCCCAGACACAGGAAATTCCTGCGGTTCTCTTTCAGAGGAGCCCAGTTTCAATACAACCGCCTGCCTTTCGGCTATTCTCTGGCCCCGCGCACGTTCTCCAAATGTGTGGAGACAGCGCTGGAGCCGCTGCGCAGGAGTGTTGTTTTACCTGGACGACTTGATTGTCATGGCATCGCCCAGGGAGAGCTGTGCGCTACACACGATGAAGCTCGTGAAACATCTGTCCTGCCTGGGTTTTGCCATAAACTGGCAGAAGAGCTCTCCTCTCCCCTCCCAGTCAATAATCTATCTGGGAGTGCATCTGGACTCAGCCCACATGAGAGCCAAATTATCTCCAGCCAGGCTGGAAGCTCTCAGCTCTCTGCTTTCACAAACCGCACAAAGTAACAGCGTAACAACCATCCTTACTGTTCCCTCAACATAAGCCGCAGTGTGCGTCTGTGTGTGCTTGTACGCTCTCGTGCGCCATGAGTTTTTTCCACACACACCCCCCGTTGCCGGGATGCGTGTGTGTTGTTCCATTCTCACGCCTGCTCTGCTCGTTGTTGGGACTGGTTACAATGCGTAACTCTCATTCCAATTTCCTCACAGCAGCAGGTGGGAGGCAGGGAGTAATGTGTTCAGCCATCCTGTTATCTGGTCTAATGTGGATGGCTGTGTATCTCAGTTCCCGTAGTGTAATGGATCAGACGCTCGCCTTCTATACCTGGTTCGAGACCAGACGGAAACATTGACCTACATTTTGGTCTCTATCATGCATTGTGTGATTAGGGTACTGTAAGCTGGTGTGTTAATGCTTATGACCGCTGGTGGTCCAGTGGGCATTGACTACATCTGGCTTCGCCCTTATCCCAATAGCGACAGCTCTTAGAGGCCTATACGAAATAGAACGTTGGTTACGTATTGTAACCCCAGATTCTATGAGTATAGGTGTAGCCCTCTAAGCTGCGGGCCCGACTGGTCCCACCAGCGTCGGCTGAAGAAAAAAAGCTGACCTCTTGGGAGCAGATCTCTGGTCTCGCCGGTATTATATACCTAATTTGCAGACCTGAGAGAGGCCCGTGCACGGCACATGGGCGCGAAAGAAATCTTCAGGACTGTGCATGCGCGCGGGGATGAACCCAATAGCGACAGCTCTTAGAGGGCTATGCCTATACTCATAGAATCTGGGGTTACAATACGTAACCAATGTTCTAACCACAGCTTTTAATGAGTCAAAGACAAGTCAGCAAGAAGAGAGAAGCCAAAATGTAACGTTATTAGATTAACCTTAGTGTTAGACATTAGGGAGATAATGCTTTGAAGAAAAGGCGTCTGTGTGAAGTTGTAAGTAAAGGCTCAGCTCTCAGTTACCTGATGTTATGTTAATGGTAACTTTTACTAACGGGCAATTTAGCTACATCCTGTAACGGAATCACTGTTCAGTTAGATACTAGTCAGATACTATTATAAGTGGCTGCACCTGATCCCGATGGACAAGAAGGGTTTAAAGGCAGAGAGCCAAGGGGGGAGCAGCTGCGGAGTTCTGCCTAAAACTGTCACACCGAGGAGCACCGATGCCACTATTTGAGCTAGCTGTCTCTCCCGAGGAGAGCCGTGCACATCCAAGTGTAACGTTACTGTTTAAAAACGATAACATTATACTATTCTTTGTGGGGTTCATCAGTGGGGATGATTGATTCTGAGTACATATTAAATGCAGTTTAGACTCATCAATAAGTTATTACACATCCTTGAGATTCAGCAAACAATCTGAGGTGATAACTGCGTTGACTGAAATTATGACGCTGGGTTCTTATCAACATCATTATAATAACTCTTAACACATTTGAAGTTATACAAAAACTACTTTTGCATTTGTAACCTTTTAATATTGATGGTTTCATGAATGCAAGAAAAGAGTTTAATTTATTCAACTATTGCTTTTGTATTAGGAAGACTATGTTATAAATGTGTATCAGACTAATTATATATAATAAAATCATTCTTCATTCATCATCAGTTTCATATTTTAATTTTAAATAGTGTGTATAATAGTGTATCTAAACTCTACAGTATATTATAGTTAACAGCTGTAAATGAAATAGTTATTTATAGGCTAACATTTTGCATATATGTTAGTAGAAAGTAAAAAATTAAAGGTTGATGTTATATACTGTTTTATTTTGACATTTATTTAAGAGACAAACAAAGAATTATCTGCACACTGAATAGTTTTGAAGCCCTGTAGGAGGTGTCATTTATTGCGACCTCTCAGAAGATCTTGTGTGGTTTACATTGTATAGACTCACCTATTTTCTACATGTGCATTCGGTCAGCTCTGAGACCTCAGAGTTTGCAAGGTCACAATAAAAACCACCTAGTGGGATTCATAATTACTCTGTGCAGATCATTCTTTGTTTCAGCACTTACCCACAGGATGGTTTGGATGTGCCCACATTATTCTGTGTTTAAACTAGACTTATATCAGAGCCGCAAACAAAGCACTCTTCAGAAACTTCAGGCTCTGTTATACAGTGTGGGTACTGGGTGTATGGCTCCTTATTTATCTTAAAGT
Organism: Micropterus salmoides; assembly: GCF_014851395.1. Classification (NCBI taxonomy): domain Eukaryota; kingdom Metazoa; phylum Chordata; class Actinopteri; order Centrarchiformes; family Centrarchidae; genus Micropterus; species Micropterus salmoides. The sequence goes on from NW_024043372.1 coordinate 38,805,424, forward strand.
ATAAGGTAGAAAGTACAAATACTCTTGCACACACAGAAGTACACTGCATAATTACTTTTCAACATTTCATGTGAAACATGTTGGGAGTATTTTCACTTTTTAACTTATACTAGACTGATGTACTTTAGCAAGAGTTCAGCTTTAATGTTTCATGTTTTATCTGTCGTACACGATTAGCTTTTCAGTAAGTAGTAAAGACAGGGAGTGCTAATAAATATAGAATTTATTACAAGTGAACCATAAACCATATCTTTTTTTTAAATGGATCTATGATACAAATATGGACAATATTTAAAAGTCAAAGTAAACAGAAGGAAAGAAACAGAGAGAACGCCTTTCCACGTCAGTCCACCCCATCAGCACAATGAGGCTTCCCAGGTCTCTGCAGCTCTCTGGCAGCAGGTGGGACATCTGGTCCACAGTGTGACTCTGGGAGGAAAATGGGTAATAAATTCTTCAGGTGATAAAAAATATAAAGTAAATACAGATGATTCTGTGGTGTCCGAACAATAATGCTGCGATGATGTGTTGAGAAGAAATCCGCTTGACACTGTTCTTGATCATAAAAGTTTCTTACATCAAGGAGTTCAGCATCAATTACAAGCTCTGCAGCAGCTTGGAGAGTGACCCAGCCCGATGGCCACTCTGTCTCTCTGTACATCAAACATAGCTTATATAGGATATGTGTAGGTATCTGTTAGGTACCATAGAAGGGTTTGAGTCTGCAAAATAAAGCTCCAACCCATAGAAGGGTACAGTACTATTCTGAGGTAACAAAGCAAGGGGTTAGAGGGTCAAATTCTACAGAAGGGTTCAGTCCCTACCTAACCACCAATCACTGCTCTCCCCTTAGGAGGTCACTGACCCTCTGTCCTGCTGCTACAGTGCTATTTTCAACTGTTATGAGTCAAATGCACATATATTGTACACTACAATTCTTTAATAAATAGAATATTGTGGTGAAGTTAATTTTCTAACGTAATTTAATTCAAAAAGTGATTCTTTGATATATTCTAGATTCATTACACAAAGCGAAGCATTTCAAACCCTTTTTGCATTCATCTTGATGATTACGGTTTACAGCTCATGGAAATAAAAACTCTATCACTATATCACAATGTATAAACATTTTAGAATAAAAATACATTTCTGTATTATAAATTATACAGAAATAACTGGAGAAGAGCTCTCTAATCAGCTAATTAACTCTCTCAGTCTGGTTCTGATGCTCACAATGAACTTTTCCTCAGTATTCAAATTTTTTGAGATTGTCCCCTAAAAGATCAGAGCCTCAGTGTTTTAATGTTGACAGCACTATTATGTCACATAAGTGGGAGAAAATGGAACAAGGGAGACTCTTTAAATGTTTTTGTGTTGTCCTTTTAAGACAGACAATTTTATATCAGCTGTCAAATGTCCAGTAGCCAAGACTAGCAACGTAATTTTAGACTAGAAGATGTGGAGGCATCAGAACCTCAACAAGAAACTTGTGACAAATATAAAAAGTACCTTTCTCTCTCAAGTGTCCTATTCCAGACAATAATCCCACACAGCCTTGCCGACAACAGCAGTGTTACTCAAAATAGCGGTGTGGGGAATTAATTAACGTGATAGCAGCCATGGCTAACGTTTTACAAGATATAAAGCTTCCATCATGTAACTGAGGACTCTACAGCTAGCTTCTTACAAGTAAGTTAACATACTGAGGTGACGTCCAAAGAAACGACTTGTAACCGCTCGTAACCAACGGTATGTAAATTGATTTGCCTGAAATTGCTCGTTTGAGCTGTAACGTTAAGTAAATTTAAGGTAATTAATAACTGATTCATAGTTAACTGTTAACATTGGTCTCAACAAAATCTAACTTTAGTGTTGCAAAATAACATTAACGTTACCACATTTATATATTAAAATTTATTTAAAACCTTGTGAAGTATAATTTCAATAACATATGCGAGTTATTTTAATATTTTCCGGTGTCTTACCTTGACTGTAGCTGGTAATGTCAGTAAACTGGTAACAACATGGCCATACGTTCCAGCCTCCACCGTACAGCACCGCAGAGTAGTATGTAGCATTAGCTCCTTAGCATGAGCTAACTCGGTCACGTCAAGCTAGGCGGGAGTGGTTTCAGCAACACGTCACCTCAGCTCCACCTACGACCCGCCTCCCTGCCCATTTTTGGTTATCCTGGAGAGACGCGCGGTGACGCGCTGCCAAGATGGCGCCAGCCAGCTCCGCTAATTTTGAGCTTCAAAACGGCTCTTCAGAAACCAACAGGTGACGTCATGGACGCTACGTCCATTTTTATATACGGTCTATGGATTCAATCAGCTCTAAATTCATTATCAAGTCACAAAGTAAAGGAGGACTCCTATGGTAATTTCAGTCCCTCCCAAATCGATCATCTTGTGGATAGTGCTGCAGGCTTGCTGCAAATGACACTCGACTCTGTAGCCCCTCTAAAAAAGAAAATACTAAAACAAAGACGGTTAGCTCCATGGTATAATACTGAAACTCGCAAATTAAAGCAAATATCACGGAAACTTGAGAGGAATTGGCGTTCCACCAAACTGGAAAATTCTCATTTAATTTGGCAAGATAGTCTTTAAACTTATAGGAAGGCCCTCCGTAATGCCAGAGCAGCGTACTACTCGTCATTAACACGGAAAATAGGAATAACCCCAGGTTTCTATTCAACACTGTAGCCAGGCTGACAGAGAGTCACAGCTCTATTGAGCCAAGTATTCCCATAGCTCTCAGTAGTTACGACTTCATGAGCTTCTTTAATGATAAAATTCTAACTATTAGAAACAAAATTCACCAAGACCTGACCTCAACTGGCACTGACTTATCTCTAAACTCAGGAACCAGATATGTTTAGACTGCTTTGCTTCCCTCAATCTTTACCAACTAACTTCAATAATTTCTTCATCTAAACCATCAACCTGCCTCTTAGACCCCATCCCGACTAGGCTGCTTAAAGATGTTTTACCCTTAGTCAGCACCTCTATACTAAACATGATCAATCTATCTTTATCAACAGGCTATGTACCACAGTACATTAAAGTAGCTGTAAATAAACCTCTTCTGAAAAAGCCCAAATTTGATCCAGATGTTTTAGCCAACTATAGACCTATATCTAACCTTCCATTTCTCTCTAAGGTTCTGGAGAAAGCAGTCGCCAAACAGCTGTGTGACTTTCTACAGGTCAATAGTTTATTTGAGGATTTTCAGTCAGGATTTAGAGCTCATCATAGCACAGAGACAGCACTGGTGAAAAGTACTAATAACCTCCTAATTGTATCAGACAAAGGACTTGGTGGAACCAAGTGGAAAAAATCTTCCAGGCAATCTCAGCGTGCCAGTACCTGGCTCTGTTGTTGTCTTTAGACCGCAGTGGAAGGAGCATTTATAGCACCACAAAACCAAGGAAACTTGATCTTTGTCATTAAAGTGATTGTGCAAGACCAAGCCCTCCACAAAACTGTGAAGGACAGCCGGTAAGCGCCATATTGGCCATGTTTTGGCTAGATTGACTTAAGCAGTGCAGTGCTAATGATGCTCTGGAAAAACACAGACTCTTAACTCTTGCTGACTTTGATAGGACTTTTTGCAGTGGTATTTGTAACTTCAAATGTTGTTTGGTTTTATCAAACAAGTGGGGAAAAGGAAAGATAAGAAAATATACATTTTGAAAATTAAAATACCAACTGATTTGTTTGGGTATAACATATCTAGTTGTGTGGCTACAATGATACCTTATAATAATTCTTTACTAGAAATATACAGCTTAAAACTAATGATTAGAAAGTAAATAGAATTTTTTACTACTAAAAAATATTTTGTATTGCATTTGGCTAAAATGTGAATTTGGCTAAAAATATACTAATTCTGATCATTTGATTTAAAATTATGGGTATTTATTTGGATAACATTTACTTTAAAATTGGAAACCTTGTAACTTATAATGGCAGAAATGTGTTTATCTGAGTTAAATGTGAATAATTTTATTTTGGCTGTCAACTCAGATAATAACTTGTATTTGTCATCTCTCTTTTGAGGTTTTTCACCTGTTTACTGCCCACCAAAGATTGGTTAATAAAAGACAAACAACTGATCCCATGGCTGTTTATTGAGTGAAATCCAGTTAAGATCTTCATGTGGAGGGACTGTCCTCACAACTTGACAATACTCAGTTATATCTATCGATCAAACCAGATGAAACTAATCAGTTAGCTCAACTTCAAATGTGCCTTCAGGATGTTAAAACCTGGATGACCTGTAATTTTCTAATGTTAAACTCAGATAAAACTGAAGTTATTGCTCTGGGGCCTAAGCACCTCCGTGACGCATTCTCTAAAGATATAGTTTCCCTTGATGGCATCGCCCTGGCCTCCAGCACCACTGTGAGGAATCTTGGAGTTATCTTGGATCAGGACATGTCGTTTAAGTCTCACATTAAGCAAATTTCAAGGACCGCCTTTTTTCACCTACGTAATATTGCGAAAATCAGGAACATAAAAACTAGTCCATGCATTTGTTACTTCTAGGCTGGATTACGGCAATTCCTTATTATCTGGCTGCTCGAAAAAGTCCATTAAGACTCTTCAGCTGATCCTGAATGCTGCAGCACGTGTTCTGACAGGAACCAGGAAAAGAGATCATATTTCTCCTGTTTTAGCTTCTCTGCATTGGCTTCCAGTAAAATTCAGAATAGAATTTAAAATCATTCTTCTTACCTACAAAGCTCTTAATGGTCAGGCACCATCTTATCTTAAAGAGCTCATAGTACCTTACTACCCCACCAGAGCACTGCGCTCCCAGAATGCAGGGTTACTTGTGGTTCCTAGAATCTCCAAAAGTAGACTAGGAGCCAGAGCGTTCAGCTATCAAGCTCCTCTCCTGTGGAACCAGGTTCCAGTTTGGGTTCAGGTGGCAGACACAACTCCGATCATCACTCTTCACACACTACGCTCCTCCTACCTGCACCTGCTAAAACACTATTTAGGTGAATTTAAACAATGGCTAAGTTGCTAAACGCATCTTGTTCTCATTTAAGGGCCCTGTTCATGTTGGACAGACATTTTAATTGCATTTTGTGTCTGTTAAGAGGCACAAAGACACTCTTTATGTATATGCCCCCATAACTGCTGTTTTAGCTGAGTGGGAGCTCTGGGCATTAGCTGTAGCAGCTCCGTGTTGCAAGCACCAATCTGTTTTTTTTTTTTTTTCTATAGACAGTACTCACAAAGGTATAACGATCAAGATTAACTTAAAAATTGCCCAGAGTTCTCCTTTAACATTATGATTATTATCATTAACACTACTGTAAATATCTGTACCATTATTCATTTAGTCCATTAGCAACATCACCTTTACTGTCTGTACCTCTGTGTGTATATTGTGTAGGCTGCCTCCCTCCCCTCTCTCTTCTTCCATCCCTCTCTCTCTTTCTCTCTGTTCCTCTCTCTCTCTCCTTCACCCCCAACCGGTCGAGGCAGATGGCCGCCCACCCTGAGCCATGGTTCTGCTCGAGGTTTCTGCCTCTTAAAAGGAAGTTTTTCCTTGCCTCTGTCGCCTAGTGATTGCTCTTGGTGGGAATTGTTGGGCTTCTGTAAATAGCATCATAGAGTACGGTCTAGACCTGCTCTTTTATGAAAAGCGCTCTGAGATAACTGTTGTTGTGCGCTATATAAATAAAAATTGAATTGAACTAAATTGAACACAAACTCTAGATGACATTACATTATCAGATCCAGGTAGTAGGTATGTAGTAAAATTGTAAAAAAAAAAAAAATCAGGCAAGTATGCAACATAACTAAGACTCTGTTGTCTGTACCTATAAATACTGAACCTAGTGTTCAATCCAAGCTATGCTTTTACACATTTGGTATGTGGAGTCAAAATAAACTACAGCGTGTGTTGAGGGTAATGAAGGAACATTTCACCTGTCAACAGGTGCAACACCACACACACACACACACACACACACACACACACACACACACAGAGTAATGCAAACAGCAGATAATAGCAGAGGTGAGAGTGTTAGAAAAATGTGCTATGCTTAAGTATTTTAAACTGTTGCAGGCTTGTCTAAAAATAGAAAAGGAGAAGCATACATCATTTTTGGTGAAGTTATACACTCACAGTGAACTTAGAAAACAGGAACTGGTGCATAGACAGAGCTAGGAAACATCTACGGGTGAGAGACATGGTGTAATGCAAATAACAGTTCATGTCTGTATCCGAGTGACATGTGACACAGATTAAGATTCAGCTACCTTGTAATGACTTGGGAAACAATGGGTGTAACCAACTAATTAAAAACAGACTGCCGAGCCTTTCTCGTCAGTCAATTCTGTACTCACTGTAGTGAATGTATTGACTCCTTGCAGCAAGTAAAACCTTCACTGAAAAAGACTCCAGTAACTCGGTCAGTCTTTGATAAAGATTATTCTAACAACTTGGTCCTTCTCCAGGTTTGGGACCTGAAACCGTGCACGAGGGAGTCTGGGACTCCTTAAGAAAGACCTCCAGCTGAATTGCTGTTACAACAGAGGCCAGGCACCACTGGAAAGAGGAGGGTGATGGGATCCCACAGCAGAGACAGAATCACTGGACTCTAGGTGAGAATAACTTAATTACTTGAAAGTCAGGAAATTGATACTCATATGGTGATGATATTCTGTAAGTCGTTACATGAACTTATATTAACCGGAAATATAAAATTCATTACAATGTTTGAATAATCAGAGAGTTCCGACCACTGACCAGAAAAGTAAAAGAGTAAATGGTAAAGAGTCCTGGGGAGTATATAACTCCATAAGTTCGGGTTCTCCAGAGTTTGGGACTCCGCAACAGTCCGTAGTCTGTGTGAGACTACAGGAATAAATAACTCTGTGCGCCCCTAGAAGATATAAAAGAGAAATTTTGGAAAATTTCTGTAGGTCTAGTTGAAAAGAAAAAAAAAAGAAAATAAAGAGAGAGAAGAGTAAAGGTACCAATATTGTTTGTGAAAAGTCTTCTGTCTTGAATGTATTTTTATTGTTGCATTTGAATGTCTTTTTGTTGCATTTTTGTTGTGTGTCTTGGTGGTACTTACTGTATTACAGTTTTTCTTGATTGCTTAAACACATTTGCCCACACATTTTCAAAACAGTTAACACACAGGATAAAACTGAAGCTCAATGGCCAAAATGACTCATTTTGTTAGCAAAATGCTCTAACACTCACAAAACATTAAAAACATGCAACATAAGCAAATATTTCCATCAAACACCACAACTTGTGGTCAAATTAATTTATTCTTTCAATCAATCATTACACAATGGACAACAAAATACAGCCATCAATATGAAATATGATACTTTACAAACTCTACAAAAATGGATACTGGGGGGAAAAAAGCCACCAAAGGAAACTTATGGGTGGAAATACCTTAGTCCATTTGTTCTTGACGATTATGCCACAGGTTCTCATCAACATCGCATTGAATATTTTCCTTTGCAATGCACCGAGGGAAATACCTCCTTGCAGCGTATCCATCCCTGGCAGTCCTCTGCACCTATTGCCAGGCAACCATCATTCATTGCCTCCAGGAGGGGCATCTGCTCATATGGCCGGTGATCATACACCTTCCACCTCCAAGCAGAGAAGAACTCCTCGACTGGGTTCAGAAAAGGCGAGTATGCAGGGAGGAATTGCATCATAATAAGAGGCTGTGCTGCAAATCATTCATTCACACTGCGAGAGTGGTGGAAAGCCACATTGTCCCAAATTATGACATACGGAGTCATGCCAGGCCTCAACAGCCCTCTCTCTTCGGGGTGAAATCAATATTTTCTTTCAATGCATCAAGAAATGTGATGAGGCGTTCTGTATTGTATGGGCCAATAGTTGGTATGTGGCAAAGGACCCCATCATTGGAGATGGCAGCACACATGGTGATATTGGCACTCTGTTTATATTTCTAAATGCTCCCTGATCTGCAATTACTGCTGCCTGGACTTCACGCAGTCTGATTGCATTTCGTTTTCCTTTTGTTCAACACAGTGAATCCAATAGAGTTCGGGGTGTTTCAGTGAGATCTGTGGTAACTGTTTTGACAAAGGGTGTGAAAAATGTGTGAAACAAATGAAAAAGTGTTAAAACATTTCCAAGAGAAGACTTCTGCTATGCTAATAATGTGATGATGAAGATCAAGCGGATCCCAATTTCATTTAGTGTGTCTAGCAAATGAGAAAAACTGTAACAGTGTCTCAGTAAAGACAACAAATAGTGGAAACCTAACGATAACAACAGAAGCAGTGTCTTACTGATTGGGCCTATTGCTCGGGTGAACTCCATACAAACTGGCTGGCTGTTAAGAGGGAAATAGAATCACAGGGAATAAATGTTGTAAGGGACAGAGTACTGAACTGACAGGAGATGGGAAGTACATGATAAAAAAAAGGACGGAGGAAATGTGAAACATTTTCTAGAAATAGGGATAGAAATGTGGCTTTAAAAGGAAACTAAGTGTACCAGAATGTATAACATCCAAGAGATAGAAAAAGAGTGTGGTAAGAATGATTAGAAAAAATAAAAATAAAAAGCAGGTTCAGCAGAAGCAAGAGCATAGCAAGGAAACGTAAGGAAGGAGTAGAGAAGAAACTTTAACCTTAGTAGATAAGGAAGATGAAAACGCAGTAACATTGAGGAGATTTCTGCAGAAGCTGGATATCAAATTATGCAGCTATAACAGCACCCTTATCTGCATTAATTTATGATACTCCACTATCCGCATCAGATCCAATCACCTGGACTCCTGAAGTAGAAGAAGCTTTTGTAAACATAAAACAGCTGTTAGTGAGTTCAGCAGTCTTAGGCTTACCAGACTATTCAAAGAGTTTGTACAAACAGACAGCAAAGATGGATTTTTGACCTCAGCACTGATGCACAGTTATGGGGAAAACAGAGGCCAATCACCTACTACTCTAGCAAACTAGACGCTGTGGCTAGAGCCATAGAAGGGGTGGTGATGGCGCAATGGATGAGACACATGCCTTTGGTATGCAAGACCCGGGTTCAATTCCCCAATGTGACCCATCCACCATAGTGTCCCTGAGCAAGACACTTAACCCCTCGTTACTCCAGAGACATGCAACCTCTGACATGTATAGCAATTATAAGTCCAAGCGTCAGCTAAATGAATAAATGTGTGCAAGCAGTGGTGGCTGCATCAATGGCAGTGCAGGCGTCAGCAGGCATAATGTTATTCCACCCACTAGTGTTAAAGGTAACCTATGCTGTAGCCGTAATACTGTTACAAAATAAAATCTCTTACCTTTCACCATCCAGACATCTTTCATGCACGACTGTAATGTTGTTACAACCGCACCTGACTATAGAACGATGTACCAGTCTGAATACATCAACTTTATTATCTGAAGGAACTGATGGAACACCACATGACTCTTTGACTGTCTATCAGAAATAACAAAGTCTTGACTGACACACCATATGATGACGCACAGTTGACTTTGTTTGTAGATGGCTCAAGCTGGAAAAACCCAGACGGTACGAATGCAACAGGATTTGCAGTAGTAACTCATGACAAAGTACTAAAGGCTAATCCATTACCAAAACATTATTCTGCACAAGCAGCTGAAGTAGTGGCAGAAGCATGAAGAAGCATTAACAGAAGCATGTAAATTAGCTGTTGTATCTCTATGTCATGTATACTACCATAGTCTACCATAGACTGTTTGTAGGTTAGACTACTGTATTGTTTTTGTATTATTGTATTTTGTGTATTATTGTTAAAGCACTTTGTAACATGTTTTTGAAAAGTGATCTACAAATAAAGATTATTATTATTATTATTATTATTATTATTATATACACGGAGGCAAGGCTGCGGTACGAGCACGTCTTTATTTGCACTTGGAAATCTCCGCCTAAGGAACAGTAATCACACACCGAACACCCAGTAGCAACACTGACAGTGCAACACAGTTGAGCACCAAGTGCTCGATCTAATATACCACTCTAGCCAAAGACAAATAAGCCAATATCTACGATAGTCAATATGCTTTTTCAACTGTCCATGTGTTTACACAACAATGGAAAAATAGAGGTATGGTTACCTTTACATGGAAGCCAATAAATCATAGAGACCTTATACTGAACTTACTGGCAGCAATACAACTACCTAAAAATGGCAATATGCAAATGTACAGCACACACAAAAGGGACAGATCCACTGTGCATACCACCCACAGTCCGCAGACTAGTAGAAAGACATAATGGAACGATAAAATCAAAACTGAAGAAGACTATGGAGGAGGTCTTCCTCTAGTAGTATTGAACATGCACATCACACCTACATCAACAGGACTGACTCCTTTTGAGATAATTTATTGCAGACCATATAATATTCCACAACTAAAACCATTTCTTAGAGCTGATGAAGAAAGAGAACAGACATTGGCAGATTATATGGCACAAATTTTAACAAAGAAAGAGGTCTCTTCTGTTAATTCTGTTCCAGGAACCACACTGACACCAGAGGATCCGGTGGTACAACCAGGGGACTGGGTGCTGATTAAAGCCATAAAAAGGAAAACCTGGTCCAGTCCAATGTGGGAAGGGCCGTTTGAAGTCCTACTCAACACTGCCAAAAGCCCTGAAAATTGAGCCACCTGGATTCATCTGTCACACTGTAAAAACGTATTTGGGTTGTCTGAAAAGACAGACCAGGCTAAGAAACCTTAAATTCACTGATCTGCCGGTGGTTGGGGGAAGTCTGGACTACAGAGGGGGCTCATTAGATATATTTAGCGAGTCGTCTCAAACCCAGTGAAGAATACAGATCCCAATCACTTAGAGGAGAGGTGGAAATAGGGAATCAGTAAAGAGCCTCTAAAGAAACTCAACATAATGGAAAGACCAAGACCATGGCACCCATTTAGACACCCAGGTTTATGTAGACATAGGGGTACCCTCTGTATCATAGTCGTCATTACCATACTGGTAGAAGTTCGCCCCTTACAGTGGTTCATTAGTTTTTAAAACATGACGTAAACCACATTAGACTGACCTCAGCGAGACCTAAAGCATAGAGGCCGCAGAAGGGTGGGAGTATAAAGGGAAAGATGCCACAATTTAGATTATTGTGACATGGTAAAAGAATATTACTACTGTCAAGATAGAACCAAGGCATCTAGCCTTACATAGTCTGATAAATAAGTCTGAATGGTATATGCTAACACCCAATCAGGAAGATTGTGCTCATTATGGTCCAAAGCATTATGGACAATGGGCCAGAATTATGGTTACTAGATCCAAGGGAATCTAAAGAACAGATTAATCATAATAAAAAAGGCAAGCTCTCCATGCACTGACAAAAATAACAACAAATTTCTGATGACTGATCAGGGGACAGACACTTGAAATATGATACCTCAGACCAAGCAATGCTAGTCATTAAACTTGTTATTTCCTCCGGTTGGATCTTCCTTACCCCCCGCAGCTTCAGCATTTGCAGGAAATTACACTTGTTTCTCACAAACAGGCAAGGGGTTACAGTGTTATTGAACTAGTGATTCAAGAAGCATCGATGTTACTACAAACACGGGTAGCTATTCAGCCTCATGGTTTGTCAGTCAATCCACCATTAGAGCAGACCTTTGGTGGTTGTGTGGAGATCTAAAGATAAGGCCAAAATTGCCACCACAGTGGAGTGGCAGCTGCGCCTTGGTGCAGTTATTCCCGGTAGAAGATTTTAAGAATATCTCCACCATGCTCCATCAACAACGCCACCTATACAGAACTACTAGAAAGAGAGCTCCTGGTGGTACATTTGACAAAAGAGTCTACGTTGATGCTATAAGAGTGCCCAGAGGAGTGCCCGATGAGTTCAAAGCACGAAACCAAGTAGCTGCGGGGTTTGAGTCATTCCTAGTGTGGCGGTCAACAACAAATAAGCATGTAGATTGGATTACTTCTTTAATGGCGTGGCAAAACAGAATGGCTCTAGACATGTTACTGTGAGAGAGATGGAATATGTAAGATGTTTGGCATGTTCTGGTACATTTTCATCCCACAGCTCCAGATGGCAGTATCACTAATGCGGGATTCAGACCAAACGCAAATTTTCTCCTCGCAACGCTTTACTCGCGTGAGTACATTCACTGCAAGTGTTCGCACACAACGCGAGAAGGCGATTTTAACGCGATAAGGTGAATAAACACAACTTGCTATTACTACAGCTGTATGAACCCAAAGTAAACATTTTGCTGTGATTAAATAGCAATAAACGGATTAAACTGTTCTGTGTCCATATAAGTCGCTAAATGTAAACTCTGTAGGTCAGAGTGTCCACATGAAAAAGAAGGAAGACATGGCTGGTAGTATTGTCTTCAAATAGAGTTGCTAAACACCTCAGCACACTGAAGGAAGACATCTGACTGTGTGAGGAGCAAGCTTGCTGAGGTGTGCAGGTAGAGTAGGCCTAGAGCTCTCCCGTCTGACTGGTCCACCAATAGGGGAGAAGTTGACCCCTTGAGACACAGCCCCTCCTCATTTGCATAATGAGGCAGAAATGCATAGAGAAATGTAAAAAGGACAGGCAGAAATAAATACCATTGTGGAAATAAATAGGGTAGAAAATGCAACGGAAGAATAAAACAGACAAAAATATTAAAACACACATAAATAAATACATTTAAAAAAGTAGTAATTAATAAATAAAGTTGAAGATTATAACGGACAATAAATAAATAAGGTAACCATTACAAATGTAAATAAATAAAGAAGCTAATTAAAATAGATATATACATTTATATGTCATTGTATAATTTAATTACTGCCTACATTTATTTATTTACTTTATTTTTTGTGCATTTAATCGGATGCTTATTTATTTATTGAGCATTTATTTATTATTTATTTAATATTTATTTCTGAATTTGTCAGGATCAGTCCTCCATATTACACAACCGTCGCTATGAGAATACGGAGAGAGCACACACACGGGCAGACATGCACATGCTACCCACCATCACATGAAGCTCACAGGCTGTCAGGAACAGTGAACGATGGAGTGCTGCAGAATAGCTCCGCTCTCAGCAGGAGGATAAATGCACATTCTCCTGCCTCTCAGCCCTGCTGAGACCTCTATTCTCTCCACCTCCGTGTCAACTGGGCTTGCCTACCTGCCCTCTCCCCTCAGGTTTCCTCCACGGCGTCCTCCCGGCTCTTCCTCGTGCCTCGCCAGTCAGCCTGCCACCACACTCCTCCACCAACGAGCCTCATCTCCACTCCCTCAACCCCTTTTTTCCTAATAAAACCTGTTTCATCTGAGCGTTGTGTTTGGGTCCTCTTTGTCCAACTCATAACATGGGATGTGTGAGGGGAAAAAACTGAAATGGGTTTTACTTAACATTCTACATCAAGTTTAAGTTACTGATCAGCTGGACTTAAAGCTGGGCAGTGCTCCATGTTGAGTTCAGAGGATTGTGAGAACCGGTCAGAATCACAACTTTTTGTATTTACAACAACAAGCTAAAAGCAATAACGACGCTCTTCACATTCAGAGTGTCGCTACTACAGCCACATGCATGCTTCTTCAGCATAAGGAGAAATGTGAGTTTCACAGGCTGGCTGTGCCTAGTTAAAATTGGACAATTGATGTTCAAAGAGGGGTTAGCCAGTTAACCAAACAGCTTAACTCACTGGTTAAAGTTTTTCTCTGAGATGTTAATATAGGAAAATGCTACCGACATGATTGATATTACTGGTAATGATGTGTATTCACTGTGTCTTTTATTGTTGAAAAGTCTTGTAATCTTTGACATCTTACAGTTGTTCCAGTATAAGACTCCATATTATCCTGCTGATCACAATGTCACCTTCATTTTAAATGATGCTTTTGTTCCTTTAACTAAAAAGGAATTGTAATTGTTTTTGGATGTGTGTGTTTGTGTGGAAGCCCATGTAAATTTTCACAATGAATAATGCAGTCCTGGCTTTCGAGACTCAGACATGAAAGAAGAATGAGTGGCTCAGACAGATGGCTGCAAAGAGAGAACACAGAATTGTTAATAAGTAGCTAAAAAGATGGCCAGTGGCTTATATCCACAGCAGCACACAGTCAACAAAGGCAGAAATCGAGGGGGGAGGGGGTTGTCCCCCACTAAAAAAATCATTAAATAATATGATGACATGGTGTTTTGTAATGTCATCTGATTACTTTGTTACTTTTGGATTACTTCAATACCAAATACAAAAATAAAGACAAGAGAGTATCGAAGATGAATTGTCTGCTCAGTGTATTTTTAGAGAAACATAAAATTATAAAATATCCCATTCCCATGAAATCAAAATCGATGTTTAAATGTTAAAAGCCCACAGATTTTTGAGTGGCCTTTTATTGTGGCCAGCCTAAGGCACACCTGTGCAATCCCCATGCTGTCTGATCAGCATCTTGATATGCCACACCTGTAAGGTGGATGGACTATCTTGGCAAGGGAGAAGTGCTCACTAACACAGATTTTGACAGATTTGTGAACAATATTTGAGAGAAATGGGCCTTTTGTGTACATAGAGAAAGTCTTAGATCTTTGAGTTCAGCTCATGATGAATGGGGGCAAAAACAAAAGTATTGCGTTTATAATTTTGTTCAGTGTATACACTCACCTAAAGGATTATTAGGAACACCATACTAATACTGTGTTTGACCCCCTTTCGCCTTCAGAACTGCCTTAATTCTACGTGGCATTGATTCAACAAGGTGCTGAAAGCATTCTTTAGAAATGTTGGCCCATATTGATGGATAGCATCTTGCAGTTGATGGAGATTTGTGGGATGCACATCCAGGGCACGAAGCTCCCGTTCCACCACATCCCAAAGATGCTCTCTTGGGTTGACATCTGGTGACTGTGGGGGCCATTTTAGTACAGTGACATCATTGTCATGTTCAAGAAACCAGTTTGAAATGATTGGAGCTTTGTGACATGGTGCATTATCCTGCTGGAAGTAGCCATCAGAGGATGGGTACATGGTGGCCATAAAGGGATGGACATGGTCAGAAACAATGCTCAGGTAGGCCGTGGCATTTAAACGATGCCCAATTGGCACTAAGGGGCCTAAAGTGTGCCAAGAAAACATCCCCCACACCATTACACCACCACCAGCAGCCTGCACAGTGGTAACAAGGCATGATGGATCCATGTTCTCATTCTGTTTACGCCAAATTCTGGCTCTACCATCTGAATGTCTGAACAGAAATCGAGACTCATCAGACCAGGCAACATTTTTCCAGTCTTCAACTGTCCAATTTTGGTGAGCTCTTGCAAATTGTAGCCTCTTTTTCCTATTTGTAGTGGAGATGAGTGGTACCCGGTGGGGTCTTCTGCTGTTGTAGCCCATCCGCCTCAAGGTTGTGCGTGTTGTGGCTTCACAAATGCTTTGCTGCATACCTCGGTTGTAACGAGTGGTTATTTCAGTCAAAGTTGCTCTTCTATCAGCTTGAATCAGTCGGCCCATTCTCCTCTGACCTCTAGCATCAACAAGGCATTTTCGCCCACAGGACTGCCGCATACTGGATGTTTTTCCCTTTTCACACCATTCTTTGTAAACCCTAGAAATGGTTGTGCGTGAAAATCCCAGTAACTGAGCAGATTGTGAAATACTCAGACCGGCCCGCCTGGCACCAACAACCATGCCACGCTCAAAATTGCTTAAATCACCTTTCTTTCCCATTCTGACATTCAGTTTGGAGTTCAGGAGATTGTCTTGACCAGGACCACACCCCTAAATGCATTGAAGCAACTGCCATGTGATTGGTTGATTACATAATTGCATTAATGAGAAATTGAACAGGTGTTCCTAATAATCCTTTAGGTGAGTGTATATCTGGTTTTACAGCCGTTTCTAAGGTTCCAGAGTTTAGTGATAAGTCGGTGACTGAAATTAGAATAGGAGTCCTCCGTTACTTAGTGACTTGGTAATGAATTAAAAGCTGATAGAATTGTAACAGTGCCATTCTCTAAAACTGAGCTAACACTGTGCTAGGTTCTGAATGAGCTAAGCGAAACTGTACCCATAAAAGGAAGCATCAGGCCAGGGAAGTTGTAACCAGTAACTTTTATTCACATAAATTTGCAAGCAACAGTTGAAACACAATTGCATAACATATATTGAAAATAAAAAATTGGGCCCTTTAAAATTAATTAGTCTTCAGGTTTTTCTTTTGTAGTTATTATGGCAGAAAATTGTGTCCTCTTACATTTCATCTTTTATGTTCTATTGTTATCATTACTATTACTATTATTGTTATGTCTTATAGATATATATATTGTGTTTTTATCCTTAACCTTTCCTCTCCTATACTCCTTATGTTAGTCTGTTCATCAAAAGTAGTCAGTCAGTAGCATCTAAAGAGCAATTTCTCCTACTAAAGAGCTTCCTATGGCTACTCACCGCTCTACCGTTGAGGTCCGCCGCTCGGAAGGAGTCCGCCTCTGCCCGTCCTGCCACGCCGGCTACATCATGGGGTTTGATCTCCACGCCCGCTGCGAGACCTGCCTCAGTCCTCAGCACGCTGGCCTGGCTCTGACTCCCCGGGCCTCGTGCCCCTACTGCGCACAGCTGCCCGTGGAGGAGAAGCGACGGCGGGTCGACGTCTTCGCGGCCCTGCAGGAGGAGGAGGATGACGATGCTAGCTGGGCTAAGCCAGTTAGCTTCACGGCAGACCTCGCCGGCGGGACTGCTGGCGATGCAGGGCTTGAGTCCTCTGACTCTGCTCCCTCCATTGCTGGCTCCCCGCCAGGATCTCCCCTCTTCCCGCTGGAAGACCTGGAGTTTGACTTCGAGTTGGATAAGAAGGTGGCGTCGCTAGCTCCTGCTCCACTTCCGCCTTCCAGCTTGCCGTCCTGCGGAGCTCTCTTCCGGGATCTCCCCGACATCATAAAGACGGCTGCTGAGCGCAAGGGCGTGCCGATGCCTGCTGAGCCTCCTGCACCTGCTCCTAGCGCCATGCTCAGCAACATCTACCAGCCAGAGCAAGCGTCCAGACAAGTCCCTGTGTGGCCCCTTTTTCCACCGCTTCAGACTTTTCTCTCCAAAGCGGGGGCCGAGCCTGGGAAGCTGAAGGCGCCGGTGGCGAGATACGTCAACTTCACTAAGGTTGAGGGCCTCACTGACCGTGGTTTTCCCTCAGTTCCACCTCTGGAGCCCAGCCTGGCAGCCATCCTGCTGTCTAAAGCCACTTTTTTCGGCAGGAGGAAGCCGACTCCGCCCTCCGCCCGCGACCAGGTGACGGCTCGAGTCACCGACCGCTCCCACCAGTGTGCCGCCCAGGTAGCAGCTGCCATCAATAATATAGCGCTGCTGGCCTTGTCCATGTCATCTGCCGCTGCTCAGCCCGACGCCCTTTCCCCCGAGCTTGCCAGCGAGTTTGGGAAAGACACGGCCGCCATTTTGTCGCTCTCCACAGCGCCGTGGATGGATTATGGCGTGGATGACGATTCTGCAACGCAACATGTGGCTGCACATGTCCCATCTGCCAGAGCAAATCAGGAAGGAGTTGCTGGACGGCCCCATCAGCCCCGATGGGCTGTTTGGGCCGCTTCTCCAGGATGCAATCACCCACCTGCAGCAAGCTTCGGACGAGGCGGACAAGGGGAAGCGGCACACAGCGTGGAGCAGAGCGCCACCTCAACACCCATGGCGCTCACAGGGCTCAAATTTTTGCTCGCCCGCTTTCAGAGCGTTGCTGCGCATGGCAAAATCTGCCCATGAACGAGTGGATGGCGAGACTAATAAAGAAAGGTTACACTCTCCAATTCGCCAGCCCCCCTCCTCCTTTCAGCGGGGTGCTGGAGACTGTCATGTCATCGCAGTCAGAGACAACTTCTCTGATGGCAGAAATAACAGAGCTCCTGAGCAAAGGAGCTATTTCAAAAGTCCCGCGGGGCGAGGAGAACGAGGGTTTTTACTCCCGTTAATTCCTGGTGCCCAAGAAAACGGGCGGAATGAGACCGATCCTGGATCTCTCCTTCTTCAACAAATGCATAATGAGGAGGACGTTCCACATGCTCTCAGTCAGGCACGTATTGGAATGTGTACGTTCCGGGGATTGGTTCGCGTCCATCAAACTAAAGGACACTTATTTCCATGTCTCCATCATCCCCAGACACAGGAAATTCCTGCGGCTCTCTTTCAGAGGAGCCCAGTTTCAATACAACCGCCTGCCTTTCGGCTATTCTCTGGCCCCGCGCACGTTCTCCAAATGTGTGGAGACAGCGCTGGAGCCACTGCGCAGTGTTGTTTTACCTGGACGACTTGATTGTCATGGCATCGCCCAGGGAGAGCTGTGCGCTACACACGATGAAGCTTGTGAAACATCTTTCCTGCCTGGGTTTTGCCATAAACTGGCAGAAGAGCTCTCCTCTCCCCTCCCAGTCAGTAATCTATCTGGGAGTGCATCTGGACTCAGCCCACATGAGAGCTCTCAGCTCTCTGCTTTCACGCATCGCTCCGCACAAAGTGGTAACGGCTTTGTCTGTGATGCGTCTACTGGGCATGATGTCGGCCAGTCACGTGGTGGTCCCTCTGGGTCTCCTCACATTAGAAAAATCCAGAGATGGTTCGGCCGTCTCCGCCTCGATCCCATAAAGCACAAAACACCTGCTGTCCGTCCCCCCCTCAGTACAGTCAGACCTGACGTACTGGAAATCCCCTCACGTGCTTTCAGCGGGGGCCCCCCTCGGGAAAGTGACGTCACATGTCACAGTGTACACGGACGCGTCTCTCATTGGCTGGGGTGGGATGTGCCATTCTCACGTGGTGGGAGGGAAATGGCCACAGCCTCCATCTCTCCACATAAACTGCCTGGAGCTGTCCACAGTGCTGAAAGTGCTGAAACACTTTGCTCCACTCCTGAGAGACAAACATGTGCTGGTGAGAACAGACAACATGACAGCCGCGGCTTTCATAAACCGTCAGGGCGGTGTCGGGTCGGAAATAAGGACCGGTTCGGGCCAGTAAAAGACCTGGTCCCTACCCTAACCAACGTAATAAACTATTAGATTTCTTCTTTAGTCAAAGGAGACGGTCAAGAGTCGGTGCAAAAGAGTTTATTCCAATAAAGGACAGATAAACCCGAGCAACATCCCTGCAGGTCTCAGGATGGAACCGAGTTGGTGGTCAGCGAACATCGCCTTATATTCACCTTAAGCTCCACCTTGTCCCTCCCTTCAGGTGGGCGTTACATCTTAACTCCTCCTTATCTCCTCCTTCTAGGTGGGCGTTACACCTTAACTCCACCTATGGTGTTCGCTGACCACTCCTCCCCTTTGGTAGATTTCCTATCCTCTACTGCCATCTAGTGGCCTTTTTCCTTGTACTGTTTTACCAAATTAACCCTTTCATTAATGTTACAATTTCCACATTTTAGCTATTATTACATGTTATTATTGTTACCATTTATCTCTCTTTATATTTTTTACATTACTTTCACCAATATGTTTCAACTTCAGTCCCACCGTATTTTTTTTAAAAGTTATACAGGCATAGTTTGACACCATTAAAACTTAAACACTTACAATCGTATTTTTTAAAAGAATTAATAAGGTATAACATATTTAATACATGTATAACGTGATTCAATGAACAAGTACATGATTTAACAATGGCAACCATGAGAGTGCTTTGTCTCATACAAGTTTAGTTTCGGCAGTGCAAAGCTTGGTTTCATGCAGTACCTGGCCGTACCCTGCAGTACCAGGCGCCATAAATCACAACATGTCATGATCTCATTCTTGGCTTCAGTTCGCGATGATCTCAGGCCTGGCGTACGTGACTTACAGCCGCTGCCTTACTTCCATTGTGTGGGTTACGGTTGGCTAGGTTTTGCCTGCGCGGCCTGAGCAGCTTCTCTGCTCATGTAGGCACATTAAAAAAGCACACGTTCATGAATACACAGAGTATAGGAATAATATATGATAAACACACAGAGTATAAGAATAGAATATGAGTTTGAACACACTCATTAAACACTCAGTAGTTAAACTTCACACTAAAAGCATACTCAGTAGTTAAACACTACACACAGGTGTATAAATATGGAAAAATAACCTAACAAACAATCTAGGAATTAGGCATTATTCAACAGCGGCGTCCGTTCGGCTCGGCTACTAGAGATAGCCAGGAGCCTGCTGCTGTGGGCCCACGCGAACCTGCGCTCTATCAGAGTACTCCACATTCCCGGTGTTCAGAACCGAGCCACGGACCTCATGTCACGCGGCGGTCCCTCTCAGAACGAGTGGAGACTGAATTCCACTCTTACTCAGGAACTGTGGGACAGATTCGGGGAGTCAGAGATAGATCTGTTCGCCTCACGAGAAAACGCACGGGACGAGCCGCCACTGGGCGTGGACGCCTTCTCACACAGCCCGTGGCCCAGAACGCTCCTTTATGCTTTCCCCCCGGTTCCTCCGATTCCCCGTCTCCTGGCGCGCATTCAGGAGGAGCTCCTAACAGTGATTCTGGTGGCACCAGAACGCACGAGCGCATCATGGTTTCCACTGATGATTCAGCTGCTGTCGGGGAAACCGTGGCAGCTGCTGTGGCGCAGAGACGTGCTCTCACAGCTGGAAGGCGCCATCCTACACTTCCCAGTGATAGGTCAGCGTTTGTGGGCTTGACCCCTGAACGGGAGCGCCTTGAAAGATTAGGATTGCCCCCTAATGTGGTGCGCACCATCCAAGGCGCTAGGGCTCCCTCCACTACTGCTTCTTATAGAGCAAAGTGGTCCGTTTTTCAGCACTGGTGCGTGCAAAGAGACACGGACCCCGTCTCGTGTCCCTTATCTCATGTTCTGTCCTTCCTCCAGCTGCTGGTGGACAGAAATCTGGCTTTATCCACGGTCAAATCATACGTGGCGGCCATCTCTTCCTGCCACGAGGGCTTTGGAGAGAGATCGTTTTTTGCGCATCCGCTGGTTAAGCGTTTTTTAAGAGGAGTGAGAAGACAGCGGCCTGTCACGCGCCCCTTGGCGCCACAGTGGGATTTACCGCTTGTGCTGCGCCGCAGTGTGCTTCTGTGTGTGCTTGTACGCTCTCGTGCGCCATGAGTTTTTCCACACACACCCCCCGTTGCCGGGATGCGTGTGTGTTGTTCCATTCTCACGCCTGCTCTGCTCGTTGTTGGGACTGGTTACAATGCGTAACTCTCGTTCCAATTTCCTCACAGCAGCAGGTGGGAGGCAGGGAGTGATGTGTTCAGCCATCCTGTTATCTGGTCTAATGCGGATGGCTGTGTATCTCAGTTCCCGTGGTGTAATGGATCAGACGCTCGCCTTCTATACCTGGTTCAAAACCAGACGGAAACATTGACCTACATTTGGTCTCTCTATCATGCATTGTGTGATTAGGGTACTGTAAGCTGGTGTGTTAATGCTTATGACCGCTGGTGGTCCAGTGGGCATTGACTACATCTGGCTTCGCCCTTATCCCAATAGCGACAGCTCTTAGAGGGCGAAGCCTATACGAAATAGAACGTTGGTTGGCCCTCTAAGCTGCGGGCCCGACTGGTCCCACCAGCGTCGGCTGAAGAAAAAAAGCTGACCTCTTGGGAGCAGATCTCTGGTCTCGCCGGTATTATATACCTAATTTGCGGACCTGAGAGAGGCCCGTGCTCGGCACATGGGCGCGAAAGAAATCTTCAGGACTGCGCATGCGCGCGGGGATGAACCCAATAGCGACAGCTCTTAGAGGGCTACGCCTATACTCTGAATCTGGGGTTACAACACATAACCAACGTTATCTACCCACAGCAGAATTTAAACACTAAGGTTCAACATTTCCACACAGAACATTATAATAAAATCGTCACAGAAAACCATGTATTTTTTCATAACCTTCCCTTCAATAGCATTGTAGTGTAATTCACTCAGCTACTCTTTAAAGGGGCATTATGGAGTTTCCAGCGGCCACTAGCAGAGCGGTTCTAAGATGTATGCGTTCTCGCTTGAACTCATGAGCGAGCATAATACGAAACAACCACTTTCATACAGAAATACCACAATAAACGCAGGAACACCAGCATGCAGGCTGTGGCTTTTCTCCAGACATGTTCAGGCTCTGTTACTTCAACGTTCCCGTCTCAGAGGCAGATCAACACCAGCACCGTATCTTTCATTCAGAGCAGCCAGCTGCATATCCATCCACCCAAAAAAAGGCAGAGTGACAGTGGCTATAGACAGACAGGGAGAACAGATAGAGCTGGAAACTCAGGTAAACTCCCACTGCAATGTTACAGTAATAGTTTTATCAACTGTAGGTTGAACTACATTTATTCATTTAGCTGACGCTTTTATCCAAAGTGACTTACAATTGCTATATATGTCAGAGGTTGCATGCCTCTGGAGCAATGAGGGGTTAAGTGTCTTGTTCAGGGACACAATGGTAGATGTCTCACAGTGGGAATCGAATGCAGATCTCCCACACCAAAGGCAAGCATCTTATCTATGCGCCATCACCACCCCCAATTCCGACCAACCCTATGTTTCCAGAGCCAGTTGTTTCAAAGAAATCAACGTGAGTTTCTAACGTACACCAATGACTGTTCAGAAAATGGCGGGGGGAGGGTTTTCCGGCAGGACAAAAAGAGGGGAGAAGCATACCTCCGCAGAAAACGGCTCTTAAAACATGATCACCCACCAGAAAATGACAAAAACATTCTCATGGTCTTATAGAATAGTTATGAGTTACAATTTGCAAATAATTGGATTTTTTTAAGGGATATACATGTTCAATGAAGCGCCTCAAGTTAAATTAACATTAATGTTAAATGCTGTTTAAACGTCATTTCAACACATTTGTGTAATTTCACATTATCTGGTTAACGTTAGGACAGCACGCATTGTAATAACATGCAATTTAACAACATTTCAAGCCATTAAGTTATGTTTAAGTTACTTATAAGCCATAAAGGTAATAATCATAATTTCTATAACGTTCAGTTATTTGAGGACCCAATAAAAATTAATCTAGACTTCATTTTATAAAAGGAACTTTTAATAACATGAAAAAGATGAACACCAACAAAAAACTATATACATTTAACTATATACAAAAACTATACACTCTTCCTGGTGTGTACTGGCCTCTCTTCCGGCCTCTCTCCCCGTCTGTTAAAAAGAAAAACATTAATAATGCTTTAAAAACACTTAAAGCCGTAAGTATAAGAACTCACAACAGTATTAACATTACAATTTTAACAGTAAGTTACAGAAAAGCTAACAAATGCATGTCTTCTTTTGGTATGTTAGGGAAGAATGTCAGGCAACAGGAAATACAGCAGGGAAATGCTAGATGCTGCATTAAATGCTGTAAAGTCAGGAGAAAGTGTGAGGAGTGTCTCACAGAAATTTGGCATACCGAAGTCTACCCTGTCAGACCACAAGCTGGGGAAATCTGAATGTGGGCCTCATCCAAATAGGGCCCTTACCCTGGAGGACGAACAATCAGTTAATTACATTTTTTGGATGGCAGATCATGGGTTTCCCCTAACAAGAACCATTGTCAAGTTTCTCGCCCTGGAAATAATTAAAGAAAGCAGCCAGAAGACTGGTCAACCTGGCGATGGGGTTGAGTGACAACTGGTGGGTCCGCTTCAAAGCTCGCCACCCAGAGCTGACCACCCGGACACCGAACTCCCTTGATAGGGCCAGGGTCCTTGCTGCAACACCTAAGGGAATAGATCATTTTTTCATGTTACTTGAAAAAATGATTAACTTCCACAGTCTGCATGACAAACCTCATCAGTTGTGGAACTGTGATGAGATGGGCTTCGGACATAAGCCCAAGTCGAAGGAGAAGGTGATCTGCCAGAAGGGAAAGCGACACATCCACCGGCAGCAGACGACCACCAGGGCGCACATCACTGTGCACGTAGCAGTTAGTGCAGCTGGTGAAAGTGTCCCTCCGTTCATCATATATCCCCGCTGCCTTCCCAGTGTGGCATATGCCTTGGGTGGGCCAGAAAATAGCCTTTACGGCTATGCGGACAAAGGCTACATGACGGCAGAGTTGTTTTTGAAATGGTTGGACTATGTCATTAAGTATGCCCCTCCTGCACGCCCTCTGGTCCTTATAATGGACCAGCACGAAATCCACTGTGGCCGTCAAATAATAGACGTCTGCAGGGAAAACCAAATTGACATTCTCCTCCTACCCCCCCCCCCCCCCCACATAACACACATGCTGCAGGCACTGGACATCAGTGTTTTCAACCCCCTGAAGGGAGTGTTCAGCACCCTGGCCAGTCGCATGGGCATGGGAGAGGAGACATGGTGGTGGGAAAGAAGACCTTCTCCTCTGTGCTGAAACATGCCTATGAAAAGGCCGTCACTGCAGCCAACATCATGGCAGGATTCCGGAAGGCAGGCATCTATCCTCTGTCAAGAGAAACAGTGGACGTGACACAGGTTAGGTTCTTCATTGTATTCCCTAAAAATATTCCTATTAATTGTGTTATGTAACTTAACTTGAGCACTCTCTATCTAGATCGTAAAGCTTGTGCCCACTGCAGCCCCTGCTCCCTCCTCCTCTACGGCAGCAGCTGCGCCCTCCTCCCCCACTGCAGCCCCTGCTCCCTCCTCCACCACTGCAGCAGCTGACCCCTCCTCTGCTGTGCCCACCTGCTCCACTTCACTTGTCTGCCCTACTTGCAACAGAAGTACAAATAACCACTTGGTGGAAACTGGCCTCATTCCACAATATTTAGCGGACATCCTGGTCACACCCAACTTTGGCCAGAAAGCGGAAGGGATACGGCGTTGGGTGCCACTGCAAGCCCGGGTCATTACAAGTGATGATTATGTGGCACACCTCGAGAAGCTGGAGGCCAAAGAAAAGGAAAAATAAGTACAGAAGAAGAAAAGAAAGGAGGAACAGGAGAAGAAAAGGGAAGCAAAAAGGACTACACAGGCTAAGGCAGCAAAAAGAGGAGCGCCTGCAATGGACGATGGCAGCTACTGTGCTATCTGTAAAAGCACCTTGCCACCAGGGTCCACGCAGAGATGGATGAGTGGATCCAGCGCGACCTCTGCCAGCTGTGGTTCCACATGGCGTGTGTGGACGCAGACACTGTCCCTGAAGGAGAGTGGCTGTGTCACAAGTGTGGTGTCACTATGTAAATAGATAGACAGACATGTCATCATAATATAAATAGTTTCAGATAAAATGTAAATAGTTTATACACACATTATTCTTATTATCCATTATCATCATACATTCACACAACTCTATAATTTCTATATGTACATATCAGTCATTATAAATTGTTATTGTTAAAACATTGTTAAAAGTTATGTGTTAATTTAATGTTGTAAATGTAAATGTAAACTCACAAACTTCTCTTTCTGAGACAATCACACTTATAGATAAATTCTCATCCATCTCAGACTACTCCATTAACTGGAGTAAATCCATAGTTTTACCTGTAAAGTGTGATTTCCAGAGTATATCTACCACACCGCTAAAGTCTGGGAATATTAAATATCTGGGTGTCAATATTTCCTCCAGGCTGTCAGAACTGACATGGCTAAACTACACGCCTTTACTTAAATCTATAGAGGATGACCTTGTACGGTGGACATCATTACCTATATCACTCATGGGAAGAGTCTCCACCATAAAAATGATGGTCCTACCTAAAATCAATTATCTGTTTTCAATGTTACCCACCAAACCCTCTGCTGTCTGGTTTAAATCACTGGACTCAAACATCTCAAAATTTTTGTGGAAAAATAAACCCCCACGAATCAGTCTAAAAACTATGCAAAAAGCAAAAGACTGTGGTGGTTTAGAACTGCCAAATTTTATCATTACTTCCTGTCTAATAGACTACAATATATCTCAAAATGGATCAATCAGAGCCCCCTGGACCACTCATGGATGGACATAGAACAAACCTTCTGTAATGAAATTAAAATTTCCGATATGCCATTCATCAGTTCCAGCATCAAACGTCATACCTGCTTTAAAAGCATTAACATAAGCACTTCCTTGGCAGCTTGGTGGGAACTTCTCAAAATATCTGGGTCTTCACCTATCCCATGCAGATTTACCCCAATCTGGAATAATCCTGACATCCTGCAAAATAAGAAAACACTAAATTCCCCACTGTGGTATGACAAAGGGATAAGACATCTAGAGCATGTAATGCAAGGCAGTAACTTTATTCCATTCCAGGATCTAGTGGCACAATATGGAATTAGCCATAATAGATTTCTGGAATTTCAACAGTTTAAATCCATAATTCAGGCTAGATTTAAGGATAAAATAATGGACTTAGATTTACCTCCAATGATAACAGACTTTCTTAAACTCTCGCCTCCAAAACTGTTATCAAAAGTATACATGTTACTGTTAAAAACAGATAGTTCAATCTCTCTCCCATTCTTAAAATGGGAAACAGATCTATCCATTAGTCCAGACCAAAACTTTTGGATGCAGATATGTTTAAATACCTTTAGAATGACTACAAATCCCAATCTACAACTTATACAGTATAAAACTCTCCATAGAACACACTATACTGGACAAAGGATGTTCAGAATGGGTCTTATGCAGTCAAACATCTGCCGGAACTGCTCAGGTAACATATCTGATAGTTACATGCATGCTATGTGGCAATGTACACCTGTTCAAAAGTTCTGGCAGAAGATATGTGAAGACCTATCGATATGGCTAAGTTACCCCGTCCCAGTTTCCCCATCACTCTGCGTGCTGGGGGACCTAAGTGACATTAGTATAGAGGTTGACACATCATACATGCTTCTCACTGCCTTATGCATCGCCAAGAAAACTATCCTCATGAACTGGAAGGCCAAAAAGAATATAAGTATCACCCAATATCGGAATCACCTTATAGATCACATTAGCATGGAGAAAATGTCTGCTGTAAAAAAAAACAAATTGACACAATTCCAATCTCTCTGGTCCCCCTTGATCAACTTTATCACTTAATGGGGGTGGGTGTGTACTGCCTTGCTGGTCAGGGTCCCGTACGGCTGGTAGGTGTGTCTGGGGGTGGGTTGATTCTTAGATGCATTGCGGTGCGGGCGTGGGGGACTTTTTCTAATTTTAAATGTTGGTTGATGGCATGGTGTTGGCGGGGGGGGGGTTGCCTAGGGCGCGGGCTTGACGGGGGGACCGGTGTTTGCCCTGTATTCGGCGTGCCGCTGCTGCGGGGTGGGTAGCCACTCTGCTTAGGTGTCGCGAGGTTGTTGGTATCGGTGCGCGGGTGGTGATTTTGACTCGCGCGCTGTGCGGATGTGGTGGCGCTCGGTGCTTGGCTGCCTCCCTGTGTGTCCTGTGTGTGGGTCCGGGTTGGGGGGAGGGGGCGGGCGGCGGGCATGGCGGTGGAGGTTGGTGGGGGGGGATGCTTGTGGTGGGTTTCGGTCTGGTGGTGAACGTGCGGCGTGGGTCACGGTGTAGCCGTGGGTGGGGTCTGTGGTCTCTCTGGCTGCGGGGGGGATGGGGGCGGTTTGCGCCGGCTGGCATCTCTCCTGCGCAGCGCATTACTTGGCTGTTGTGTGCCGCTAGTTAGATTGGTAGCGGGGTAGTGTTGATTGGCTCATCTGTAGGTCATTATTGGCTTGCGTGCTTGTCGGGGGTTGGGGGCATCGGGTGCGGGCCGGGACTGGGCTGGTGTGCGGCTCTGTCCTGTGTGCATGCTGTGCATCCTGATAATTGCATTTCGGTTCTCTGAGGGGTCTGGCGACTGGTTGTTGGAGGGGTGGGGGACCGGGAAGAAGGGGTTGACGGGGTGGGTTGGGGTGCGGGCTGGTCCTTTTTGAGCTGGTTGGGGGGTGTCTCCTCTGGATTTTAGTGCCCGGACTGGATGCTTGGTGGTTGTGCCGGGATCCTGTGTATGGAGGGATTGTGCTTTGGGGTGTGTCGATGGTTGCTTGCAGTCGCGTCGCGGCCCTCTGGAGTGTGGTCGTGTTGAGTCCTAGGGCTATTTGCATCTGCTGACTCCCTAGGGCTGAGGGGCTGTTGCTGCTGTCGCGGGGTGATTGCTGTCTCTTTTCTTTGGGGACGGTGGGGGTTTGTGTGTGGGATGCTTCGCTGCTAGGGAGGGAAGGGAGCGGGGGTGGGGGTCTTCTGGCCTGACCTGGCCTGAGTGGCATTGCCTCCTGGGTGTGGGCCGACCTTCGGATCTGGGCTGTTGGGCCGTTCTGTCCTTGGGTGGGGTCCTTGCTGCCCCGGACCTGCTCCCTTGGGGGCTGGTGGTGCTCGGAGTACTGCTGATTGTGGGGGAGCGGTGAGGTGAGGGGTTAGCAGTGGGGCTGCCGGAGGGGCCCCGGCGAGGACGGGGGATTGTTGGACTTTGGGTTGGGGCTGCACTGACCTGCCTCTGGAGTGTGTGGGGGTCTGGGGCACGGGGCTTTGGAGCCTCTGGGTCTGGGGCGGGTCTGCGCGCTGGGGGGCTGGGCCCCCCTGGGCCCGTCCTGGGATGGGCGGGGTTGTCACTGACTCTGGGGTGCTACCGGTGCTAGAGGGGCTCTTGCTATAAGCCCTGGGCTGGAGGGACCTGGCGTCCTCCTGCTTAGGGGGGTGGGGGACGGGACTGAATAAATGATGGGGCCAGTCAGGAATCTGGTCTTCTAGCCTCCCTATGACCTCCTTCACCTTTCCCCTTTGGTCATGTCTCACAACATACACCCTTAGGATCCTGGGGGACGGGCAGCCTGCAGGGCGTTTGGGGGGTGGGGCTGCTTTATTGCGGCCTCGCACTTCTTCCTCCCTCACTGCCTGCCCCTCAATTTTAATTACACATTAGACACAGAGGGCTTGGGGGGTGGGAGGGGCACGATGGGAGGCTCCACTACCTGACAGTTGTGGGGTGCCTGTGTCACAACTACCCTCCAATTTTAGTTGCACCTTAGTTACCACACACCTTATCTTCACTCCACCATACAACACTTCACAATCCATGACATGCATCCAACACAAAACAATACATTTACAGAGGCAGGCAGAGGGGTTGAAGGAGTGGGAGAGATTCTCATTGGCCTCGTGTCCTACCCCTGGAGCCCCGGGCGTTGGGGGTGCTGTGGGGTTGGTGGCGGCCTTGCCTGATCTGGGGTGGGCTGGGGGGGGTCGGGGCTCCCCTGGCGTGGGGGCCCGCCCTTGGCCTAGGGTTCTGCGGACTCGGGCTTGTGGCCTTTGCTCATTTCTGGGCGGGTGGTGTGTCCCTGGGCCTGGGGGCCCGTTGTCTCCTCTCCTCGCCTGGGCCCTCTTCGGCAGAGGTGAGGCTCCCGCTGCTTCCCCCTGCCAGCTCTCTCACGGTGGGGGCATTCGGGAGTCTCTGGGGCGCATGACCGGTGCTGTCGGGGTAGGTTTTGGTGCTCCTCCTTGGGGGTGCTTGACTGGGGGGGCTGGGCCCCTGTCCGGGGATGAGATCGGCCTCGGGGGCTGCTGTCACTGGCTGCACTGTAGGGAGGGATGCCTCTGGCTGGGCTGGGGGACCGTTGGCCTGGTTCTCCCGCGTTATCGCTCCCTGGCGGTAGCGAGCTTCCCGGCACGGCTTTCTGCTGTTCTTCCTTGGGGCGGGGTACAGCTTCCCCCTGGACATGCGGTCTGGGGTCCTTTGCGCTTTGGGGGGTCGCAGGGTGTCCTGGCTTCTGGGGGTGGGGGTCTGCGGTGGGATTGTGGGGCGATTATCGATGCATCTTGATGTATTTTTTCCCTGGGCAGGGTCTCTGGATGGCTGCTGGGTGTTTAGTTTGTGCGTTGGAGTCCGGGGGAGGCATCTCCTCGTTGGCTTGGAGGGACCTGTTTGCGTTCCTGTTTTGCTTCGTTGGCCTCGGATCCGTGCTTGCCCATTTCTCTGTCGGCCAGTTGTTGGACCCCTCTGGATACTGAGGTATATAGTTAGTTTTCGGGATGTGCAGTGTGGGTGCGGGGCAGGGCTGTGCTCCGGTTTGTTCTGGGTTTGTGCCTGGAGTTCTCGGCCCTTGATGGATGGGTGGGTTGTTGGTGGCATGCAGCTGAGCTAGTTGATTTTGCCTCGTTGCTGGTTTGGCTGGTGTTGCATGGCGGCCGGGGGCGCGCTGGGCATGGGGGATGTCGGCTGGCGCCAGCGGCCTTAGTTTTTTCCGGCGGTTGGGGGGACGGTGGACTTTTATTGGCGGGTGCACGGTGACCTGTGCGGCGCGTTTGCTGCCGGGCTGGGACTTGCTGCTGGTGTCTCTCTCCGATGGCTTTCGCTGTCGTGTTGTTCCGTTTGCTCTCTCTCATTTGCCCGACCTCGCGCGCGGGATTCGCGGGGGGCTGCTGGGCATGGGTGTCGCCGTGCTCGCGCAGTGTGCGCGTTGGGCTCGTCACTTGTGCATTGGTGTTGATGATTGCGTGGCATTTGGGCATTGTGGTTGTTTGCTGCGCGGCGGTGGGGTGCTGGATGGGGGAGGCCACTGGTCTACGTTGTGTCTGCGCCGCGGTCGGTCCGGGCGCTGCTCTTCCTCTTTTGCGTTCCGTCGGCATTACGTTGTCAACTGGCATTTGGGTCGGGGTCTTCTGCGTTTGCATCACGGTGCATCTGGGAGTCTTTGTTTTTTTTTGATTTGATTTATTCTTTTTCTTTCTTCCACCCCTATTGGCTACTGGGGTTCTTGCCTGCCTGTTACAGTCGTGGCGTCCCACTCTCTCTAACAACTACATTCTTTAACAGGCTTATGCGCACACACATGTACATACACACACATTCACCCACACGCACACAGACACACACAGACACAAACAAACTTAGGTTGTCCCTGGTAGAATTATTCCTGATGCCTTTCTTTCAGTTTTCAGTCATTTAAATTAATTATTATTCCAGCTCTCGTGGCTGTGTTGTGTTGCTTATTTAGTGTGTGTGACTGTTTCTTGTTTTCATTGTTCTCTTAGTTGTCTTAATATGTCATTAATATGTCAGCTGTTTATTGCTGCTGTTCGGCTGGTTTTCTTTTACTATTATTATTTATTTTTATTGTTTTTTTGTTTGTGTTTGTTTGTTGTTGTTTTTCTCCTCCCCAAGCCCCCCTCTCTGTTCTCTTGCAGGTTTCGTTGCTTTCTGCAATTGGTGTTTCCCACAGCTTTTCCCTGTTGTCCCCACCCTCCATCCCCCTTTCCCCCTTCTCTTGCAGGTGTTGTCCTTTCTCTGTGCTGTCTGTTTGTGCCCCCCCATCCCCGTGTCTGCCCCCCTGTCCGGCCCGGTGACAAATCAATACATAATTAAATAAATAATAAAACAGACAAAGGAGTATTTTAATACTCTCTTGTTAAAGTAAAATCTGTCTGGCACAATATGGTATCCAGGTCATTATACTCTATACCAGGCTGCTGGGCAGGACAGGTTTAAAAAAAAAAACAAAAAAAAAAACAAATTTAATGTTGTGTTCATGCATTCTGTTTGTTTTTTTTAACGTTAATGATAAATTTTAAGTGGGGAAATTAGTTCTTTTTTGTAATAATTAAATGTGTTCAATAATTCACCAAATTGGCAGAATTGTGTTTATTTACGGTAAATTAATCCTCCACATGGGCATGAGCAGTATTTCTAGATATAACAATATACTAAGTTGATTTAAAATTCTTAAATATAACATTAACGTTAGAAGATAATGTTATCGACGTCAGTTTTCAGTTGCGCACCAGCATTTTGGACTGCCATGTGCTTCACATGAGCAATCGTCAATTAAAAGAGTATATAGACGCTTCTAAATAATAAATATACAACATATGAAGATTAATATTATTTCACCAGCTTATAGTTAAAATGTATGCGTTTTATATTAGAAAAGACTCCTTCTTTCCTGTCCGAAACACAGTGAGTGGAAATTTTCAGTTGTCCGGAACACCGTGAGTCCTCACTGTAATCTGGACACTGCGTCTCCTGGCAGTTTTCTCAAGATTTCTCCAAAATGATTAGCTACTGTAGCGTTAGTTGGCTGCTCCTGGCTGCATCACTATAGGCTAACGTTAGTAAACAAATCGCTCGACATTAGCTTTTTGCTGTTACATCCTTTCTTTCAGACTAAATCAACAGTGGTACACAGGATAGTAACATGGGTCGCGTTAGTTGGTGAAGTAATGTGGAAAGCAATATAACTTTGCACTGGATAACATTAGCAACTGCTCGGTGTTAGCTAACGTGACTTTCTCTGTGTTCTCTGCTTTACTAATGCTCACATTGTTCTTACTCGACATCATCTGATAATGTTGGTCTGATGGACTTAAACCTAAACATAAACCTTTATTGTTGTTTTGTATCCTTGTGTGGATGTTGGTGTTTTGCCGTGAGCAGGTTGTTTTATGGTGTTAGTGGACTGTATGTCGTTAGATGCCGTGTTGTCGCTGTAGTCAGGGAGAGGCTCGGGAGCGTGCACAGGGCTGAATCCGACCCGGATAGGCGGTGGGCCGAGGCCGCGTATCTGCTTTAGTTTTAGAAAATAATGATCCCTATCGAGGGAAAACCCAGATTGATTAAAGTTGTGAAGAATGTTTTATTCTTAACCAGATTCCATTTGTTGCCTCTCGAAATGCTTCACTAAATCACTTTAAAATCGTTAAATTTACCGGCAATCAAGGCAGCCTACTATAGCAGACGAACCAATAGCATGCTTGCATACTGATGAAGCGATGTCATTAACCAATCAGATTTAGCTGCATTGAGCACCGCTGTTGACACAACGAAGAACGGCATGGAAGCAGCGACACTCGGCCGTAGACAGTATGCGTAAAAGCTGCGAGGGTAAATATTAATATTGTTGGAAAATGCTCGTAAAGCAACTTGTTTTAAGACATAACTGTTGTTCAAACTTACGGCGGCCTTATCGCTCTAACGTTAAAGGTAGCGTTAGCTAACGCTGCGCTTACTAGCTAGCATCGTGCACCCATCGGTTGAATGTGGCCTGCATCAATTTCTCATTAGTTATTTTTGTTTAACTAATAATGTCAATTGCCTTACTTAGTAGTAGTTTTTCTTTTATTATTATTATTATTATTATTTCGGCTGAATGGCGCATATATATTTTATTTATATTTCCAAGTGATGCTCGTTTCAATGTGTAAAAGAAGTCAGTGGTGTGTGACCGTAATGTTACAGCCCGTGTCTTTGCTGGGGTTTCTCACCATCTTGTGTCTGTTTTTGCCTTTTGCAATAAATAACAAGCAGAAGACAGATTCCACTCCACAGATTTAGGCTTCAGCTTGTTTTGAGGCTGTGCGTCCTCACGATCCCCGGCCCACATCATGAACAAGATCAGTTAGTGACACCACAGTTATTATACGTCAAAAACACTTACCCATACTCTATAACATTAAGTTTGTAGAGGGAGTGCTTTCTTTAGGGATGGGCATTGAGACCCGGTTCTAAAAGGACCCAGTTCCTTTCTCAAAACCTGAAAATCAATTAGGTCTGGGTCCGAGCTTATCGATACTGCTATCGAGACTAGCGGGTCCTATAATTTAACGCTATGCCTCAAGAGTCAAATCTGATTTAACTTGTAACGCAATGAATAAGAAAGCTAATGTTTATTGAGGGCACCGAAACGCGGTATCAAACCGGGCTGGTGTAGATTTATCATCATGAGATGTTAAGTTAGCTCCAAACTACTCGAGTTGCCGACAGCTACGCTCATTACCTTAAGTACCTGAAATAAAACCTTCCCGAGTAAAAAGACAACACACCTGTCTGTATGGTAAACATGTAGAAAGAGTTCATTCAATCATCTCTGTCCTCAGTCTCTCATCCTGTATGTTTTATACAAACACAGCAAACGTTAGCTTGGCGTTAGCCAAATGTTAAAACAAGCTAAATAGAAAGCTGTCTGGAGCACAGACTGGTCTGTAATTTTAAAATCTGGCACATTGTTGTAAACTCTGGCTGAGACAAACCAGCCGCCAAGTGTCCTTGGGCAAGATACTGAACCCCGATTTGCCCCTGGCGGCTGTTCCGCCAGTGTATGAATGAGTGTGACTGTTAATTTCCATTTGAGCACTTAGGCTCAGTGTATGTGTATGAATGCGTGTGACTGGTGAATGCAGATGTAGTGTAAAAGCGCTTTGAGTGGTCAAAAAGACTAGAAAGGCGCTATACAAGTACGGAGCATTTACATAAAAGCGTCAGCTAAATGAATAATTGTAAATATTAAAGTTTTGTGTCATCTAGATCATCTGAGATGAAAAGGAGCCAACAGCCTGGGTCTCTTCTATTAATATATGTAGTTTTAATGTTACTGAACACTTCATTGGACTTAAGTATAACGTCATTGAGTGAGGGGATTAATTATGTTGTGCTTCTCTTTGTCTCAACAGTGTCCACTGCAGCAAGGTGTGCACAACCTCACTCCTGTTACAGGAACAGGTGGGTCGGAACACAGTGATGTGATTTATCAAATAAATCACCAATCAATAGTGATGGTATCGCTACTCGATACCTTTTCATGGTGGCGACCAACACAGTCCAGTATCAAAACGTCTCCAGTCAAACCAGTACACGCAAGTAACACAGAGAAAGAGAAGAGCACGGCTCTTTTCTTATGTGCCTACAACCGCTTGTCCAAGTCCATGTGTGATTCACAGCCGTCACCTTACCTTCAGCTGCAGTCTCAGACATGTTTCAGTGATTCTTGAAATCAGGGACAAAACAGGTTTTGATTTTCTTTAAAAAAAACTTCATTTTAAAAACCAGTGTATACATATTTGTTAAATGAGGGTTTGGCTATGTAACCTTGTTTTGGAACAACCTCCCAGTTTTATTTTATTTTTATAAATTAGAGGTTTACAGGATCAGCACTGGATTTTTGTCAACACCGTCAGACACAGAAATGTCTATAAATTATTTTTAATTAAATTATCACAGGTATTGACTCTTAGCGGTTTTTAATTGTCTTAATCAAATATGTTTTTAAATAAATCATATCACCTTTTAAAAGTTAGATTAGTCAATGTTTAATGATTGCGTTTAAGTTGTATGGATTTATCAATTCATCATTTAATTCAATTAATTCAAACAGTGATACTTGATCACAACATCATGTTAGACTGAGGCACTGGGTGGGGATCTCTGGTACTGCCCTAGAATGGTTTTCATCCTACCTGTCAAATAGGAAGTTTTGCGTGTCTGTAAACAACTAAATATGTTACAATATGATATGACAATGTTATAATATACAACAGTTAAATATGGTGTGCCTCAGGGGTCGGTCTTAGGACCCATTTTGTTTTCCTTGTATCTGCTTCCCCTTGGACATATTATCCATAAACATGGCATTTCTTTTCATATTTATGCTGATGACACACAAATATACTTGCCCGTCAGATCCACAGACCCTGGAATGCTGAGTTCACTCAACTGCCTTTGTGAAGTTAGAAAATGGATGTCAAATAATTTCCTCCAGCTGAACTCAAAACAGAAATCCTGGTCATTGGGTCCCAGCAGATTGCAAATTAAATACTGCCATCTGCTGGTTCCCTAGTAAATCACATTAAGCCTGTGGCAAAGAACCTTGGTGTTTGGTTTGATAGTAATTTAAATTTTGAGCAGCACACCACAAAGCTTGTTCAATCATGTTTTTATCAACTTAGAAATCTAGCAAAAATTCGATCTATGTTAACTTTTAAGGACACCGAGACCACTTTACACGCCTTCATCTCATCACGCCTGGATTATTGCAACAGCCTTTTCACCTGTTTAACCCAAAAATCTATTGATCGACTTCAGACTGTCCAGAACTCAGCTGCCAGGCTTTTAACCAGAACAAAGAAATGTGACCACATTACTCCTATTTTAGCTTCATTACACTGGCTCCCAGTATGTTTTAGAATTGACTTTAAAATTCTATTGATCACTTTTAAAGCTCTTCATGGCCTCTCGCCTTGTTATATTTCTGAACTTTTAGTCCCATACACACCAGCACGTACCTTGAGATCCTCGGGCAGAGGTCTGTTGTCTGTTCCAGAGTCTCAACTGAAAACTAAAGGGGACAGAGCGTTTGCTGTCAGGGCCCCGAGGCTCTGGAACAGCCTGCCCGAGGAAATCAGGTCAGTTGAGTCAGTGAACTCTTTTAAGTCCCTTCTTAAAACATACTTTTATAGGAGAGCCTTTCCCGATCTTATTTTATCCCTTTTATTTTACTAATTTTATATATCTGTAT
The DNA here is from genome assembly GCF_014851395.1 of Micropterus salmoides. Taxonomy (NCBI): domain Eukaryota; kingdom Metazoa; phylum Chordata; class Actinopteri; order Centrarchiformes; family Centrarchidae; genus Micropterus; species Micropterus salmoides. Next base: position 38,841,629 of record NW_024043372.1, read on the forward strand.
TTTAGACTTTTCAATGTTTTCATGCTTTTCTTGTATTGTTTTTGTATTTTCTTTTGGGTATTATTGTCTTTACACTTGTTAAAGCACTTTGTAACTTGTTTTTGAAAAGTGCTCTACAAATAAAGATTACTTAGAAGCATACAAATTACACAATAACTTTGAAAATGCAACCATTTTATTAACAAATATTCTTGAGGGAACAAAACAACAATAAAAAAAAAAAACAAAAAAAAAAAACAATCTGACGTAGTTGACAAGGCATTAACGGTGTGGATACAAAACCGACGGTGGTGACAAACTTGTAAGAAACATAAAAATATTTCATTCAAAAGGACCATTGAACTCTCAAAAATATAACCTTGCAAGATATGAAACACATTATATAACCAATTTTTCATGTCATAGGAGTAGAGGGACTTTACAGGCAATAAAAAAAAAAAAAAAAAAACAAAAACACACATTAACCCCACAACATCTTCAAATATACGCTGCTTATAAAGTATATAAACTAATTCAAATCATCCATAGACAAAATGACAGTTAAACCTTTAAAATATTGCTAAACTGTCATAAACTTAACATTTGACTTCTCAAGGCAGTCGATGGAGTTTAAACACCAGGCAACAGACGATTCAAGTGTTCCTCTTCTATGAAATCCATGACCTCTGCTGATATGTTGTACATCTCCCTGGTGCTGCTTGTACAGATGGGTGATGATGGCTCATTCAGCTTGACTAGAATATCTGTCAATGGCACAAAGCAGACATCGCGCTGTCCTTGTTTTTTCTGAAATCATTTGGCCCATGAGGGTGAAAAAAAATTCAACTTGAACATCTTGATGCTCTGGGTCAATTGTTAAGGCTTTAGCCAGCCACCAGTTCTGCTCGTACATGACAACAAGCCAGTCTCAACTCTGAGTATCAGCAGGGCCTATCCCAGTTGTTGTGCCCTCAGGTTCTCTGCTAGGCTCCTTCTCTATTGCCTCCATCAGCATCGCCAGAGGACTCTGGATGGCATCCCTCAGGACCCAGATGAAGGACCCAGACAAAGTGTGAGTAACAGGACTGAAACCCTGGCAAATCTGGGGCTCACTACAAAAACATGAAATGTTTCTACAATGGATGATGTTCCCTTGAGCTACAACTTGATGAATCTTCCTTGTTCTAGGGATGGATTTCAGGGGTGGCATGAGAATAGTGTCATAGGACTAAAAGTCATCACTGGTAACGCATTGTAGCTTGACACCACTTAGGCTGCTGGACACCATCTCATAAAATGCTTTGCCATCCACAATGTCCCGACCTCTCAGCACAATACTGTCTACACACCTCTTAACTGTTGCCCCAATGCCGTCTGGGGCACCCTTGCCATGTGATGTAGGAAAGAAATTCCACGTTGTATTCTTGAATCCCAGTTTGGGAGGGACAGCACAGAGGAGATGAAAGTTCTTCTTATTTTTATACTGTTTGCTTGGACCATCTGACCAAAAGTGAACAGTGTTAATCTTTGGAAATCTTGCATGAATGGCTTTCAGGATTTGATCCATATAGGTCCAGATGGCTGCAGCATCCTGCCGCTTGGACCCTGAGACGTGTGCAGAATCCTGCCTTTTCATGCTTGCTGTAGAACATGCCCGTATGAAGTGTGAGCTTTTGCCCATAGTGACAGGATTGTACGTCTGAGCTGAATTTACATTTCCAGGCCTCAGAGAAGTCAACATGAACAATAACAGTGGTTTCATCACAATTTGTTATCATGTTTCTGTACTCCTTGGTTTGATTTTGAACTGAGTGGACATGGGTGGTTGTCTCATTTCTTTGGGTGCAGGTACGTAAAAGATAAGATTAGTTTGCTGAGAACATACAAGTTGAAAACTCTCTTCAAGTTTGCTGGTTGTCAAAGCATTGAATGACTTCAGGACCTCAAGAATCAGTTTTGCATTCTCATGGTACAGAAACTGACATGTCCTTCGGTCCGAGGCTCTTGGAGATGTAAAGTGAAATGGACGCAATGCACAGAAGGACGAGTAATAAAGTCTAATGTTTGGGTTTTGCTGGACAAATGCAATGTGAAGGTTTTGCATCGCGTCGGTCAGAATCATCCTTTGACGTTTTACTTTTTCCCTGGTAATGGTGTCTTGCTTGTCTGTTGTCATACTTGCATTGTTTTCCAAAAAGCTGTGAACACAGGGATATGGTGTAGAGGAATCTAGGCTTCCTTTGTTTTGGTATTTTTTATGTCAGTGTTTTGTAAGTCAGGCCAAACTCATGAACCCTGTGGATAAGGCGATACTTCTTGAGAATTCGGCCAGACAAAGACAATTTTGGATGCTGGGATGCGAGTTTGCCTCTTCTGACGGTGCGAGGAGCATTTCTCAGCTCTGCAGTCACTGCATGGTGGAAGAGCAGTAATCTTTTGATTAAAGGATTTCTGAGATGGCTCCCTTGAACCATCATCTCTGTTTTGGTCCGAGGTGAGTTCTGTGTCTTCTCATTTTGAATACGTTTTCCACGTTCAAGTCGTTTCTCAGCTTGTCCCTCTCTTTTTTTAACTTGTCAAGTTTCTTTCAGTGCTTTAATCTCTCTAGAGATTCTTTTTCTAGTTTTGCATCTTTCCCTTTCACCAGCAACTAGCTGTCTACTACTCCTTGGATCCTCAAAACTGATGTCCAAAGGACTCTGTGGTGGGGTGTTGCGTTGTCTTGACTCTGTGCTTGTTTCCAAAACCTTCTCTTATACCTCTTCTCTTTCTTCCAAATCACTGATGTTTTTTATTTTGCCCTCCTTCACCCTATTTCTCCATCTTTCCCTCGCCTTTCTCAGCAACTCTTCTTTCAGTTCAGGCTGTCTTTCAAATTTTTTTTGCCTTTTTTATATTCCCTGTTCCTTCTCTTTCATTCCTCCACAGAGCTTCTCCCTAGCCATTCTACCCTGAAATGCATACCATTATGCGGTCAATATACTTTTCTGATGGATAAGCATAAGCTGCCAATGATGGGTCATCATAAGCAACGCCTTAATACATCAAGTACCTGACAGGCTATGAAAATGAGATTCAATTCAAAACATAAACCTATATGGAAATTGGTTGAAATTCAACACATAAAACTGCGCAAACGGAAATATCAAATGCTTCGTATGTAGTATTGAAGTAAACTACACTAAAATGAGGAATGATGCACATAATGGCATCTGTCAACACCATCTTAGAAAAAGTCAACACCGTCAGACACGAATCCTGATGGAGTTGACAAAATACCATGTTTCATCTCATAACACATGCTTCTCACAGGAGCCATCTTGTTTATCATTCATTGCTTGTAACCTTTATTCTTTACCTAAATTGAGCATTTATAACAGAATATATCATACAAATCTTACATTACATTGTTTATGGTGTTGACACACTATGGTTGTCACATGCAACGTACTAACAAGTATGTTGCAAATTTAAAGAATTTTAAAAACTTACCAGAGCTAGAGTGGTCTCATGGCATTTGAAAGAACAAGGAAGTGATAAAGGGGTCCTCAGAGTTTTAGCTGCCCTCAATAATTCCTGATTTTTTTTATTTAAGAAAAAGTTCTGACGGTGTTGACAAAAACCCAGGACACAAGATAAATCGTCTTAAAACTACATTAAAATAATTTTTTCAGTTTTAACTTTTGATGCTCATTAAATTACTGAACTACTTACACATTGTAAATATAACATTTAATTTAAAATTACTTTTAATTGTTTAAGCTATTTTAATGTAATGACACCTGCTTCCGGACAAGGGTTTTTACAGACACTAGTCACTCATATCATTTAAAATTAAAAACATTTCTAAAACATGAAATATTTAGTTGTGCTTTTATTATCCTTGTTAGTCTTCAGGTTAAGTGCATGTGTAATATTGATGACATTTTTTACCCACAAACGGTTTCATCTGGTGGACATGTTTTGTCCCAGATCTCAAGAATCACTGGTTTGTCACTGTTGCAATTTTATCACCACAAGCTAGGCTTACCGTTTGTTTCATCACTTTCAATTCAGTTTAATAATCAAAAGTTAACAAAATAATTCTGTTGTTTACTTTCAATAAACATAAGATTTAACCTAAATTTGTTTTCCACAACTCATGTGGTCACTAAGCTGTTTCACTCCTATCTCATTTAAATACAAAAAACTTCCAAGCTGTCATCCTTCCTCTGAGGAAGACAGAAGTAGGATGAGAAGTGATCTGATACAATTTCCCAATGTGATTATAAAGCAATTATTTGAAAAAAGAAATAGATCTCCTTGCTTGTCCATAACAACCATAAAATTAATTTAGCTAACATTATACTCCAATGTAGAGCTGTATGTGTAAGTAAAGCTTATACATACAAGGAATTTGCCCTTGGGGCTTTGGTGCATAACAAACGAACCTATATAATGACGATATAAAAGTAATAAAGACTATGTTTATATGGCAGTTATTTACACAAGCATCAGATTTATAAGTGTATACATTTACAGTTTAAGGTGAACAAAGCAGGGTGACAGTTAACTTGTGGTAAATGTATCCTCTGTTTTTGCAGTTTGAAGGGACAATTGATTGTAAAATCTCCAGATTCAAGATGTGATGACAGGCAAGATGCAATGAAGCTAACACCCAAAGGCAGAAGACCAAATGTTTACATTCCATGATTACAACGTAAATCTATTTTTATTTTAGCTTTATTGAAAGTAAAATGTTAGCGTGAGTTTATTTATTGATTTAATAATAACTGTCTCACTCGCTTCGGCGAGTTATTTATTTCCGGGTTTTCCGCAGTTGGGCACTTTTCCAAGCACTCCATTGGATAATAAGTACATATAGGTCACGTAAATTGGACCCCAGACATAGCGGTCCGCTCTTATTGCCAGAAAAAGTAAGTTGGATAAACAAAAAAAATGCCAGAAGCACGAGTGGCAACAAATTTTGTTTCATTTGTTGAAAACTGTAGAAGTTGTCAGCAAAAATACAGGCCCTCCCTTGATGGGGATCTAAATACGTGAAAACTGCCGTTGGCCCACCGCCTAGGAGACCTCATATTAAAAGCAGAATAGTGGCTGATGCAAGCAACGGAGAAAACAGGCTTGTGCTTCATTTCTAGTTTTGAGCCCATTGACAATAAGGCAATGAAAATTTGATTTATTAAAATAAAACTTACATTTAGCCCCTTTAAAACAAAGCAAATGAACATAGATGCAGCTGTGCTCAGCTCACTTGAATATCAGCTTACAATTCTCAGTTGTACTGTGCTGCTAATTAAAATTAAAAACTTTAAATCACTATCAGCAAACAGTTTCTACAGCGCTGGGACATGGACATTTCCATAACACTCAACATGCAGGCAATGTAGCGCTGCACACAGTTCGCAATGTTAGCATCATGTAGTTCACTAGCTTACAGAGACAAATAGAGCCCGACCACTATGGGATTTTTAAATCAGATACCGATTTTGATATTTTTTAAATCCGATATTGTTAATTCCTGTTATTTTAAGAAACGCATAACATAAACAAAGATTATCCCTAACATTTTGCTATGAGACCTCACCAACATACCATGACAATGCAGTATAAAAACAAATTTTTATTGTTATAAATAGGACTTTGAACAAAAGTAAAACAAAAAATATATCAAGGTTTTGATGAATAAGAGGCAAATAAAACCACAGAAAAAATTTAAAAATATCTGATTTGTTAGAAATTATGGAGTGCTACTACTAATGAACATTAAAGTAAATAGTGCATGTATTGTGGGGGCCAGGAAAACCGAAGCTGTAAAAATTACCCATATACTACGGCAAATACTATCATATTTAATGTCATTACTATAATAACTATAAACAGGGCTACATAGGCAAATAATAAATACAGTCAAGCCTGAAATTATTCATACCCCTGGCAAATTCTGACTTAAAGTTACTGTTATTCAACCAGCAAGTTATTTCTTGATTAGAAATGACACAGGCGTCTCCCAGAAGATCGAAAAAATTACTCATCTTATTTACATTTGAACAAAAAGTGGCATGTCCAAAATTATTCATAACGTCTCAATAATCAATCGAAAAGCCTTTATTGGCCATTACAGCTGTAGCATGTCTACTTATGTTTTTAATAAATTTATGATAATACCAAGTTATGAATTTTAATATTCAGAGAATATTCATTCATAAAGCTCTCGTTTCGCGGGGCACCACCAGAGATTTGATTCACCCAGAGTCTCCAGACCTCTGGGTAGCATTTAATTATACAATTATTCACTAGTGATCAGTTAGTTAATAATTGCTCAATTATCTTAAAGTAATCAGTCAGTCTCCTATCTAAGGGGTAAATTCTCATGGCAGGGACTTGGAGATAGGCAATACACAATTTCTTTGATTACAATGAAGTTTATTAACTAAGGTGAATATAAATGCAGTTACATATATATCAAATCGAAACAATGGCTAAACAATGAGGATGTGGGGTTTTATTGTGGGGAGAATTTGACTCATACAGGCAGCTAATGAACGCAAGCTATGAGTTTTAAGGAGTAAAGATAATAGATTAACAGACTATTGGACATCACTGACCACAGAATGCAGGGTTTTGGTCTTACTGCTTGTCGTTTCTCCCAGCCGGGTTGTTGGTAGGCGGGTTAGAAGTTTGGTCATCCTTTGTTACTGCTGGCGGGCACCCGTGCCCGGGTCGTTGGTGGGATCAGTGGAAGTTCGCTTGACGAATAAAGTTTAAAAAGAATTTTGTCATTCTTGAATTAACCTTTAACAAAATCAAAGAAAATTAAGTCTCCAAATTATTTTATATAAAATGCACAAATCCACACAGTTTGTTCACAACTGTGCACTTTTCTGGACTGGACTACCTTAACTCAGGCAACAGAACCTTAACACAAGACTGAGACATGGGGAAACTTATATAGTGGCTGATCAGGCCATTCTGACACAAAGGGGGTAGACAAACGCAAACACACACACATATATATATATATATATATATATATACAAACCACCATAACTACAACAAATGTTAAGCCAATGCTACCTAACATTAACTAAGGGTAAATCAATCAAATAATTATAACAACAAAAGTAGAACTAGCAAAGAAAAGAACACAGCTCCAAAATGGAAACTCTGCCACCCCCACGATATGGGAAAACATGGTGCAGTCCAATTATCCATTCCCCTACTTAAACAGCTTAAATGCGACTAGAAGTCCTTTTGTCAGAGACCCCCAGCAGCAACTCTCCAGGAACTGGTAACTCAAAAATAGTTATTAATTTCACAAAATATAACTTGAGTTAAACAAAGATAATGAATCTGAAATTAGAAAAATTGACAAATTTAACATATGTAAAGGCTGTACACTACAGAAATAAACAAATTACTTACTAATCATGTCTGTCCTTCAGTCACAGCAGTGGGTCACTAGCTACTAATGTGAGGCAACCTAGTGCTTGCGTTGCATGGTCAACCTGAATATTGTGCACCTTGTTGACATTTGGAAACTTTGTTGTTACACCACAGCTAATATGTTTCATGTGTAAATAACGACAGGATACGAGGAATGTGAACCATAAACAATGCCTACAACATCTGTAGGCTATCACACGTGACAACATTAAGGAATGCAGAGAGTAGAATATAAACAGGATCGATTGTACGAAGTGGTATCACAAGTCAATCTGGGTGCACTGCACAGCTGCGGTCTCCACTGTGTTCATCAGCTGCAGAATCCACATGAATATTAATATCCCCATCAACAGTAACTTTGTCCATTTTAAGGACTAAAGTTGACAAAAAAATATGCAAATTTAGATTAAAACTCGGAGTAGGGACCAGGTTTGAGTGATTTCCAACTTGGGTGTGAAAGACTAAGATCAAGGCTTTCAAATGAGTTATTTAGTTTAGGCTTAGAGCTGATTAGTAGTTTCTTTGGCACTATTGCTCTTGTGGTTTTAATTTTTATGAGGTTTTTATGCACAGCTCTTCTTCTGTTTACCTTTGATTTAAACAATTTCAATGGTCGGGGGGCAGACACCGTCACTATGGGATTTTGGCTAGGTAACTCCTGAAATGGAGGAGCAGAGAAGTGTGTTAGACTCTGATTATTCCCTGTGCCTCTTTTGTATTTTGTTTTTGGCTTATTAAATCATTTGAACCGCACTGCAGCCTTAGAGTCTGCATTTGGGTTCAATTCTTGAAGTACGTGTTACCCTGCTTGACAAATCTTGACATACCACTAACTGCAAACATAAGCTAGCTATTTGATGCTATTCAATTAACAAAAAGGTTGTTGATAACAATTTGTACCCTCTTTTACAGTAGAATATTTATTAACTCCTTTCTACAGAAAGCTCAAAGTGTTTATGTGCAGGTGCAGTAACAGGCTGTGTGGTTTCCTCAGGGCTCTACTATGTTGACATTAATTAGACTAGGTGACACTAATTACTAGCCTCTGCTGTCAGGGAAGGGAAGTTCTCTGGACTTCTCTGGCAGACCACTTTGGACTCAGGCTTTCAAGGACAGGTGCCAGCTGTAGTTATGGGTAGGAGAGAGTAGGTTGTCACTGGGGAGGGGGCAGGTTTGCCTGAGTTGCCTGTTGGGAGAGGAGGAAGATGCCCACCACGCGCAGCCACCCCCATCTTCTCCGCTTCAGTAGCCAGAACCAGACTGAGAGATTACAGGCTTCAGAAACTTTTGCAGGTGTTTTGAGTTAATTAGCTGATTAGAGAGCTCTTCTCCAGTTGACATTTCTGTATAATTTATAAGCAGAAATGTATTTAGGCTATTCTAAAATGTTTATACATTTTGAGATACTGGAGTTTTTATTTCCCTTAGCTGTAGACCGTAATCAAGATGAAAACCAAAAAAGGGTTTGAAATGCTTCACTTTGTGTAATGAATCTAGAATACATCATAGATTCACTTTTTAAATTGAATTACGTTAGAAAATTAACTTCATCACAATATTCTATTTATTAAAGACTCATCTGTATTGTTTACTTTATATTTTTCATCACCTGAAGCATTTATTACACATTTTCCTCCTACAGTCACACTGTGGATCTGATGTCCCACCTGGTGCCAGGGAGCTGCAGAGACCTGGAAGCCTTGTTATTGTCGTGGAAGTTTGTATCTGTTGGCGTGGACTGACATGGAAAGGCGTTCTCTCCTTCTGTTTACTTTAAGTTTTAAATATTGTCCATATTGGTATCATAGATCCATCTAAAAAAAGATATGGTTTATGGTTCAAATTGTAATACATTCTATATATATTAGCACTCCCTGTCTTTACTACTTACTGAAGAGCTAATCGTAGACCACAGATAAAACATGAAACATTAAAGCTGAACTCTTGCTAAAGAACAGCTGAACAAATGCAGTTATCACCTCAGACTGTTTGCTGAATCACAAGGAATGCTACATCTTTTGGCTTCTTATGGTGTTTATTTTTGGTCATAATTTGTGAGCGTGTAAAACATGCTGGTGAGCATGTGGCATGCAGTGGGCTTCTGCTCGCTGATTGGTGTTTAGGTCGCACAGTGGATTTCTGCTCGCTCAGCTGATTTCTGCTCGCTCGAGTCTACATGGCTTCTGACAATTTGGGGGCGGAAACCAAGGAGGGCACAGATCCTCTTATGATGGGTCACTTTCAACGTGATCACACCCAGAGTCCTTAAATAAGAGTGTTACAACACTCCCATTGACTTCTGTCGGAACTGTGGAATGCAGAAGTGATGCGTCTCACGGGCCAGCCGATCGTTCCAAACTCTGAATAGTTCTGAAAACATCATGATTTATCATTGTCATCCGCTCTGTCAACCACTTTGAATGGTTTCAGGTGGGACAGACACCAGCAGAGACTATATTTATAAACTATACCTCTGAACATACCAATAATGCATAGAATGTACTGTATATGCAGAATATATATAATTAGTCTACTGTATATCACACGTCCTAATGTACTGCTGTGTTAAGACACAGTCACATAAACATCCCCAACACGTGAATATCAATAAATAACTGAAGGTGCTCAGTTTAAGTCAAGAGAGAAGTTTGGTCAATAGTGCAAAATATATAAGGCAACCAATTGCATTCAACATAACACTTTATTATATTATCTAAAGGGAGAGGGTCAGGGAGGTTGTTGAGACATTCCACTGTCAGAAGCAGACCAGTTCATAGGCCCCAGATGAGACCAGGTCTTGAGGAAACACGAGCCTGGTGCTGCTGGAAAGAACAGGGAGAAGAAAGATGAAACAGTGTTAATACACATTAATACGAGGTTAATACATTTAAGATATGGATTTTAATATTTATAATCCATCCATCGTCAACCGCTTATCCTGCGTACAGGGTCGCAGGGTAATATTATAATATTAATAATAATTATAATATATATGGCAAGCCAATGTTTCCCAAAAAAATTCATGAGGTTGAGATTAAAGGAGTGAGAGTACACAGTTAGGTCCAGTTGTATCTGGACATTGGCATGATTTCGGTTATTTGGTTCTGTGCCCCAGTAAAGAATTTTTAAATTTGATATTACATAACTATAAACTTTTTTTCATGTTATTTCAGTGGAAATTACAAGTTCATTTGGTGTTGTACTGAGCTGCATTATATTCAGAGGAGTTTCTGATATTCTGGCCCTGTAATGTACATTATGTAAATAGGGAGGGCAAAAAAATCCTTTACATTAAACATTTAATCAAATTTACACATTTATGCTCATATGTGTAAACTTAATTAAATAATGGCACAGATGTTGTATTGAACTGCATTACATTGTAAAGGTGCACCTATTAAGGCCACTAAGAGCATTCAACACAGCCAAAACAAAAGACAAACCAGCAGCTGAAAGGATGTGTAAATGCCTCCGTAGCTCTAATTATTTGTATGTCTCATGTCACGATATTCATATTTGCATCAATGTGTAAGAAAGTTTGTCCTGGTTATCGTTGGCTTAATATGGTATTTGCACTCCACTAACTTACTCTTAAATATACAAGTTTGGCACGTTTCTATGAGGCCTATATGCAGATACAGCTGCCAGTTTATTATGTACACCGAGCTAAAATCAATGCAGTCCTGCAATAATCCTACCTTCATGAAGGTTAAAATATTCAGTTTTAGCTAATCAGAGGCACTGATTCAACACAGAGAGCTGTTTCTGACAGGTATATAACTCGTTAATATTTGGATCCTTTGTGGATAACTTGCTTGCTCACTCATTAAAGTAAGTCTCCGATGGTTTCATATGTCGCCTCTTCAACAGAAAAACATATGAAGTCGTTATCTATCTGCTGCAGTTCTAACATTACTTGTTTCTGTGCTGCTGATCTTATCAGCCGATGCACTGTCCAACGTTAATGACTGAATTAACGTTAACCAAGGAACAACCTTGCTAGATACAAGCTTTCCATGTTATCTATTTCACGTAGCTAACGTTACCGTTCATAATAACGTTAAGTTACTACTACGGCAGCCGCTAAGTGCTGCTAACTTCTACAATAATTCTAATTACCGAAGATAAACTTTGAATGCCAACGAATTAACGTACACTTGTTTATTTTTTTGTCACTTATTTTTTTATTCTGAACATCTTTCAAATCTCCCATTACAGCATTTAGCTCAGTTTAACGACAATATCTTTTACAAGGGATCTCAACATTCATACATTCTTACGTATACAGTGAAGTCTACAGGGAAGTATGTCCAGAGATACAAAGATGAGAAAAGATAAAAATAAGTAACAACCTTGAAGATGAAACTTGCAAACAAAACAAACAAAGCAAACATCAACTTAGGGAAAAACATGGGCTGTATACAAGGTCGCCTGGTAGCTCTAACCTGAGTCAGTTCTAATGGTCTTCCATCACTGTCATCAATGGTGCCCACCTTTCAGTGAAAAGATCCCTCTGTAATCTCAATGAGTATGTAATTTTTTCCATATTGTAAATACTTCTTAATATTGTTAGCCACTCAGCTTGATTTGGCGACTCCTTTTTAAGCCATTTTATTGTAATTGTTTTCTTTGCAGCTACCAGTAATATCTGTAATAAATACATATTTTTCCTATTGTGTGTCAAATCTGGTTTCAATTCAATTCAATTTTATTTATATAGCGCCAAATCACAACAACAGTTATCTCACAGCGCTTTTCATAAAAGAGCAGGTCGAGACCGTACTCTGTGATGTTATTTACAGAAGTCCAACAATTCCCACCAAGAGCAAGCACTAGGCGACAGAGGCAAGGAAAAACTTCCTTTTAAGAGGCAGGAACCTGAAGCAGAACCATGGCTCAGGGTGGGCGGCCATCTGGCTCGACCGGTTGGGGGTGAAGGAGAGAGAGGGAGAGAGAGAGAGAGAGAGGGCAGGAGAGAGAGTGAAGTACATTATGTACATTATTTATTCTTCCCTAAAATTGCAACCAGGGGGTCTCTAATCAGTTCTACATTCAATACTTTATTAATGTATACAAAAATGGACTTCCAAAAGTTATCTAAGATTGGACATTGCCAAAAAATATGTGAGTGAGTCTCCATTGTCTCTCCACACCCCCTCCAACAGCGACTTGATTGGTTTGGGTCAATTTTAGCCATGACTGTGTTCTGAAGAATCTGTTATTTATTCTCCATTGAAATTCCTTCTATAAATGGGTATTTGTGACTTTTGAGCCTGATATCTCCAACCAAACTTCCTCACCTATTTCTACCCGTAGCTCCCTGGCCCACTTATCATTCACAAAAAATGAATTAACTTTTGTCATTGAAGCAATAATTTTATAAACATTAGTTATTGGTTTCCTTGGATGTTCTCCCCCCTGAATTTTTTATAAATACTGTTCTATAAGGGAGGAGTATGAAGCTTCTCAATTGTAGATACCTGAAATAATCTGTTTTTGGCAGTTTAAATTCTGTTCTCAGTTGATCAAATTATTTGAAGTTGTTATTACTGTGTAACTGGTGTGCATAATGGAGGTTCAGAAGTTTCCAGTTTTTAAATCTTAAGGGAAGAAAATCACTCACATTAGAATGTGAGTGATTGAACTCAAAACAGAAATCGCCTGTCAGCTTAAACATCTGTTGTATTTCCTTCTAAGCTGCACTTGTTGTGGCCGGCCATTTTCCCATGAAATCTCTTCATTCATTCCTATTAAAGGGGATTACTGACAGAGGTATATCAGGACTGTAACATTTTTCCATATTAAGCCATCTTGTACTTGTGTCATCCAATAACCACACTATCATTGCACGTAACTGTGATGCTAGCCAGTAATGCTTCAGGTTGGGTAGGCCTAGGCCCCCTTCAGTTTTTGCCAGTTGTAAGACTTTATATTGGACTCTGGGTCTCCTACCCTGCCATATAAACCTTGAGATGAGACGATCTATGAGACCAAAAGTGGGTTTAGGTGGAGAGATTGGCAGAGTTTGAAAGAGGAAGAGGAGCCTTGGGAGAACGTTTTCTAACATTCTAACAGTTTCCACCCTGCCTATTAAATAAAGGAGGAGCGTAGTCCAGCAGTTCAAGTCATGCTTAATTTTGTCAAGTTAATATAATTACTCTGATATAAGCTGAGATCAGGAGGTATAATTAATCCCAAATATCTAATTTCCTCCCTGGGTCATGTAAATGAGAAAGCTAGCTTAATCTGTGGGGAAACATCGTCCGCATATAGCGATAACCTGTGTTCCTCCCCGCTCACCTCAATACCACAAATGTCTGTGCTATTTTGTATTAACTGTGCAAGGGTTCTATACTGAGGGAAAAAAGGAGAGGTCAGAGGGGATCCCCCTATCTGCAACCCCTCCCCCACTGAAATGTTTGCGAGAAACACCCATTTACCCTTACCGATGCTTTTGGCGACGTGCATAACATTTGGACCCATTTAATAAAGCCAGGACCCATACCGTATGACTTCAACACCCTGAATAGAAACGGCCAGGAATGCCTTTTCAGCGTCTAGGGCTAGGGCCATACATGGGACTGGTTTCGATTTGGCATAAGACATAACGTTCAGTAACCAACAGATATTATCAGACCGGTAATAAAACCTGTCTGGTCAGAATTTAGAAGCGCTATGGGCTTATATGAACTGCGTTCTGTAGGGTCCTTCCCCTCCTTATGAATTACCAAAATTGTTCCCCGTTTTCAAATGCATAGGCATAAGCTCTTTCTAGAATAAGACTTAAGTCATATACAGTATCCATCTAAGCCCGGACTCTTGCCATTTTTTAAACCTTTGATCGTCTCTACGATTTTCTCTCCTGTAATGGGTCAGTCCATAGCTTGTGAGTCTTCTTCCGACAACTTTGGTAGATTTAAGCCCTCTAAGTATGCATCAGGTTTTTCAAAATCTGTGCATGTGTCCATATTCAAGTACAGTTTTTCATAGAAAGTGGCAAACGCGCCCGATATCTCATCTGGTTTATACAAAAGGGTCTATCTGGGTCGTTATTTTAAATTTTCTGTACAACCGTTAGGCTCATCTGTTTTTTAAGTTGGAATGCTAAAAATTTACTAGCTCTACTCCCACCTTCATAATAACGCTGTTTTAAGAATCTTAAATTTCTCTCAATATTATCTGTGAGCAGGTCTCCCAAAGATCTCCTGGCTTCCTCAAGCTGAGTTAAATCATTCGTAGATAATTTACTTTGTCTCTGTTCCAACCGTTTAATTTGTTCCTCAAGTTCCTTGCGTTTGGCTTCCCGAAGTCTTGTCTTAGCTGATGCAAATTAAATTATTTTTCCCCTCAAGACTACCTTGGCTGTCTCCCACAAGGTCACTGGTGATGTCTCGTTTGTGTCATTAAAGTGAAGGTATTGAGCCAATTCTGCCTTTATGTAATCTTTAAATGCATTATCATTTAGATGTGAGACATTCAAGCGCCATAGGCCTGGTCTAGAACACCTACTCAGGTCCCAGATCAAATTAACTGGGGCATGGTCACTTAAGGTTATGTTATGTATCTTACAATCCAGTACTCTATGACAGTCCGTTTTAGCGACAAAAAAATAATCAATTCTGGAATATGAGGAGTGTGAGTTTGAGTAGAATGTGTAATCCCGGCCCTTCGGGTGTACATGTCTCCATGCATCAAGGAGACCCAAATCCTCCTGAAGGTATGGCTATTGATGGTGGATTTCTATCCATTCTATTTGACAGAATGCAATTAAAATCCCCTCCAATCAAAACGACTCCTTCAGTTTTTTCTGCAATCATTTCACTTATTTTCTTAAAAAATGTAGGGTTGCTTTCATTTGGAGCGTAGATATTCAGCATGGGGACAGTCACGCCACAAACAGACCCTTTGACCAGAATAAACCTCCCCTCTTTATCCGCAATTATTGAATGTAAGCAGAACTGTAGCGAGCTATGCAACAATATTGCCACCCCCTGCCTTCTCCCTGAGCTATGAGATGAAAAATACAACTGACTGGTCCATGACCTCTTAAGTTTCATATGTTCAGAGTCTGATAGGGGGCTTTCTTGTATAAAGGCTATTGTACAATTAAGATGTTTAAGCTCATTGAGGATCTTTTTACTCTTCACAGGGCCATGAAGGCCCTTAACATTGTAGCTAATTACTCTAATGCTATCCATTGATGCTTACGTGTGCAAACTGTTCATCCGCATTGCGGTTCTATGTGATAGCGAGGCTCCCTGTTATACCTAACCCATGTTGCAAAATAAAACATTAACAAGAATACTGTAACTATACACATGATAACATTCTGCATCTTGATTTCCAATTTGTTCCTCCATAAACATGTGGGTCTTCCTTGCAATAATAGTAACAAAACAACATGACGTACCCAAGTTGACCGTGGGAAAACATTTTTTGCAAGGAATCGAGGGATTATCCAGAGCTTCCGTAAAGGAGGCTGGGCCCTGACTGCATGTTCTTTATTGCAGTCCCGCACTAGTTCTGTGTTTCCTCCAAACATCACAGACGTCCTGGTTTGAGTCTCCCACTCTTGTCGCAGATATTCTTTTCCTTCTTTTAAAGCGTTCTTAGTCCACCCCATGTTACTTCTCTACTTCTCTTCTGTGCTGTGCCCAGTTCTAATCGAAGGTGAGTTTTCCAATCTAAATAGGTTTCACAGTCCTGCCATTCAACAATGCGAGTAGTCCATGCCCCAGAGATCATCGGGGTACAATTGTAGAAATGGAGTCTATAGAGTTCTTAAGCGGATATAGAAATCCAGAAACAGTTTCCATAATAAAGTCGCGGGCCAAGCTATTATTGTTAGCCCCCCCAATCGCCGCCTCCAAAGGAAGGCAGGAAGGGGAGGTAAGGACAGCAAAGCAAAAAGCAATAACAAACAGTAAACAATAGGAGGGAGAAGAGGTATTCACCATAGCTTCATCAGGCATCTCCTACCAGACCCGCAATAAACTGGCAGACTGCAGCAGGCGTGTTGAAGGTGTGTGTGCGTCCTCCGTGGGTCACGAGCAGCTTGGCTGGAAAAAGCATCCTGTGTTTGTCAACCCCCTTCTCTCACAGCTTTTGTCGCACTTCATAGACGTCCCATTGTTGTTTGTATACTTCGGCCAACAAATGCGGATGGAACCTAATGGTGTTGTCCTTATAGGTCAGCTGGCCTTTTGCTCTTGATGCTCTCCAAACACACTCTTTGTCTCGGTAGTTCAGGATCTTCACAATAAAGGTTCGCGGGGAGGAGGCTGGGGCCTGTGCCGACCTGACAATGCAGTGAGCCCTCTCCAAAACCACCGGCGGCTGCACACCCAGATTTTCAGTAAAGTATTTCTCCATAAAGGAGCCGGGGCGGCTGTGGCTCAGGAGATAGAGCGGGTTGGCCGTTATTGAGGGTTCACGGAGCAGGCGAGGCACAGGTGGTGAGGCGAGGAGGAGCCGGGAGGGCGCCGTGGAGGAAGCCCGAGAGGAGAGGACTGGAGGATGAGCCCAGCCGACTGAACGGAGGACGAGGGTGAGTGAACCTGGGAGGGAAAACAGACAGAAAGACAGGGTTAGTGACTGGAGCGACAAAATACAGGGAATATGAGAAAAAACAAGAAACATGAGAGCCTGAACGTAGAGGTGGCACCAGGTAAGGAGCAACGACGATCAAGCGAGGATGGTGTGGAGAACCGGGGTTGAAATACAGGCAGGGATGAGGTTGATTACTGGCAGGTGTGGCAGGCTGACGAGGTGGCTGATGAGGTGCAGGTGCGGGTCGTTGGCTGGGCTCAGGAGCCGAGGGAGAGAGGAGGAGAACACAGGGAGGCAGGCAGAGCAAAACAATGGGTGAAATAAAGTGAGAAAAAAAAAGGGAAACCGGGACACTCACCGTCAGCTGGGCTGTCCCCACAACACTATTCAGTGTTTGGAACGATCGGCTGCCCCGTGACACGCATCACTTCCGCAATCCACAGTTCCGACAGAAGTCAATGGGAGTGTTGTAACACTCTTATTTAAGGGCTCTGGTTGTGATCACGTTGAAAGTGACCCATCATAAGAGGATCAGTGCCGTCCTTGGTTTCCGCCCCCAAATTGTCAAAAGTCATGTAGACTCGAGTGAGCAGAAATCAGCTGAGCGAGCAGAAATCCACTACGCAAGCTAAACACCACTCTGCGAGCAGAAGCCCACTGCATGCGAACGGGATTCCACTGTGCAAACCGAGTTATCCTTTGAGAACATGCCAGGCGCTCGCTCGCAGCTACCTGTACAACTCTCGGGTGTTGAATTTGTGCGTGAGTACTTTATGCGTGCATGCGAGAATGTTAATTTTTGCGCATGTGGAGTAACATAATTTGCTAGCGAGCATGATTTACACGCTCACAACTTATGACCAAAAATAAACCATAGCTTCTCTCTTCTTGCTGACTTGTCTTTGACTCATTAAAAGCTGCGGTTAGAACACACCAACTCCCGTTAACTTAGCATCGTTAGCAGCTTGGGGCTGCCCTTATCTGCTAGCATAAGCTAACAACCTATATGCTGACAGCGATACCTGTTAAATATTGTTAAACATAAATAAAATACAGGAATTTCACTCACCAACTAGAACACGGACTTCCTGGAGGTCCTCTCTCCAATAAATCACACAGCCTGCCATTATTCATCCGGTATCTGCATGTATAAAAGTCCAAACGGCTCCAACAGGCTGAGCCTCAGAGCTCCGTGTAGTAGCTGAGTGAGGCTAACAGACAGTAGTCACTCGGCTAGCAGTGAAAAGGGCCATAGATGCAGGCTTAATATAATTTAAACAGGCGAGTTATAAAAACAATTCACCCCCCTCACAGTTGTCATGAAGGGCAAAATTAGCAACACTAAAACCATCTTTTATACCAGGCTGTAAACATGTTTTATTCTGCTGTAAAGTTGGGCATTTTAACATGGGGGCCAATGGGGATTGACTCCCTTTTGGAGCCAGCCTTAAGTGGCCACTCAATGAATTGCAGGTTTTCGGTCTTCCGGGAAAGCCCAGAGACCAAAGTTTGCCGCTTGGTATTATATATATATATATATATATATAATAAAACAGTTTACAGTTTAATACACATTATACATATTCCTTAATTAAATGCTTGGTCTACATGGTTGTCAGTCTTTAATGTGCTAATGCTAAGTGCTAATGTGTCAATAATTATAACCATTCATGCATAACGAGTTCAACATTTCGAAGGTTTACTGTAGCAAGTCAATCTTTTTTTAAGTCCATCCGCATCCAGGATGTGATTGATCAGTGCATGAAAAGTGACACTGTCATTATGAAAAGACACCCAATAATATCCCTGGATACTTTGTCTTCTCGCTACTTTTAGTGTCCTACACAAATGATCAGCAGCTGGTAGGATTTTATATTTTAAAACAGGCACCAGCACAATTAACAAGGTTGCGGACATTAAAATATATAACATATAACATAAACATAAAACATATAACAATTTATGATGGGAATAAGTAGTGAGTTACAAGTTCATAAAGTATCAATTTCATATTTATTTACCACAAGTGATAAACAATCATTCATAACATCTACAGCCAGTATGTACAGCCTCCATGTCATTTAAAAGAAATTTAAAAGCAGTGAAACCAGCTCCTGTAGATTCAGGACATTTTGCAGCTGATTCCTAGTGCAGGGGGCCGCATACTAAAACGCCCCTTTTCCCAATTCAGTTCGGACTTGAGGAACAGTAGTAATAAGTCCTCAGAACGAAGACAATATCTTCCTGTACCTTTCTTTTTGATGTAGGTTTGTAGGTATGGGGGAAGCAGACCAAGAATAGCCTTGTAAATAAGAATGTGCCAATGATTAAGAGGACAATGCAGACCAACGAACCCGCTCATACAAGGAGCAATGATGAGTAAGGGCTCTAAAGTTTGTGATGAACCTCAGAGCTCCGTGGTAAACAGTACCCAACAGTTTCAAGCTTTGAAAGGTCGCATGCATGTATACAACATCGCAATAGTCCAGCACTGACAAAAACACGACTTGTTTCTAAAATAAAAACCCAGTTTCAGCTTCAGTTTTTTCGCCAACTGCTGAATGTGAGGTTTAAAAGCGAGAGAATCATCAATTAAGATACCGAGATACTTGTATTGAGACACAGACTCAATCTCGGAGCCCTGAGAAGTAGTGATGGGTGGAAGGTTCACTGACTTTGATTTTGCACTGGAAAACAAGTTTTGTTTTGTCATCATTCAAAACAAGTTTTAAATCAAGCAAGGTGCGTTGTACAAGCAAATTGTAGCTGACAAAGAGCTTGGTTTGGTGTAGATGCAGAGCAGTATATCACAGTACCATCACCATAGAAATGAAAATTTGCATTGGAGACATTTTGATCAACAATGTTGGTATATAATATAAACAGGAGTGGCCCCAGCAATGCCCTGGGGCACACCCTTGGATACACTAAGAGGGCTGGAAGTGAGACTATCTACCTGCACGCACTGAGATCTATCTGATAGATAGTTTCCAATCCATCAGACTATTTGTTCTGACAGTCCAACACTGAAAAGTCTTTGTTTTAATATTGCGTGATCCACAGTATCAAAAGCCCTAGATCAATGAAAAGAGCTGCACAATGTTGTTTTTTTGTCTAAAGAGTCAATGAAATCATTTACTACTTTTAGGGCTGCTGTAGTTGTGCTGTGTTTTTTACGAAAACCTGATTGAGAATTAGACAATATATATTTATTCTCATTCCAAAACCTAAAACAAATCCAGAAAAATGTCGGCTGTGGATTGTTCCTAATGTAATGTTAGTTAGCTAACGCTAGCTAACTTCCTACCGAATGTAACTTAATAAAGCCCTAATCATCTGCTTTTTGATGATTGTAATAATGAATAGGGGCCTACCCAGCTTCACAGGAACAGTGTTGATCCTTAATATCATTGTCTTTTGTCTCAATCGTCGGGGGATGCGGTGGTTCACTTGTACTGTGTGATCGGTAGGCTTTAGCTTCTAACTTTAATTTTTTTTCACGTCCGTTTGAGTCAGTTTGACAGCCTGAATACAACCTTTAAATGTATAATGCAACGGCAAAACTGTCTGCTTCTTTCAGAGATCGCTTTTTCCAACAAATTTGACAATATTTCTCCAGGGATTGCAGTAATAGACAGTGGAAGCGCCAACAGTTTCGGACTTAGCAACAATAACTAAGGGGGGCGGGGATTAGCGAAAGGTCAATTGTTCATTCACCAGAGTTTCCAGTACCTTAGCCAGGATGGAGAATTTCGAGATGGGTGTGTAATGATTGTAATAATGTCTGTAATCTGTCGGGTCTCCCCCTTTTAACAGAGGAAGAACAAATGCAGATTTCCATATGAGTGGAATTTCATTGGTGTCCAGGGAGAGATTAAAAAGATATGTCAAAGGTGGTGAAATAAAATCAGATGCTAATTTTAGAAAACAAGGCTCCAAGTTATCAGGACCAGCCGATTTTCTAATGTCTAAAAGTTTGAGGGCTTTATGCACCTCTGAGACTGTAAGTGGATTAAAACTAAAAGAATTACTCACTCTAATATGACCATGAGTATGACCTTTAGGGTGATTCTGATGTGAAATGTTGAGGGAGTCAAACAAGGAACCAGAGGCAATAAAATGCTAATTAAAACAGCCGAGCATTTCATCCTTATCAGATATTTTATGTGAGTCCTTAAGAATGCATGGTTGCAGCTCGTCTGCTTTGGCTTTTCTAATAGCGATTGTGCCCAAATTGCGTGGTCTCCTGAAGAGCAGCCAGTCAGAATCCAGGCCTGTTTTCCTGGCTTTTGCCCAGGCTTTATTGTGCTCGTGAAGACAATTGGCTAGTGAACAAAGCATTTTTTCGGCATTTTACTGTATACTTTCTGAGGGGAGCATGCTTGTCAACAATTTTTTTTAAAACCATCATAAAAAAATTTCCAAGCATTTTCAACATCAACAATAAGATACATTTTAGCCCAATCAAAATAAAACTGGTCATAAAAAAAACCTTGTTCCGTAAAATGTTTCATGTTACGCTTAATAATGATGAGTGGCTTGGTTTTGGGAATTTTTGTATTTCTGACTGTGGCAACAACACAGTGGTCACTAATGTCGTTTGCAAATACAGAAGCTGCTGAGTATTTATAAGGAACGTTGGTTAGGATAAGATCAATTACAGATGATTTTTCTGGATATGTTAGATTAGGTCTAGTGGGACTATCAATGAGCTGGAAGAGATTTAGCGAGTCACAGTAAGCTTTAAAATCATCAGATACTGGTTGTAACCAGTTCGAATTTAGATCTCCCATGACTACAATTTCATTCAAATTCAGTCCTGATAAAAGCTGCATTAAAGAAGGCAGAGCATCACTGACAGCTGAAGGTGTCCTATAGCAACCAACAACAGTAAGGTGGAGAGTCCTAGAGACCTCGAGATCAAGAGCTAAAAATTTGAATTGCTTACTGATTGATGTAGAGAGAAGCACATTCACACGAAACTTACTTTTAATATATATTGCAACACCTCTGCCCCTTCTGGGACGATCAGTCCTATATACATTATACCCATCAATGCTGATATCCTCATTGAGAACAGATTTGCTTAGCCATTACATTGGAAGCTCTGCTGTGTCATCACCTGACTCTGCGGGTGTTCTGTTTGTGTCTTTTGGATCCAGGCTTTATAAGGTTTATGTAGGCGTAATGTTACTTAGACCAGCCAACAACAGAGAAAAACAGGCAGGTAAGAGCTGTAACAGTTGAGCGTAACATATTACCCCCTGGCTAATGCAGTTTACTTAGGGCCATTTGAATTGCCCAGAGAACCTCATATGGAGAAGGCAGAAAGAGTCCCGGCAGCTTGTGCACAAAAAAGTCCCAGTATGCCAAAGAGTAGAATGTAGAAGTGGCCACTTCAGGCACTGCCGACGAGGATCTAAAACGTAACAGTGTAGAAAAATATGGGAATAAAATTCTGATTTGCGGAGCAGTTCTCACTACCCTCTGTAGAGCCTTATGGGTTGAGGTGGTAATGCAGCCAGTCAGGATACTCTCAGTGGTGCAACTGTAGAAGCTGCAGTCCCCATCTTGTGGAGGAAGAAGACCTGTTTTTTGTTGTCTTATTCTGGGAGATTGCTGTGAGTCCAGGTTAGGTCCTCACTGATGTAGACCTGTTGTTCAGGAAATTCAGAATCAGACATACTTTATTGATCCCCAATGAGAAATTCTTGTGTCACAGTTGCACACATTACACATCTAGGAAAACAAATTATATAATATATATATATATATATATATAAATCCCCCTCTCACCCCTTGCAGGGTGGTATGTGTCATCCTCAAGCTCGGGTCCTCTACCAGAGGCCTGGGAGTTTGAGGGTTCTGCGCATATCTTAGCTGTTCCTAGGACTGCACTCTTCTGGACAGAGACCTCTGATGTTTTAACTGGAATCTGCTGTAGCCACTCTCCCAGTTTGGGGTCAATTCAATTCAATTCAATTTTATTTATATAGCGCCACAGTTATCTCACAGCGCTTTTCATAAAAGAGCAGGTCTAGACCGTACTCTATGATGTTATTTACAGAAGCCCAACAGTTCCCACCAAGAGCAGCACTAGGCGACAGAGGCAAGGAAAAACTTCCTTTAAGAGGCAGAAACCTCGAGCAGAACCATGGCTCAGGGTGGGCGGCCATCTGCCTCGACCGGTTGGGGGTGAAGGAGAGAGAGAGAGGAACAGAGAGAGAGAGAGGGATGGAAGAAGAGAGAGGGGAGGGAGGCAGCCTACACAATATACACACAGAGGTACAGACAGTGAAGGTGATGTTGCTATAGACTAAATGAAAAATGGTACAGATATTTATATAGTGTTAATGGTAACAGTCGTAATGTTAATGATTATAATAACAATAATAAAATAGGACTAGTAACAATAGTCGTTGCAGCAGAGGGTGTCGAGCAGGAACACGGGGGCAGCAGGTGACCCGCAACCACAGATCCAGACTCCACAGCTCCAGAGCCAGAAAACCTGCAGGAAGTGATAGGAGGAGAGAGGAGAGGGACGAGAAAGCACAAGACTACCAGAAAGGGGAGAAGTTGTGTTAGTAACATGCAATAATGGGATGAGGTTGCATACAGAGGGAGAGAAAGTAGAGGAGAGAGGAGCTCAGTGCATCATGGGAAATCCCCCGGCAGTCTAGGCCTATAGCAGCATAACTAAGGGATGGTTCAGGACTCACCTGGGCCAGCCCTAACTATAAGCTTTATCAAAGAGGAAAGTCTTAAGCCTACTCTTAATGTGGAGATGGTGTCTGCTCCTGAACCCAAACTGGAACCTGGTTCCACAGGAGAGGAGCTTGATAGCTGAACGCTCTGGCTCCTAGTCTACTTTTGGTAGACTGACTTTTGGTGCCTGACCATTAAGAGCTTTGTAGGTAAGAAGAATGATTTTAAATTCTATTCTGGATTTTACTGGAAGCCAATGCAAAGAAGCTAAAACAGGAGAAATATGATCTCTTTTCCTGGTTCCTGTCAGAACACGTGCTGCAGCATTCTGGATCAGCTGAGTCTTAATGGACTTTTTCGAGCAGCCTGATAATAAGGAATTGCAGTAATCCAGCCTAGAAGTAACAAATGCATGGACTAGTTTTTTTTTGCAATTTTATGTAGTTGAAAAAAGGCGTTCCTTGAAATTTGCTTCATGTGAGACTTAAACGACATGTCCTGATCAAAGATAACTCCAAGATTCCTCACAGTGGTGCTGGAGGCAAAGGCGATGTGTGCATGGAGGACTCATCGTTAATGTAAAAACTGAAATCGATCTGATAAATAGGACTTAAACCAGCTTAGAGCGGTTCCTTTTATGCCAATGAAATGTTCCAGTCTCTGCAATAGGATCTGATGGTCAATGGTATCAAATGCAGCACTAAGATCTAATAAAACCAGTACAGAGACAAGTCCTTTGTCTGATGCAATAAGGAGGTCGTTAGTAATTTTCACCAGTGCTGTCTCTGTGCTATGATGAGCTCTAAATCCTGACTGAAAATCCTCAAATAAACTATTGCTCTGTAGAAAGTCACACAGCTGTTTAGCAACTGCTTTCTCCAGAACCTTAGAGAGAAATGGAAGGTTAGATAAAGGTCTATAATTGGCTAAAACATCTGGATCAAGTTTGGGCTTTTTCAGAAGAGGTTTAATTACAGCTACTTTAAAGTACTGTGGTACATAGCCTGTTGATAGAGATAGATTGATCATATCTAGTATAGAAGTGCTGACTAAGGGTAAAACATCTTTAAGCAGCCTAGTCGGGATGGGGTCTAAGAGGCAGGTTGATGGTTTAGATGAAGAAATTATTGAAGTTAGTTGGTAAAGATTGAGAGAAGCAAAACAGTCTAAACATATATCTGGTTCTACAGCTGTTTCTAAGGTTCCTGAGTTTAGAGGATAAGTTGGTACCAGTTAAGGACAGGTCTTGGTGAATTTTGTTTTTAATAGTTAGAATTTTATCATTTATCATCAGAGCCAGAGCGTTCAGCTATCAAGCACCTCTCCTGTGGAACCAGGTTCCAGTTTGGGATCGGGAGATTGATAGATGCTTACATTTCTAATTTTGTAATTTTTACCGTTGTGCTATGCAGTGCTATAAAAGAGTCCTGTATTTTTCTTTTCTGTAGACAATGACATGCTCTGTCAACAAATCAGTATGAACAATAAAAGCATAATTGATTCCTGTCCTGTATAATTTTGTACTGGTGAAAGTGATATCCCATACAGAAAGTGTGCAGCATCATTGTCATCAAAACCTTAGCCAAAGTGTACATCAGAAAATACTTACAGACAATGTAACAGTACCCTGTTCTATTAACATGGCTAAATATTTTGACTATCTTGTTCGTAAACAATGACACAAGGACTTGTCATTCTGATGGTACTGAAAAGTTCACTGACCTAAACCCGAGCAAAATGACTTGTTCCGCTATCAGAATGTGATTCATTCGGTCGGTAACATTAGAAAAGGCTACACCAGCGGCACCTTTACAATTTTACCCCCATTTACTTTAGCGGAGCACTAAACCGGAAGTTAGCCTGCTTTGGAGGTGTGATTACAGAATGACGGACAGACCTACGCACAAGTATAAATGCATGGCTACGTGCGTAGCCTACGGAGTAGGTACACACGTAGACTCTACGCAGGAGTATAAATGGGCCTTTACCCTAATAAGGAGGTTTGCCAGGGGAGGAGTTAAGTCAAGGCTGCATTCAACACCACTACACCTTAACCTGCACTTGGGGAATCTTTCCCCACCACATAAGGATTTTGAGAAAGTTAAAGGCTTTTGCAGGTAATCCACTGTTAAGGATGTTTCGCCAAATGTACCAAAGCGACTGAGAAAAACTGTAATGTTACCTTGTCTGTGGTTCGCTGGCAGAACACCGGGTGCTTTCTGATCAGGTGCCGTTGTGCTGTTGGTAGGCGACATAAATTTCGTTTTACGGTGGACAGACTGTGACATTAGAGTTGTTGTCTTCTTTTAACTTGAAATAATCCCATAGTTTCAACACTTTCAAGTGCAATTTGCGACAGTAATAAATGTCTGTGCGAAACAGTGTGCTATATAGTTATAAGGATTAAACGAAGCCTCGATGCAAAGGATTTGTGTCAATGCATTTTAGTAATCGATTTCAATGATTTAATCAATTCATTGTTTCAGCCCTAGTTTCTGTAAATAATTAAAAATATCACAGAGTACAGTCTAGAACTGCTCTTTTATGAAAAGCTCTATGAGATAACAATTGTTGTGATTTGGCGCTATATAAATAAAATTTAATTGAATTGTGGGGTATAAGTTGTGGTATCTTACCATAATCTTCCCTGTCTTCTCCCTCATTAAATATTTATAAGAAGTTATTTATCCCCTTAAAGCCTGAATTTATTTACAATCAAAAAATTAAAAAAATTATTTGTGTTTTCATTTGCTTTCAAGCTGATGTTAAATTAAGTGAAGATTGTTAATTTGTCTATAGAACACAGAAAACATATAAATTCAGGTATCTTTAAATTGTTGTAATTAATGTAATTATTTTTATTATAATTATCAGTATGACTGTGCTCACTGTGATCACTTACATTAGGTCAGAATCGTTACTCATGCATGTATTAGCCCCCTAACACATTCAACAAACGCATTACATTGTATTACAAGCCTCCCCCACAGTTATTGATGTACAAAACATACTAAAAATACAGCACACCAGCCTGTTATCTCTTCATTACTTATTTATTTTTAATTCCTCCTCTCTGACATATGGCTCTTCCCATCTACCGTCCAACACTATCCCTTTTTTTTCTTCTTTTTTGTGTTTAAATGCATCATCCTGGCTGGGGTGGCATTCAGCAACAACTTTACTTTTCAGTTATTCTGCTCTAGTCAGCTCTTTTTAGGGTTAAAGAAAATTCCCTCCTGTTGATATCCTATCTAGTAAACAGTAATAGATTCTTTTAGGACCCCCTCAAAAACGAGATGGTGCATCTCAAGGGGTTTATCCTAATTAATACATTTGAAATCAATTCTGGAAGCTCACAAACAGCGAGGATCAGTCTCTCTTCCAGTGATTTGTACTGAGTGTCGTGTACAAAAAAGTTCAAGACAATTCAACTTTGGCAGCAGGCGGGCGTGTGCGTGAAGCGACCACTTCACCTCACTCTAACAGGGACACTTGCTACTGAACATAGACTGTTTATGCTGCTCCCTGAAAAAAAAGAAAATGTTTCTGCTGATACCTGTTCAGAACAAAAACAAGAAAACAGGTTTATATATGTTAACCTGTTGCTCAGAAGGTGCCTGTTCTGATCGTGGCTCTGGACTCTAACTCTTGTTTATACTCTTAACTCATGTTTTAACACGCTAGATAAAAGGTAATGCCCTGGCAGTGGCAAATAGCTTTGGTTTAATATTTGATTTGATTACATTAATACATTAATACATTAAAAAACAAAAAAAATTTCAGCTAAATACTTGTATGCGAAGAAAATTAATAAAGTTGGTCTTTATTTAACTTTGATTTTTGACGTGTTCAACCATTTTGCATGTAGTGACATATGCAATGAACTTATGCCTACAATACTTTACCAATGCATGAAAACCTTCTCTTAAAGAGGTGGTATTATGCTCATTTGCGGGTTCAAAATCTTATTTAGGGGTTGTACCAGAACAGGTTTACATGGTTTCATTTTCAAAAAACACCATATTTTTCTCATACTGGACATTGCTGCAGCTCCTCTTTCACCCTGTGTGTTGTACGCTCCGCTATTGAGCTACAGAGTGATGCATCTTACTTGTACAAAATCTTTGTTGGGAGTTGCACATGCACAGTTCCCAGGTAAGGACTACTAGCCAATCAGAAGCAGAGAAGGGCGGGTCGTAAGAAACAAGGTAGTGTGATTCAAATCAAAGCCGCTTCAGACTGCGACCGTAACAGATGGTATAAGTTACTCACAAGTCCACAACATCATTGTTCCACATCTGACCATCAGGACTAAACGATGAACTGTTGCCGGTGTTCTGACGATCTATGCTGCCTCGCCGAAAAATGCTACCATAGCGCAAATCGATAGACTCGGCCCTGCTCCGTTTTCCATTGCAGATAGTACCCAGAGATAGTACGTAGCTGTCGTCATAGCGACGCCACACACAACTGCCGCGACGTAATGTTCAATGCGACACACACACCAGCGATCCACACAGCTTTCTCTTTTTTAAGTTAAAACGTTTCAACCTTCCTCAGAATGTAAAGACAGATAAGCGGTATGAAAACCTTCCAGCTGTGTTTTCCTCTGCCGTTGTTGCTGCAGCGGTCTGTGTGACGGCGGGAGCAGAGCGCTCTGTGAGCGGGCGGCTGGCCGGCCTCACACGCTCCTCCCGCGGGTCACAGCAGGCTTCCCCCGCAGCCACTTGCTGAGCTCCTCAACTCCGAAAATATTCAAGCACGTTTTTGTTCCGCCATCACTTCTCTAAAACTGTCAATATTGGAAATCTACACAGCTGATTTCTCACCTCAAAACTTCTCAGAAGTGGATTTAGTGATGAAATTCCATAAGAAAACTGTAAAATATAAAACTTTCTGTTGCTGGCCTCTGTCTGGTGCAGCAATGATGATGCAGTGAATAGTGAATATTCTCTCTGACCAATCAGCAGTCTGTCTGTTTTCACGTTACATTTTAGTATCCCTCAGCTCGCTTGGAACCTCGACGGAGGCGAGGTGATACGAAAAAAAGTACCTGGAAGCAGGTACAGGTGCAACATTTCTACAAACCAAACAAAGGCGAGTCAAGCCAAAGGGCCTCCGCTCAGACTAGCTTGGTTTGAGGGCGTGCCTGACCCCGCTAGCCGCTTGGCAAGCTTTATGACGCGTTTTCATTGTGACGTCACAAGTAAATGAAGTGAAGGGCTGGACAACAAACGAGCTGTTTTCAAGCGGTTCAGAGCAGAACTTTCTGTGGGAGATGGGAACTACCTTTGGGCTGGACTTTGGGCTTTTTCACTTTGCAAACCTGTTACATGCACAAAAAAGATATATAACTCAATAAAGGAGAGGGGAAAAGCCAAAAAGCAGAATACCACCTTTTCACAGTTTTTCTCGATTGCTTAAACACATTTGCCCACTCTGACATCACATTTTCAAAACAGTTAACACACAGGATGAAAACTGAAGCTCAATGGCCAAAATGACTCATTTTGTTAGCAAAATGCTCTAACACTCACAAAACATTAAAAACATGCAACATAAGCAAATATTTCCATCAAACACCACAACTTGTGGTCAAATTAATTTATTCTTTCAATCAATCATTACACAATGGACAACAAAATACAGCCATCAATATGAAATATGATACTTTACAAACTCTACAAAAATGGATACTGGGGGGAAAAAAGCCACCAAAGGAAACTTATGGGTGGAAATACCTTAAAAAAAAGATATATATTTTATCTTTCACATTTAGTCCATTCGTTCTTGACGATTATGCCACAGGTTCGCATTGAATATTGTCCTTTGCAATGCACCGAGGGAAATACCTCCTTGCAGCGTATCCATCCCTGGCAGTCCTCTGCACCTATTGCCAGGCAACCATCATTCATTGCCTCCAGGAGGGGCATCTGCTCATATGGCCGGTGATCATACACCTTCCACCTCCAAGCAGAGAAGAACTCCTCGACTGGGTTCAGAAAAGGCAAGTATGCAGGGAGGAATTGCATCATAATACGAGGCTGTGCTGCAAATCATTCATTCACACTGCGAGAGTGGTGGAAAGCCACATTTTCCCAAATTATGACATACGGAGTCATGCCAGGCCTCAACAGCCCTCTCTCTTCGGGTGAAATCAATATTTCTTTCAATGCATCAAGAAATGTGATGAGGCGTTCTGTATTGTGTATGGGCCAATAGTTGGTATGTGGCAAAGGACCCCATCATTTCATTAAAAAAAGCTGCTGTGGCATTTTGAATCCTTTCATGGCTTGTTTTTTGATCCATGCTTGCAAATAGCAACACAGAGGTGGCATCTTTTATAGATGGATGAGGACTGATTGCTGATTGAAGAGTTGTGCAAATGAGTTTCACACAGGTGCATAGAGATTTATAATTATGCAAGTACTTTCTATCAGCTGTGATTAGATGTTTTCCTTTTGTTCAACACAGTGAATCCAATAGAGTTCAGGGTGTTTCAATGAGATCTGTGGTAACTGTTTTGACAAAGGGTGTGAAAAATGTGTGAAACAAATGAAAAAGTGTTTGCAGTCAGTCAGAGTTAATCTCTTGTATCGAGTCTGAAGTCACTGTGTGTGCGACTTCAGTCGCACTCAAGTCCGAGTCTCTAACTCGAGTCCCCATCTCTGCCACAAGGCCACAGAACAGGTCTGTTTATCTGTGGATGCAGGTCAGCAGTGATGCGCTCCACTGCTCCTAGATGGAGGTCAACTGGTAGTTAAGCTCTGGTGTAAAATTTACTTTTATAGTGCTAATATATATTTTAAAATCATAAAACAAGTTTTAGTGGCAATCACATCTTGCTTTGTTACGACCTCAGCCTCAACTTGAGGTCATTTCAAAACGCTTTGTCATCTGATCAAAGACCAGACCAGACAAATAGGTGGTCATTACTTCTAAAATGAACAGAGGTCCAATATAAACGATTTTAACTGGAAATGATATAACCAAAAGGCAGATTAAAGAGTTTTGTTGGACATTTTGGGAAATAGGAATTAGATGAGAAGATTGATTCCACTCTGAGGTGTTACAGCCAGCAGCTGGTTAGCTTTAAGCAGCTTAGTTAGATTTTAGGTTTAATATTAATTATTTTATTTAAAAGAGTGTCATAGCATTTACATCAAAGGGGTAAATAAAGCACTGTCAGACTTTAATGTGAATAACACAGTACAAACAGTAGTGCAGAAACCCATAGGTTGTGCTTCTCGGTGGTTGTCTCTTAATATTCCCATAGCCCTAGGATTTAACATTTTAGTTATATTAGTATATTGTTCCTCTCAAATGTATACACTGTTTACTGCTACATTGTTGACCTGCCATGAAACCGGACAGGAGAATAATTCAGCGCTGTCTTTTAGTATGTGTGAGATGCAAAGTAGATGTAATGTCTTTACAGCTATAATGCCCAAAGACAGCTGAAACAAATGTGATGCTTTAGTTAAGCCACTGGGTGGCAGCCAGGATACACCTGTCCCAGTGTTTGCAGCTTTTCCTTCACTGATTTTATATGAACTGCAGCACCTCTGTAGGCATTTCTGTAGGACCTGTGAAACAGTTTACTTTGAACACAGAAGTGTGAGAAGAAAAGCAGATCGTGAAAAACTCATGCTGGCACTTCACTGTCTGTTTCTTGAGAAGAGGAGGTTTGGGAAGTTCTTGGCATGCTGTGTCTTTTGTAAACTGTGGTAACAGCCAGAAGAAGAGATGGAAGACGAGCTGTTCAATGGCAGAAGCAGAAGACTGTGGGTAGACTGGACAGCTCTACTGTAAATGAACATGTAGGAAAGTAAGGAATGGCATTGTTGCAACAGAGTAATAGGTGCCATACATGCCACTCCCTTTAGTTAGACTGTGTGAAAAAAACAAAGCCCCATCATTCATTCCACTGAGACCACTGCAGCCAACGAATAGGGCTCAGGCAAGAAAACAGTCATCCAAGAAAACAGTCATCCAGCATTGGATAAGCCTTCAAACTCATGGATTCATTACTCAAACTCAACTTCTTGGATTGTATTTTATTCACCACTACCTGAAGGAGTTTTGCCCCTTGTATTTGGTTAAACAGTGCTGCATAACAGTCTATATGTCTGGTGAGTCACAGCATGGCCAGCTCACATCTTTTTGGAGCAGATTGCATTAAAGGATAGGTTCACAATTTTTCAAGTCTTCCTTAAACCAACAGTCAGGTGCCCATATGTATACTGAAACATGTTCCTCCTGTTCATAATGGCAATTACAGTTTTTCTGACTCGCTTTAGTACATTTCACAGATCAGAATTGAAATTCTCAAAACTACTTGTTCAACCTCGACATCATCTCGTCACTTAATAAAAGCAATTTCTCTTTTTAACATATTGCAAATGCTTTGACACATTGAAGAAAATTATGCTGTTTTCTACATTATCAATTGGTTATGTCATGCTGATCACAATGAATTATACTCTGTTGAATAGTCTTACCCCCCAAAACATTTAGGCACAAGTTCATTGCATAAGTCACTACATGCAAAATGGCTGAACTCATTGTCAGAGTTAAATAAAGTCAAACTTTATTGTCATTCTTCACATTCAAGTATACAGCTGACCAAAATGTGGTTTCCTACAGACCGTAGTGCTTAAACTAAATAAGAACAGACAACAACAAATCACAAACTCCTACAGTAGCAACACAGCCCTCAGACCATTCACCTGACTGATACGCACAATTATGGAGGACTGATCCTGACAGATTAAGAAATAAATGCTCAATAAATAAATAAGCATCTTTTTAAATGTACAAAAAATAAAGTTAATAAATAAATGTAGGCAGTAATTAAATTATACAATGAGACATTCCATTAGCTTCTTTATTTATTCACCTTTGTATTAATTACCTTATTTATTTATTCTTCGTTATAATCTTCAACTTTATTTATTAATTACTTCTTTTTTAAATGTTTTTATTTATGTGTGCGTTTTAATATTTTTGTCTTGTTTGTTTTATTCTTCCTTTGCATTTTTTTCAATGTTATTTATTTCTGCCTGTCATTTTTACATTTCTCATTATTATGAAGGTATTTTTGTGTGTTTTTAATGCAAGCAAAAAAAAATGTTTTGAGAGAATATTTATCGCACTGCCATACAAAAATTGCAAGTCAAAAAGTTTTCCTTGTGAGTTAGAAAGTTTTGCAAGTTAATAAGTTTTGCAAGTTAAATAGTTTTGCAAGCCAAAAGATTGTCCTTACGAGTCAGAAAGTTTTACAGGTTAAACCGTTTTGCCAGTTGAAAAGTTTTGCGCTATTACATTGGAAATATAGACCTTTAGAGGTGTTGCTGCCTTGTTACGTTTGTGATTAAGACAGTTAAGACAAATCAACTGTTTATCTTCCAAAGTTACAATTTTTTTAGTCCAAGGTTTGTCTTTGAGTTTTCCCAGACAGTCATTCTGTGTAGACAGCACATTGCATATATGCACACGCCGTCTGTCTCACATGTAAAAACTGAAATGTAAAACAAAACCAGCATACATCATATTTAAGTTAAGTAACCACTGTTGCAGAGTTATGTTTAACTTTGTGACGTACAGAGTTTGTTTTTCATCCTCCTATCTACAAACTCTGTAAGTATTCCAGCTGCCCATGTTATTCCCTCTGCTCTTTCCCTTGTCTCATTCCTCCGATAAATTGTGGGCAACTTCAAGTTGAACTGAATGTAATTGACCAGAAAGGTATGCTCGACAGTTACACATCTAACGTATGTAATTTTTATGGACAGTAACTGCCAGTCTTCCTCTTCTTCTTCTTATATTGCCGGCAGGTTAGATGCCTTATGGCCCATTACCTACTGCCTGTCGCAGGTCAGTCCAGTCAGTGACTTGTGACCGTTTGTAAGTTAGGTAGGCAAGCCTTGCTTTGTCCTGATCCTCCCACTGCTCCTACAAGGGACCCCACTTACCGGATTTTAAAGGCAGCGAAACTGTATAGTGCCTTTATTGGAGGTTTAAGAGGGTTTATAGTTGTCAGTAGAAAATGTGCCAATATGAGTGGCCTTCCGGGGCCCCATATTTCAGTTTCTTTGGGGAACCAAACCTGCATCTCCAACCCGCTCTCATTCCCACGTAGTCATTTACCAACACTTTGTCTTGCCCTTTGAAGTCTCATACAGATGCACAAGGTACCCTTTATAATCTAACAAGTGGTTAACATTGTGAAATGGTCGTAGTTTGGTTAGGTTTAAGCAAAAAAACTCAGTACAGGTACAGTAAAGGTAAAAAGGAGATCCACAAGATAGAAAGATATTGCAGTGTGAGTTAAAAAGTACAAAGCATGTTAAAAACACATTTACAAGAAAATAAGGACATGTAAACAGATACATTTTGCAGAGCACTGCCCTACATTTCTGAAAAAGGCCAGATGAACAGAAGCATTTTAAGCCCTGATTTAAAGGACTGTGATGTGGAGCCAGACCTCAGATTTTCTGAAAGGTTATTCTCGGCATGAGGTGCATAAAAAGAAAAGGCTGGTTCTCCATGCTTTGTTCTGACCCTGAGAACAGTAAGCGGATGAGCAACTGAAGAAATGTTGGGCTCATAACATTGAAGAAAATCATTAATGTATTTTCATCCTAACCCATTAAGTGCTTTATAAACTCAGTGATGTGGCACACAGGAAGCCAATGCAGTGATCTGCTGATCAATTTTGTTAGTCCTGGTTAGAAACCTGGCAGAACATTCTGTATTATTTTTAGGGAGACCTGTAAAGATACTAAAAATAAATGCTTGAAAACATTTTTCAAGGTGCTACTTGGACATGAATTCTTACATTCCTGAGATATTTTTAAGAATGGATGTATCCATTAAGGGTTAGGTCAGAATCCATAATTACACCTAAATCCCTGACTTTAGATTTTATTTCAGCTTTGTCTTTATTTAGTTGAAGGAAATTGTTGCACATCCAGTCATTCATTTTTTCAATGCACTTATTTAGTTAGTCTATTGGACTGTAGTTGTCAGTTGATAAGGCTATATAATGTAACCGCAAACACTGTTGTTTTGCATAATTAGAGCTTGTGGCAGCATGTAGAGATTGAACAGAAGAGCCCCAAGGATTGACCCCTGGGGAACTCCACATGCCATTTTTGTTCTCTCAGATACCAAGAGATAAAATGTAGTCTGTGTCTTGTTAGTAAGATTTAAACCAGTTTAGGACTGTGCTATATAGCCCTACCCATTTTTCCAGTCCTAGTAATTCATAGTCTGCTGTATCAATTTGATGCAACAACTTCTTCTAGTGTGTAAATATAAACGTGACATGGACATTTTACATAAAGTGGAGCTGCTGGCTTCTTGTCTAATCTTCTGTCTATTTTTCTTTTCTGTTCTTTAAAAAAAGTATTTGGGTTTTTTCGTTTTTTATGATAGGACAAGGTCAAGAGACACTTGAAATGCGGCAGAGAGAGATGGGATGTCATGCAGTAATGGTGTAAAATCTTCTGAATCTTCTGAATCTGAAACTATAAAAGGAAGCAAAGTAATCACATGACTCAGTGGAGAGCATAAGGGGCTACTTTCGCTTATGGTCAGTCAGCCTATCAACAGTGGAGAATAGGACACGTGCATTATTAATATATTTGTTGATGAGGTCTGAAAAAAATGATTGCCTAGCTCTCTTCAATTCCAAACTGTGTCCCTTACCGTGAGTGGGTCCGGACACACGCTGAGTCAAACATGGGAGAATCATTTCATTACAAGAGCAAGATTGCAAACTTTCCAGATGACATCTGCTTGCACTGGAAAACCTTATTATGAAGGGCCTTACTTGTCAACTCTGACTTTGTTTGTAAAATGTTTGAGAGGCTGATTCAATAAGCTCCACTATTATTTTAGTCAATCATTAATATAAGGTGGTGACTTGCCTGCTAAAGGCCAGTCATTCAATAAGGTTTAGTGTGTTAAAAACATTGGTATGTCCTTGAATAGATTACAGCTTGTGAGCGACTGTGAAAGGTTCCAGATGATCTTTCTACATTAATCTTTGTCTGGGCACTATGGCTACTGTATTTGAGAAGGCTGTTGGTCATTCCCAGGTAGTAGGTGTTACCAGGTATTCCAAGGGAGAAGCAAGGTGTGGAAGCTCAGAATGCAGCTAAATCCTAGCTCAATACACCATTATAAGCCCAATTTGCCAGCTCGCCAGTCATTATGTGTGAACTACTTAACGAAGCATCAAAGAGGCTCCCCGACGCCATCTAGCCTGTTAAATAGAACAGAGTGTATATTGAAGGGCTTGTGATCCAAAGATATCTCATTCCATCATTAAAGATGTTGTTGTCTTACAGGCTTGCTTTTAGGGTACAGTATGTGTTTGAATAATAGGTGAGGAAAACCATGGTTCGAATTACGGGGGGGTCTGACCCCCCTAGTTAAGGCTTGGATCCCCTCAAAAGAGGAAAAAAGTTTAGGGGGGGTCCTTCTTACCTGTAATTTTAAATATTACAAGATATTTTCCATACTCATGCCTTATATTTAAGAATCTAGAAATACGATTTCTGACACCCCTAAAATGGACTATACCATTTCCTAACCTTGTCTTCTCCGTCTGTATCAGTCGCAGCGGCAGCTGCTCCAGTCCGGTGCATCACACGCTAATGGAGACGCTGTAAGTTAATGTCAGTAGTGAGCTATCTAGCTGCTTTAATACACGTAACTTTCCTACCGAGTTTGGTAATTAGCATTTCTTTCACTTAAAATGAGCTAGATGATGTTAGCCCATTTCATTATCATTATGCAATCGCAAATTTTATGCAATTGTCAGATAACACTGGTGCTTTGGCATGAGCAGTGAAATTGGTTATTAGTTATTGTAGAGGTAAATTTTTACATTAATATAGAGTTAATTTCATTATTTTATTTGAAGTCTTTTGTGAGTCCTTTCACAATAAACATGGCATTTGTTTTAACTCTGGAATTCCCCCCAAAATTCCCCAACAACACTGTATGACTACTGCTTTACTGGGTTACATCTTTCACAGTCAACATGAGCAAGAGGAAAGGAGATATTTGCTAAAAAAAGAGTAAGTTGAAACTTTAAACTTGATGGGAATGATAACAGTTAAGAATTAGAGATGATAATGCAGACTGTATTTTATGATAGTGTATTTGGTTCTGGTTCAGCATCGCATGGGTCTGGTTTGAGCGGTCATGATGGTCTGCTGTTGTGTGTCTGACAGTTTTACTCTAGAATACTTGGTGACCCCTAACTACAAATGTTGTCGTGTGGTATGGGGCACCAGTGAACTAGTGTAATGAATTTGATTTATCATCATCTACAGACTGCAGACGTTAGTTAAATAAGCCAGGATATTGTAAGCTTTGTAAAATTTTATTTCACTGAAGCATGCGCCTGCGCTATACTGGGTTTTCTTTTTGACCTGGAAAAAAAGTAGACCCACCCCGGTTGTCACTGTATAATTTGCACCCTGAGGAAAAGTACACAACAATGGAGCTGATTGTTACTTTCGCTTCTCTTTACAGTTATGGGGACTTGCCAACTTAAAACTTTGATTTTAACCCCCCTCACCTCACAGTCTCTGACAAACAGACAGACACACACATGCAGAGTCCAGAGGGAGACAACAGGATTCTGGAGAACACTGCAAATGCTGCAGACACAGTTCACCCGACAGGATTTACTCTAAATCCTTCAATTGAATTTCTCCCTCCTGTGAGGGGAAGATGCTACTCCCTTTCCAGCCCAGTATCCCTGAGCAAACACTTGTGTCAGCTGTTTGTGTTTGTCAATACATTATGACTATGAATATTTTAAAGGTAAAATAGAGTTTGCTTCCTGTAACACATGTCACTTTGAGGAGGAACTGGTGATCTGTATTCATTCAAACGCACTTCATTTAGCATCACATAATTATACGACTTGTTGTGAAAAACACATTTTTGCACAAATTATTTAATATTACAAGAGCATCGATACAGACATTTTTCTTTCTTTTCCTTGATCTCTTAGTATGTTATGAAACATCAACCAGCCACAAATGGACGAAACAATAGTTTATTAATGGAATAATAAATGTATCCCTCTCCACAAAAGTGACTTATTGAAAACTTATAACTAATGCAAGGATATTTACTTTGAGGATCTCCCAGAAGCCTCATTAAAGTTTGCCTTAGAGCGTGCTTTGTTTGTAAGTATTTTCAGTCAGTGCTCTTATTCTCTGGGTAAAAAAAGATTCACAGCAAGTGTGAATTCTCAATTGTGAGAAGTTTTTTTCCTCAGTGAATCGAATGCAATTCCTCCTGGCCAGTGGGCTGAAATGATAATTTCACTTCAGTGGGGTTCACTTCTAGGACAGTAGCTGCAGCTAGTGGAGGTGATAGAATACATAATGGTTGGATTTGAATTGCTGTTCAGGAAAATGAAGTACTCTTGTCTATCATTCAACAGTAATGATTATTGTCGGATGCCTTTTCATTGTACTTGATATCTATCAGTTGTGTTATTGATGAGTAGAGCATTGCAGTTGTGTGGCCTCCATTTCATTCAGCTGCGTTGACTTGAGCTGATATAAATTGAGTGAATGCAATTGATTTTGGGCATCTGCCTTTCAGCGAAGGGCAAGTTAGTGAAAAGAGGAAGAGACAGCAGCACCTCTGGGCAGCGAAGAGGAGGAGAAAGACATGTGTGTGAGCGCGATAGAGACTGACAGATGGTGTTGCTACACAGGAGCCTGCCCTAATGTAGTTTAGTTCAGTCCTTATCACCACCGGCAGCATTTTGGCACAATTTAAACAGATAGAAGGACTACTAAACACAGCTAAGCTTTAAAAGATTTATTACAAATTTCACAACACATTAACAGCATTAACTTTGCCAAACAAATAGTTCCAAATTGCAATATATTTTTGTGAGATTCTATCTGTTTTTAGCAATGGCAAATGAATATGGATATGACTGCAATGCAATATTACATTTTGTATTAAATGCTC
This sequence comes from Micropterus salmoides, assembly GCF_014851395.1. NCBI lineage: Eukaryota > Metazoa > Chordata > Actinopteri > Centrarchiformes > Centrarchidae > Micropterus > Micropterus salmoides. Next base: position 38,880,326 of record NW_024043372.1, read on the forward strand.
AGTTTTTTAGCCATGCTTGCTGTAAGGATGGCAGTCTCTGTTGGACTTTATCTCTCTGCTACTTTGGTCTTGGCTGAAATATCTATCTGCAATTGTTGGATGAATTGCAATGGAATTCTGTGCAGACCTTTCTTTCCCTCCAAGATGAATTTGAGATCCTTGGTCAAAATTTCAGTTTATCCAATACTTCAAAAACAGTGACATTCCTGTCAGCCTCTGGAATATATCGTCCAGTGCAGTGGTGGATGGAACTAAGTACATTTACTCAAGAACTGTACTTAAGTACAAATTTTAGGTAGGTTTACACATTTCTGTTCCAAAAATAAGTCCTCTTATGCTGTGACACTGCCACGGTTAAGGTTTGGTTTAGACACGAAAACTACTGGGTCAGGTTTAGGAAAAGATTATGGTTTGGGTTTAAATGACTTCTTTGTGATCAGGGCTCCTTCGTCATCACCTTCATCACCCACATCTTTGTAGATTTTGTAGCTTAATGTCACACTACTTCCTCCTTTGCTCCCAAAATGCTCATCTCTTTGCTACTGTACCTGTATCTTTTGCTACTACTTCGCCAGCCTGTGTAGTGGTGAGAAAATTTGAGAAATAGAAAGTGGCTACCAAGGGGCACATAGCTAAGCAGAGACAACAGTGCACTTTAGTCTTATTTCTACATGAAATACAGGTAGGTTACCTGAAATAACCTGATGGATTTTTTTGTCCATCTGGAAGCATATATACCGATACCAATCGAGTACTTTATTCGATACCTTGCATAAAATGCCACGTGTTGAAGCCATAGTAGTTTATTGGTAGCCTATTATTATTATTGTTGTTGTTATGGACAAGCATTTATTTTTTTCCTGTTTCAAATAACTGTTACATAAAAGTACTGGGAAACTGTATCACGTCCTCCTCATCCTAATTAGGTCATCTTCACAGGTAGTATTACTGTATATAGGAAATTTGAATGAGAGAGGGGGAGTGAAATAGTTTAGTGCCCAAATAAGTTGTGGGAAATGAATTTAAGGTAATGTTGATACGTGTGTTGAAAGTAAACAACGAAAAATTATTTTGTTAACTCTCTAAACTGAATTGAAAGATGTCTGCAAATGCTTTTTCCTCCAAAAACAGTAACACTAAGTTTAAACATAAAGTATAACAGTAAGTAAAACGGGTAAGGTGTCTGTTTAAATAAGTAAACTACACTAAAGTCTCTATAGAAGCAAACAAAGGAAAAGAGAATCTGCACATACTGACCAAACCAACTACATCTGAAGCAGCCCAGCCGGAGGCTCCATGAGTAAATCAGCTGGTTGCTGCTGCACCACAAACGCGTTTAAAAGGGCGTGCTCTTCTCTTTCTTTCGGTGTGTGTCTTGCGTGTTTGGCTTTCGGTCAATAATATACAGGTGTCGAGTAGTGATACCCATCCCTACATATTAGGCATCATCTTTTCTTTTAAATTGAAATGTGAACTTGTGATCAGACAGCAGCTAATTTCCACCTCCAGCAGCTGGGTCAAAATCACTGTAAGGTGCCTTTGAGACTTCATAATTCTGAAAGAAAGAGCTGAGATTTTCTTCACATTTTCAAAAGTAGATCTTAGTTTCCTAGAAACACATGTTGATCAAGCTCCAGCACTTTTTCATAAATTAATAAGCATTCAAAATATGAACAAAACACAAAATATCCATCCTGTCATCTTTCATATTTGATGTTTCTTTTCTAAATAAAATCTAACAATAAACATATCTGGTCAAACTTATTTGGTCCTCATTTGTTCATAAATAAATCATACAAAGATTTTACATTTGACAATAATTTGTTTATTTTCATAAAATGTGGAAATGACAGGGTGAACAATGGCATGACAAGATGGACAAAGGCTTTAATGGGTGAAACAGAAGACAACGCAATTATTTAAACAACAGGAAACCTTTAAGCATTAAAAAGAATGATTTTAGGAAACATTCTAGTATTACATAAGTTTTCATAAAAAATTAGATTATTGCCAAAAACACATCATGCCACTAACTCTTATTAGTATTATTAATTAATAATGGATTTAACTTGGGAAGAAACATGTCATTTTAACAGACTGAATGATTAGCAAATATATGTTGAATTTCTAAAAAGTTTTTATATTTATTAATATTTCACTTTCACAGGGTGGACATGTTAAGCCTGACAGCATCCAACTACAAACAGAATATGAAGAAAGAAAGAGAAGTGTAGAAAAGTACTGGACTTGCAGCAGTTGTTTCAACCTCCATTGAACAATGACAAATTGCTGGCGGTGATGTCACTAAATACATCGGCCTGTTTCTTAAAGAGGCCCCCAATGACAGGATGGACAGCAATTTTAGGGACACGTACAAAATGTTTATTACAGTGCTGGGCAACGATTAAAATTTTGAATCGCATGATTTTCTGCAATGAATTGCATAGTTATGCGCAAAATTGAATAATGAATTCTAAAGTAGTGTATTGCGCACTTTTAAATGTACTGCTATAAACACAAAAGTGCAATAACATGTGGTTTGCAAACACTTTAAACAAATAAGGTGCTTTTTAACCAGCAGTATCCCTTTACACAGTAGCAATAAAATATTTCTTGTAAATCTCAACTTAAACATAAATGTGATCAAATCAAATATTAAACTGAAAATAATAAAAACTATTATTTGCCACTGCCAGGGAATTACCTTTTATCTAACTTGGTAAAACAAGTTTCCAGAGTCCAGAGCCGCGATCAGAACAGGCACCTTCTGAGCAACAGGTTAACAGATATAAACCTGTTTTCTTGTTTTTGTTCTGAACAGGTATCAGCAGAAACATTTTTCTTTTATCAGGGAGCAGAAACAGTCTATGTTCAGTAGCAAGTGTCCCTGTTACAGTGAGGTGAAGTGGTCGCTTCATGCACACACCCAAGTTAATTGTCTTGAACTTTTTTGTAGGCGACACGCTGATGATCTCACTGTTTGTGATTTTGACTATGTATTACTGTTTACTAAATAAGAAATCAACGGGAGGGAATTCGCAGAGCAGAGCATCCCCCAAAATGATGTTGGCCTATCAGGTAAAGTTTTGTAGCCTATAGTTTTAACTTAAGTTAAATAGGCTGCAGCTGTGTAGCGCACAGAAGCCGTTGCCATGGTTATTCTAGAGAGCCTGCTGTTTACTTGTGAAGCACTTGTCTCCCTTTCTGATCACCGGAGCAAAGAGCAACCCTGCGAGGCCAAGCAACTACGTAGTGATAACACATTAACATGCCCAGCTCTGGTTTATTATAATGAAAATTAAACATAAATTATCAAAGTGACTTGTTTTATGAACAAACTTGCTCAGGACCATAATTACATTATTTTAATTTTGTGTAATTAAACCACTTATAAGGTTAGCAGAGCAGCACAATTGACATGGAAAAACCACATGCACCCAATCAAAGAAAATGGTGCAGAATGAGGGAAACACATTTCTAGAGACTAATCATTGTACTGATGTGTGTGTAAATGTTTGTCTGTCATCTAGGTCATAGTTAGGGCAACTGGACTTTGTAGAAGAAAAACTAGAAGACATTTCGTCCCTCATCGAAGAGACTTCTTCAGTTCTGACTAGCTGAGTTTCCCTACCAGTCAGAACTGAATGAGGAACTAAACATCTTCTAGTTTGGTCATTTATAATAAAACCTCAGAATTCAATTATTTTACAATATGTTCGTGATGACAGTGATTCTGAGGAAGACACGAAAGGCACTTCATAGTGATATTGACCCAGCTGCAGAGCAGCATGATGGCTCATGTCACCTGATGAAGGCGAGTCCAGTATTCTCTCTGTCTCTCTGTGTTTGGTCTCCACCAGCTCCTGAGGGAAATAATTGGCTCTTTAGCTGCTAGATGCTCCACCATGTTCACCAGCTGATGTCTCACTTAGTCTGTCTGTTGAGCAGCTCGTGTACGGCGGCTTTTTACAGCATCTTCTCAATGCTATGAGAGCACTGAACAGTAAAATGTCTGTGAAAGTTGTCAGTCATCCAGATTGTAGTTTTCCAAGGAAGGTAAAAATCAAATCTGAACTGGACTTGGATGATGATACTGATTTTCAACCACGGCCTGGTAAAACATACTTGTACTGTATGGCCACTAGTACTAAAGCTGTTTCAACTGACTTCTGAAGAGGAGAAAGTTACAGCAGTTAACATGACCTTCTTTCACAGTTAACCTGTCTTGGCTGTATATTTCCCCTCAGGCAGATTTACACGCACACACACACACACACACACACACACACACACACACACAAGTTGATTCAGCCTATGACACAAAATGTCACAACATATTGAACAAAATCCTGTTGAGCGAGGTCATCTTTTATCACCCACATTAAGGGAGATCATTTCCTGCAGGAAAAGCGAGTGCTGCCGTAACGTCTGTACAGATTGCTCCTGTGTGTTACTTGAGGCATAGTCTGTATCAACAGCAGATATTTATAGCTGTACACCAGCTCAATTTCCTTGCCTTCGATTACAGTGGGCGGTAATCCTCCAAAACATATTGCTATGTCCATAGTTTTTGAAATGTTCAAGTCAAAGAAAAATTCATCACGGCACAACACAAAGTCAATAGCAACATAGCTGCATCCAACCATCCCCTCTGCTGCTAACAGCCACTAGGAGGATCCCACGAAACAACTTGCAGTTCATCATTTCTTTACACTGAACATGCTTTACGTAATCAAATATTCATAGTAAAGTGCTGCTGTCTTTCTCAATGGCAACACACTTCAGACACCTGGCCGAACACAGGAAACAAGGGTTTTGGACCCAAAAGCTCCAGAGCCACAGCCAGAAACACCTAACTTAACCTTTTTAAGGACAAAAGTTGACAAAAACTCTGCAAATTCAGATAAGAATTCAGAGTACGGGCCAGTGCTCGGTACACTATAACAAAAAGAATTGGTTGTAGTGATTTCCAACTTGGGTGTGAAAGACTAAGAACAAGACTTTCAAATGAGTTATAGTTTAGTTTTAGAGCTGATTAGTAGGCTAGAGTCGAAGATAGCTGCAACTCCACCTCCTCGGCCTGTGCCTCGAAGAATGTGAGTATTAATATGACTGGGAGGGGTGGATTCATTTAGGCTAACATATTCTCCATCACCCAGCCAGGTTTCAGTAAAACAAAATAAATCAATGTTATAATAAGTAATCTGCCAACGTAGATAACAATCTCACTGTATTTATGTTTATCCTTAGCCAGCATTTTCCAATAAGACTCAATGTCCCATGCTCTGGCCCCAGGGATGCACTTAATTATGCCCGCTGGTTTCAAAAACTTTACGTTTCTCAAAATGGAGCTTCACCTTTGTGCTTGGAAAGGGAGGGGTGAAAATCATGTCTTGCATATATATTTTGCAAACATGTAATTTGTAATATGGTTATAACTGTTAGTGTGCTGTCCATGTAGAGTGAACAGTGGCAGTCTGTGTGTTATTTATATGAGCTGATAATGCTAATTCCAATTTAAGAACACAAACACACACTTAAGTCGGAAGAACGGCTTCACAACTCAGGAAATGGAACCATCCGAGGAGCACATGAGTGCACCGTGAGCCGCTGGTTGCAATTAGCAACCCTCACTACTAGATAAAACACACTGAACCTTTAATAGATAATTCGCTGAGAAAACATGTTCCATGTCAGTTAGAATCACTTTTCTTTTGTTGGACATATTTTGCTTTTGCAGAAATATATTTACCTCTTGGGGAATTTGTAAAATCAATTTTTACTTCCATACATTTGCCTTTTACCTGTGCTGCTTTCATCACACAAACCTTATGTTTGAAGTTCAAAAACATTGCTCTATGTGTTGAGGGGGAGACCACCTGGGGCTCAATCTGCTGAGGTGGAATTATTTTGTATTATAATGGTGTTGTGGATGGGAGTGGCAAAATGCCTCGTGTAGCAAACCTACTTCCTGGTAATGAAATTATAAATATTAATATTCGGAAATATTATGTCGTAAAACTCGTTGGGGCACCACCTGATTTCCGTCCGCCACGGTCTCAGGACTCCTTAGGTATGGTTTAATAATTACACAATTATTACTAGTGATCAGTTAGTTAATAATTGTTAATGATTAATCAGTTTAATCAATCAGTCCAGAATCCTCCGTCCAGTGACCTGGATTTAAACAGTACACACACACAGTTCCTGTGATTAAGGTGAAATTTATTAACTAACTAAAGAGAATACAAAGTGAGGTTAAATATATCCAAGACATACAACAAGAATGATTAAACAACCAGAAGGCAATCAATGAGAGTAAAATAGTTTAAGGTGAAGGATTTGATTCTAAGGAAAAAAGACACAAGTTAAACTAATAGACACAAGTTATATGATCATAACTAAGTTAAATTTGGCTGGGAGTTTTAGGCTAAAATGACTAAGGATGAAAGGCTAAAGAAATAAAGATAAAGGACATCACCTCTACTGGCAACCTGTCCAGGGTGTACCCCGCCTTGCGCCCGATGTCAGCTGGGATTGGCTCCAGCCCCCCACGTGACCCTGTACGCAGGATAAGCGTTGACGACGGATGGATGGATGGACATCACCTCTACCACAGAATGTAGTTTGTTTGTCTTACTGCTTGTTGGTTTCTCAGCCAGTTGGTGTATGGACGGCCCCACGACTAGTTAGGCTTAGGTCCTTGGCGACCACAGTTTCAACAGCTTGGCATGCCAGGACCGGCTTTTTCATAGCAGGTTTGTCCTGGAGGTCCGTCCTAGTGGTTGAAGAAAACTTGCAGTGATAGGCCGTTAGCCTGGCTTGGTTCGTCGGTTGATGCCCTCGGTGTTACAGCTAGTGTAACTAACCCACGTGACTGGGTCTGAACTTTGGTGGGAGCAGCGAAAGTTAATTCAACTGAAATAAAGCTTAAAAGGGAACTTGGTTGTTCCTGAATTCAAAACAAAAGAAAGTAAATACAATGAAGGTTTGAGTGAATATGGCTAAGTACGTTATTGGAAGACAAAGAAAATTCGCCATGCACCATTAGCTATTATTCAGCTATCATTTGCATCCAAGCTGATCACTCCTAACCAAAATCTCATTACTGCGTACAATAGTTCAAGTTGCCTTGTAAGGCTGCTGAGTTGGCTGAAATCACTGGTCTCCAGCAGAATCCATTAAGGTAACTGTGCCATTTAACAACCTCTCTAAAAGCACCTCAAACAATGATGCTCACACTGATGTTGGCTAGAGATGATACGTTTTGGAATACCAGGCAGACAGATGAGATGCTAAATGGTTGGGACTTATTGTAAATGATCTACAAAAAACTAATTTAAACATGTATTAGACTGGCTGGAGGCAATTAACTTGTGGTTGATTCACAAATGGGTGCCATTCAGGCATGATTTTAGACAAGAAAACAAGCTCCTAATTTCATTACTGATCACTATGTCTGATAGAGGATGTGTTTGCTGTGGGAAGTAAACACACTTCAAACACACAACACATCTTCTCTCACCTGAAGCATAAAACCACAATCATTATCAGGCATTACTCTCTGATAAGGACACTGTTTGAGTCAACCCTGTCACGGACAACATTGAGCCTGTCTGATTATGATTAGGAAAGTAATCAGAGGTAATTGTGGTTCTGTCAAACTGCATATGCACATCTCTGTTGGTCATGACTTGCAGGTAGAAAATTAATCTGAAAACCTAAACCATCTATCCTTCTGATTATGTCACACCATTCAGGGTCAGCTGTCTTTACATTAGAACAAGGAATCATGACACATAACAGGAATTCAGATTTTCTGTCATCAATCCAATTTAATGAGCAACATAAAGAATTTATAAGTTTCTATTGCTGTTTTTGTTAGGAGAGATCTTTGATTGACAGCTTGGCAGACAGGCAGACTGGGTGTTTACTAAATTATTTTGTTATATCAGACATGATTGTATGCATGGTTTCTGTGGAAGTTTGTCTGCGTTGTAGACAGGTATTCCCATATTACTGAATGATTGAGGTGGCTGCATTTAAATAAATTTGCAGACAGAATAAAAGTTATTTTGTAGAAAAAAAAAACCTTTAGATAAACATGAACTCAGAGATCTCAAAAAGTTCTTAAATCTCAAATGTTTTCATTTTACATACACAACTACATGCGTAACTCTGTAGACTAGAGGTACAACAAGAATAAAATTAGCTTTCTCGACCTGCACACTTTCTCTGTGCACATTGCTATATATCCCGTTCATTTACACCTCTGCCTTGGTGTTGATGAGGTCCTGGTAAGGTATTCCAAATGATGAAGTTATTTAATTGACTGATTCATTGTTTTCTTAAAGCTGCATCAACATTTTAATATTAACAATAAATCTAATGACTGGTCACTCGATTAACCCACAGAGAATTATCTGTCATTTCCCTCAGCGCTACAAAATGTTTTAGCATCTGTTAGCTCATTGTTTTGTTTTTTGTCACGATCGTGGTGTGGAGGCAGGTTGAAGGACCCAAACGCAGGACACAGAGCGGAGCAGGTATAGTTCAACGAAGGGTTTTAATATAACCAAAAGTGAGCACACTTACAGGTGAGTGGCTGAATAACAGAAATCCAAAATCCAAAAGTACAGGGAGACGAGACAAGACAAGCAAGGCTGGTTACAGGCAGGCAGAAAGTACACACACGACAGACTGGGGGGTAACATGAACAATGACCGGACAAGGACAAGACAGAAACACCAGGTATATATACACAGGGACTAACGAGCAGGGCGGGAGCAACACAAGTGACAGACATAAGACTAACGAGGCAGAGAGAGAGCAGAGGAAAACAGAGAGACTTGACATGACAAGCAGACTATATAGCAGATACTGGACACTAGACAGGACAGAACCCAAAACTCAACATACTAAGGCAGATACTAAACTCAAAAGTGCAACACAAAGGATGGCCAACCGGCAGAGCGTGACAGTACCCCCCCACCGACGAGCGTCTCCAGACGGTCAACAAAACCCAAAACAGCACAAAATCAAAACAAGGCCCAAGCCGGCCCAGGGTGGGCGGAGGGAGGACAGGAGGAGGGCAAGTCGAGCCAGGGTGGGCGGAGGGAGGACAGGAGGAGGGCCAGACCAGGAACTCTCAGGTGGGTGGCCAGAGGGCAAGGCAAGGGGGCAACAGAGTTCGGGAGGTCGCACAAGCAGGCCAAGGGGACAAAACAGTCCGGGGAACCACCCAACAGGCAGATCATGCCCAGGAAACAGGGCAGGTAAGGCGCTTGGCCTAACATGCAGGACAGGGCAGAGGGGCAGAACAGTTCGGGAGGCCGACCAGGAGGTCGTTTGAGCAGGCCAGAGGGTAACGGAGAACACACAGTTCAGGAGGTCGTCCCGGAGGATGACCACACCGGCCAGGCAGGGCAGGGGTAAGCAGTGTTCAGGAGGCTGTCCCGGAGGGCGACCCGGGAGGCCGTGCAGACCAAAGGGATCACGGAGTTCAGGAGGTCGTCCCGGGGACGACCCGACAGGCCGAGCAAATCAGGGGGAAAACACAGTTCAGGAGGCCGTCCCGGGTGGCCAGAGGTGAACAAAAGTTCAGGAGGCAGACCCGGAGGTCGACCGAGTAGACCAGGAGGGCAAAACAGTTCAGGTGGGCGTCCCGTGGGACGACCCATGAGGCCGGGCAGAACAGGGGGGCCACAGAGTTCGGTAGGCCGTGCCGGAGGTCGACCCAACAGGCCGGGCAGAACAGGGGGGTCACAGAATTCAGGAGATCGGCAGGAGGCCAGCGCTGAGGGCGGAACCTCTCCGGAGGTTGGTCAGGAGGGCGACGTAGGAGGCCTGAGGCCTCAAGTGGCAGAGCTGGGCTGAGGACCACGGGCGAGGCAGGTGGGCTGAGGACCACGGACGAGACGGCTGGGCTGAGGACCACGGACGAGACGCTGGGCTGAGGTCCACGGACGAGACGGCTGGGCTGAGGTCCACCGGCCAAGCAGCTGGGCTGGAGGCCATGGACCGGACAGCTGGGCTGGAGGCCATGGACCGGACACGAGGAACTGGAGTCGGCCTGACCACCGACCGGACAGCTGGGCTGGAGGCCATGGACCGGACACGAGGAGCTGGAGTCGGCCTGACCACCGGCGAAGCAGTTGCCGGTCGGGCCACCGACGGAGCACGAGGAAGAGGAATAGGCTGGGCCACCAACGGAGATGGTGTTGGTCGGACCACCGACGAGGGAACAGGAGTCGGCTGGGCCACCAACGGAGCTGGTGTTGGTCGGACCACCGACGGAGAACAGGAGTCAGCTGGGCCACCGGCGAAGCAGGTGCCGGTCGGACCACCGACGGAGCATGAGGAACAGGAGGCGGCTGGGCCACCAACGAAGCTGGTGTTGGTCGGACCACCGACGGGGCACGGGGAGCGGGAACCGGTCTGGCCACCGACGGAGACCTTGGAACTGGTGTCAGTCGGACCTTCGATGAGGGACCAGTAACAGGTGTCGGTAGGACCACCGAGTGAGACCTGGGAGCAGGAGTAGGCCAGGGATCAGGCAGGCGGCTAGCAGCGCTAGTAGGCCAGGGATCAGGCTGGTCTGATGTGGAGCTAGCAGCGTTAACGGGCCGGGAATCAGGCAGGCAGCTAGCCGTTCTAGCAAGCCGGGGGACAGGTTGGTTGCCGACGGGTCGCTGATGGTGACCTGGTCGCCTCCGATGACCACCACGGGAACCCGAAAAGATGGCCAGGTGACTTCCCTCGAAGGAGGCCAGGCTATCAAACCATAGGCTAGCTGCCCATGCTGCCTCTGACTCCCTGGCCTTCATGGTCAGGTAGGCCAGGAGAGTCATAGTCCCTGAGTCCTGAGTCCTAGGTAGGGCAGGCAGGCGGACGGACAGGCTAGGTGGAGGAATAGCCACGCTAGCCGACCAGGATACAGGCAGGACAGGCGGAGGGCTAGCGGCGCCAGCCGAACAGATAACAGGCAGGACAGGCGGAGGGCTAGCGGCGTCAGCCGAACAGATAACAGGCAGGACAGGCGGAGGGCTAGCGGCGCCAGCCGAACAGATAACAGGCAGGACAGGCGGAGGGCTAGCGGCGCCAGCCGAACAGATAACAGGCAGGACAGGCGGAGGGCTAGCGGTGCTAGCCGAGCAGGTTACCGGCAGGACCGGCGGAGGGCTAGCAGCACTAGCCGAGCAGGACAGAAGGATGCTTCCCAACCTGCAACTAGCTGGCCGAGAACAAGTCCTTTGAGGGCTAGCAGGCCGGGGAGATGACCGCCGGATGCTAGCCGGCAGCCTGTTAGCTTGCTCATGGCTAACAGGCTGAGGAACTGGTGTTGACTTGGCTGGGGAATCGGCTGAGGTGCGAAGGAAGTCCAACACCCACTTAGGAAAGGAGTTGGCCGCTCCAGGATTTGCAACAAACTTTGTTCGGGTGAGGGACACGATAGCCTCCTTGTGGCTAACATGACTAGCCCCATACCACATATTCCTCAGCACCATAAGCTCCCGGCACAGATCAAGCAGTTCGTTGGACATGGTGTCCGCTGGGTCCCTTTGTGGTCCGGTCATTCTGTCACGATCGTGGTGTGGAGGCAGGTTGGAGGACCCAAACGCAGGACACAGAGTGGAGCAGGTATAGTTCAACGAAGGGTTTTAATATAACCAAAAGCGAGCACACTTACAGGTGAGTGGCTGAATAACAGAAATCCAAAATCCAAAAGTACAGGGAGACGAGACAAGACAAGCAAGGCTGGTTACAGGCAGGCAGAAAGTACACACACGACAGACTGGGGGTAACATGAACAATGACCGGACAAGGACAAGACAGAAACACCAGGTATATATACACAGGGACTAACGAGCAGGGCGGGAGCAACACAAGTGACAGACATAAGACTAACGAGGCAGAGAGAGAGCAGAGGAAAACAGAGAGACTTGACATGACAAGCAGACTATATAGCAGATACTGGACACTAGACAGGACAGAACCCAAAACTCAACATACTAAGGCAGATACTAAACTCAAAAGTGCAACACAAAGGATGGCCAACCGGCAGAGCGTGACAGTTTTAAGGTCTATTTCTTTACTGTTGAAAAGAGAGTGAATATTGGATTTGTTGGGTGGCTGCAAATGAATTGCTAATGATGCTAAAAGTTTTTTTACTGCAGCCCCAAAGTTGCCCAAGAAATCCATTATTTCTGTTTTATTTAAATGTAACACCACATGTAGAAAAGCTATGGCAAATCGTTCTCAGCATTACAATGTACAAAGTGAATATTAGGATTGTGATCTTGCTTGTTTTTCAAATGTTTTTATTATTTTTGTGCGTATTTTATGCCTTTAGGGTAAGGGTAGCCAACAGTATGGAGATGACAAGAAATATTGTAAGAGAGATGATAAATAACATGCAACAAAGGTGGCTGGGTGGAAGTGTAAAGGTCATGTTGTGGCTTATGATTGTGGCCTTCTCCCCTAAGCCACCAAGGTACCCACAAAAATGTCTTAATATCGCCTCAGTCATGTACTACACAAACATGGGGCTGTTTGTCATTGGTGGTGTGGTCTCAAATTAATACATTAGAAATTGCCATGTATACACATGGCAATACGCATTCATTCCTTTGCTCTTCAGACAGAATACAATAAGACTGAAGGTTGCCAAACCAAGATGTGCTTGTCTAATATTAAATCACTAACAAAGACCACGCCTGTGAAGACGTAGATTGGAAAAGGTTTTTTGCTTATGATAGAGCTCGAAATGGGATCGTATGGAGAGTACAGATCGAGTGCCTGGATGGTGGGCTGAGGGATGGGGTGAATGGATGAAGGGTTGAGGGGAAGATGTGTGAGGGACGAGGGAGAGGAGTCGGATCCGTGGGGATGAAGAGCAGACCGGTGTCTGCGTCGTGAAGGGGTACGGGAACCGGCTGAGTCGAGACTCTGGGCGGAGGAGCCGTCTCTTCGTCGCGGATGAGTAAAAACCCCCAAGAGAACTTTAGATGGTGAGGTGCGCTTGGGCGTTTCTGATATCGTTTAGATCGTTGCGAATGTAAGTGAGGTATGCTGTTGAGGACCAATGGCCGAGGATTTTGATGACGTTGTCCGGGATACCCTGCCTGAAGGCGGAGGAGGCTGCTCCGATGCGGAACGAATGCCCGGAGTACAGTTCGGGGGATATTCCAGATTTGAATACGATTTTGCGAAGGTGCGTGGCTACTTTTCCTGTCTCTGTGACGTACAGAGGATCTTGGGGGCCGGCGTGGTTGGCTAGTCTCGAGTCCAAGTAGTGATGTATGGGTTCGTACGGACTGAGGTAAGAATTGAGTCGGAAGAGGTAGATGGGAAACCCGTACTGGTTGGTTTTGCTGCGTTTGAGATGATAGATGAGTGTGTCTGCAGAGTGTATGGAGATGTCAGCCATGGCGGCGTGAAACCTAGGATGGTATTGGAGGCTGGAGGATGTGAACTCTGAGCACCGCAAGAAACCAAAAAAATGCCAGTAGGAACATGGATTCCAGGACTCTGTCCATGTGTGGAGTCAGATAACCCGATCTGAGGGTCTGAATGCAGCGGGCTAAGAGGTCTGAAGTGAGGGGTAGACGTTTTGGCGAGGGTCGTGGTTCGGCCTTGCAGAGGCCTTTGGTTAGCATGCTAATGTGTGAGTGGGACAAAGCCGGGCAAAGAGCCCCTGTGGATAATTGGAAAAAGAAATTGATTCTGCTGATGTAGACCTGTATGGTGGAGGATTTAATCTTGAGATCGGAATGAACGAAAGTAATGAAGATTGAGATGGTAATGACGTCGAGAGAAGGTTTACGGGATGCTGTGGGAGGCATGAAAAGCTTTGAAGCAATTCTATCTGGTCAGGTAAGAAGAAAGCGTCCGCAGGGCGACGCTGTTGAGGATGTTGTCTCTGGAAATCGTCACAAGGCGTTCTAGCTGTGGCGTTAATTGAAGATGGTTGCTTAAAACGGCAAGACTGGAGTCGGAAAGGGATCGGAAGCTGGCGCCAATTGCTTGAATCTCTGGAAAAAGAAAGAGAGTCAGCGATGGTGTTTATGTGGACTGGGATGTGGGAGGCCCGGAAGATGAATTGGTGCTGTGCTGACACCAAGGTGAGCCTCCGCATGAATTGCATAATTGTTGATTATTTCTACCACTGCACTATTGTCAGAGTAGATCGCAATGGTTTTATTGGACCATTTAGACCCCCAAAGAATAGCTGCGGTAATGATGGGGTACATTTCATGGATGGTAGAGGAATGAGAGAGGGTTGAAAATTCAGGCGGCCAGACCACTGTGAACCAACTAGCGCTGTGGTAGCCGATAGAAGGGGCAGCGTCTGTAAAGAGCTAAATATCTTCTGCCTTGGTGACGTGGTCGTCGTGGAAGAAGGATATGCCGCTCCAGGATGAAAGGAAATGTAGTCGTGGAGAGATGGGACGGAAGTGGCTATGGAAAGGAGATGCGACAGGAAGGCCCGGCCTGATGGGATGATCCGGGTGGTATAGTTAAAGTGGCCTAGGAGTGAGAGAAGTTGGCGTTTGGTGCAGCAGTGGGCCAGAAGGAAATTGGAAATTATTAGGGAAATGCGGTGGATTTTCTCGGGGGGCAAGGATGCGTGGAGTGACACTGAGTCGAGGGTGATCCCCAGGAACTCCAGTGATGTGTTGGGGCCTTCGGTTTTCGCTGGGGAGAGGGACTCCAAGTTTGTGGAATGCTGAACTCAAGATGTTGAGGCCGTGGGAAGGTGGCGTAGCGGTGAGAAAGTCATCTAAAAGATGGTTGTTGGTCAGGATCCAGCTTCGAAGTGCTTCGGAGAGGGAGTCGAATATTTTTGGGCTGCTCTTGCAAACTGCAAAATAGTAAGCGCCCTTTCAGAGAACGCCGAAAAGGTGCCAGTAATCGGGATGGAAGGGAAGCACTTTGAAAGCGCTGGTGATGTCTGCCTTGGATAGTCATGCTCCTTGCCCTGTGGTACGGATGAGGGAAATGGCGTGATTGATAGTTGAATATTGCATGGAAAAGTCTGGGCTCGGGATGAGGCTGTTGATGCTCGGGACAGTGGAGTCGTGCGGAGAAGAGAGGTCAATGATTAGATGCTTTTTCCAGAATATTTCCTAGTGGCCACGCCAATGGGTCTTATTCTGAACGTGGGAAACGGTGAGCTGGAAAATGGGCCTATCATGAAGGTTTCTTTGGTTTCTTTAGACAGGAGTTTGTCAACTGTGTCAGAGTCGGTGATGGCTCACTGCAAGTTATGGCATGTGTACGATGAATTTGGCAGTGTTGGGCAAGCTACTTGGAAAATGTAGTGAGCTAAGCTACTAGCTACTCTACATTAAATGAAGCTTCACTACACAGAAGCTATCCCCCAGTGAAATGTAGCAAGCTAAGCTACAGCAATGTGGCAAAAGTAGCTTAATTACATCTAAGCTACTTTTAATTTAAAACACAGTAGGCTATAGGCCTAGTTTATATTGAACTTACTTCATTCCACAATAGCACAGAAGAAAGACTAAAAGCCTGCTCCAAACAGTGGGTGTGCGAGAGAGAGCTAAATCAGACACACAGAAACTCTACTACTTACTGCCATATCATTGCAGCTAAATGTATTTCCTCATGCAACAAACGGAGAAACATTGTTGGGCTGCATGCAGGCTGGTTTGGGGGTGATTGACGGTGGGGGTGTTATGAGCTTAGTTTTGGGTTATGTTTGTGTTGTATTTTTCCCTGTGTGTTTCTGGTTTTGCCATTGTTTCATATGTCTATCTATTTGCCTCAGTTCTTAGTCCAGTGCCTTAGTTGTCAGTTCTGTGCTTTAGTTCATCTTAATGTTATTCCTGGTCTGTGTGTTTCTGTGTTTCATTATTTGATCTTGTCATGTTTTTGGGTTTTGTCACTAAGTTTAGTTTTTTGTTCATTCGCATGTTTAAGTTTTCTTAGTATCTGTCCTGTCTTTAATCTTAGTCCTTAGTCCTGTGTCTCCATGTAGTCCTGTCTCCTGTTTGGTCCTGTCCGTGCTCTGATTTTGTGGTCTTTCCATGTTTGTGTTTTACTTTGGTAGATCTAACCTTTTGTGTTCTGGTGTACTTTACTTCCTGTTTTATTTTGTAATCTTCTGTGCCTGGTGTTGTCAAGCTTTGCTTCCTGTTCTGTTCTCCTTGATGTGATCCACCTGTTTTATGTTCCCGCCCCGCTTGTTTGCCTCACTACTTAATGCCTGTGTTCTGTTCAGTCTGTGTTGTTCATTGTAGAGTGTATTCTGTGTTGGTCTGTCTAAGTTTGTTCCTGCTGTGTTATAGGGTTGTGTGGGGTGGGGACAGAGAGGACCCAAAAGCAACACTCTGAGGGAAGGAGGTTTATTGAAGGGATAAAGGGGTAGAGGGACTGGAGTGGAGTGAGAGGTGGATATTGGGGAAACACAGGCACGGGGAACCAGGAAGACTGGGGGGCCAGGGAGCCAGGGAACACTGGGGCCGAGGAAGCGAGGAGCGGTGGGGGAACAGGGAGGACGCCGTGGGGGTAGTCTGAGGAGGAGAGGGCCGGTGGATGAGCCCAGCCGACTGAACGGAGGACGAGGGTGAGTGTACCTGGGAGGGAAACAGACAGAGAGACAGGGTTAGAGGTGGCGGCGACAAAGCACAGGGAAAATGTGAAAAAACAAGAAACATGAAAAGCCTGAACACAGAGGTGGCACCGGGTATGGAGCAACGACGATCAAGCGAGGATGGTGTGGAGAACCGGGGTTAAAATACAGGCAGGGATGAGGTTGATTACTGGCAGGTGTGGCAGGCTGGCGAGGTGGCTGATGAGATGCAGGTGGTTGGCTGGCCTCAGGAGCAGAGGGAGAGAGAGCACACAGGGGAGAAAACACAGGGAGGCAGGCAGGGAATAGAAAACCAAGGAAAACGCAGAATAACTGATAAAATGGAGAAAAAACCAGGACACTCACCGTCAGCCGGGCTGCCACCACAACATGCTGTTTTTGGACCTCGGTTTCATTTACACCCCTTTGGACTTAGCCACAGTTTTTAAGTGTGCTCTCTTTTTGTTAATAAATCTTTGGACTATATCTGCTCAGCTCTGGTGTCCTGCACTTGGGTTCTCAACCTGCTCAACCACCACCACTGCTGCAACGTGGGGCTTTGAGGGGCTGACTGCTGAAAACGGTTGGTTTTCGAGGGTGTGGAATGGATGAAGGGTTGGAGGCTGGGGCATGAGGAAGAGGGACGGCGAGGGTGCAAGCTGAGGCCGGATGTGATGACGCGCCACAAAGGTTGCACTACAGGGAGGGTCGTGCTGCAAAGACGCAGCAGAAAAGCTGGGGGTCTAGGGTGACCCAGTATGTAGCTTGATTAAACTGCTGCACCCAACCAGCAGTTAGGGATGAAAAGAGGACGTGGTAGGTGTAGAAACCATTTCCACCTAACCGCAAGGCTAAGTCTAAAAGGAGGGACAAGTAATCGTCCAGCTCTGACCTGCGGTCGGGAAAGACAAATGATGTCGCGGTACAGTGAAAAAGAGAAAGCGAATTCTGCTGGCATAAGCTCTTTGGATCTGGTGGGAATTGGTTGCTTAAGTTCTATAGGGCCGAAAGCGGTTTCCAGTTCCCTAGGAATAAGCGGGTTATGTAAAGATGGAGTGATGAGGGAGGCAAGGTCAATGTGGTTACCGGCTATTATCTGTTGTCTCCCCCTGGAGCTGCTGGCAGGCGAAGGCCCGACAATGTCGGAATTGTCAGAGATTGCTGGCTGAGAATGTGGATTGCTGAACGCAGCCGACATTTCAGACGAGGTTGGTCGGAGGAAGAAGAAGACTCCGGTATCTCCAATTATTTATTTATTTTTTTTTTTAAACCTGTCCTGCCCAGCAGCCTGGTATAGAGTATGATGAGCTGGATACCATATTGTGCCAGATAGATTTTACTTTAATAATAATTCAGAATAATTCTACGAGGGACAACCTAAATTTGTTTGTGCCTATGTGTGAGACTGTGTGTGTCTGTGTGCGTGTGGGTGAATGTGTCTGTATGTGTGTGTGTGTACATGTGTGTGCGCATAAGCCTGTTAAAGAATGTAGTTGTTAGTGAGAGTGGGGCGCCACGACTGTGCCACACTGACCCCAGCAACAGGCAGGGAGTGGGAGGGAGAAAGAAAAAATAAATAAATAAATAAAAATAAATAAATAAAAACTCCCAGATGCACCGTGATGCGAACGCGGAAGACCCCAACCCAATCAACAGACACCCAAATAAATAAAAACGACCGTCTAATTGACAATGCAATGCAGACGGAACGCAAGAGGCGTAACCCCCGGAAGAGAAGTGCCCGGACCGACTGCAGCGCACACACAAGATAGACCAGTGCTCCCCCCACCGCCGCGCAGCAAACAACCAAAATGCCCAAATGGCACGCAATCATCAACATCAATGCACAAGTGACGAGCCCAACGCGCGCACTACGACACCCAATGCCCGGCAGCCCCCCACGAATCCCGCGTGCGAGGTCAGGCAAACGAGAGAGAGCGAGCGGCAGAACAGTGGAGAGAAACACCAGCAGCAAGTCCCAGCCCGGCAGCAAACGCGCCACATAGGCCACCATGCACCCGCCAATAAAATTCCGCCGTCCCCCAGAAAAACTAAGGCCGCCCGCGCCAGCCGACATCCCCCATGTACAGCACACCCCCAGGCCGCCGTGCAATGCCAGCCAAACCAGCAACGAGGCAAAATCAACTAGCTCAGCTGCATGCCACCACCAGCCCACCCACCAGTCAATAGCCGAGAACTTCAGGCACATGCCCAGAATAAATAAAGACTCCGGTATCTCTGATGTCGGATGCTCGTCGAACATGTCGCTGTCTGAAGGATTTAGGACGAGTTCTGAATCCATTGTTGAAGGTAAGTGATTGGGTTGTTTGTCACGCTCATGAGAAGCTAAGTCAAGGGGAGGTGAACGGAACAGGTATGCTTAAATATTTGGTGAGTGGAAATTAGGTGAGTTCAAGGCGTGGTCTTGGTTCCCGAATCTAGTTAATAAAACTTAATTTCTTTAAATACTTTTTATTTTCATTTGCCTCAGTGAAGGTGCTAAAACGGATTTCATTCAGTCAGAAGGAAACATCAACAAACACAATTGATGTAAATGCACAACAGAGCATCAATTGGCTCAACAAATGAACATCATCTCAGCAGATTCATTTTAATATGTTATATCCATTCAGTGAAATGTTTCAGTCATTGTTGTGTCTCACAACATCACTCTCGTGAGCACACTGAAGAACAGCAGGGCCTCTGATTAAACATTGTCACACAGCAAACAAAGTAAAATGTCTAATGGAGAACAACATGGAGAAAAACAGAGTCTGAAATGCTGATTTGAATACAGTGACTTTGGAAGCGTAGAAATTAAATCAGTACGGATACGTAGGGTGCTGCAGAAAGATATGAAGATGGAATGAAAGGGAGATCCCAACACTCTTTCTTTCAAGTCGAAAAGAAGCTGGAGCCTTTCTCCCTTTAGTAACAACAGTGAGTGAGAAAAGGGAAGTGAAACATATTTCCATCTGCAAAATACAGAGCTTAACAATGCTATAAGCAATATAATGAATAATAAGATTTGATAAAGAGATTTGGTATTTAAACATGATGATGACTGAAAATCAGGATCTCTCATTGAATATGAATAATTAAATTGATCTTCTGATTGTAAAAGAAATAATATGGTCAAAGTAAGGAGAATTAGGGTAAAAGTTAAACAAATGTGCAAAAGGTCGCTAAGTTTGGGTGAAGACTTTATGAACATGAGTCACCAGCAGAGACAGGGACTGAAAAGGAGAAGCAGAAGGACCAAACATTGACCTATCCTGACCCCAACATACACACAATTACACCCAAAGACAACTTGAAGAGAGAATATATAAAGAAGAGTGAGACATAGATCCGTGTTATTCCTCAGCAGATCTCAGTGGCATCAGACTCTGAGCAGGATCATCACCTCACGGGACCAAGAGCCTAAGACAAGAGTTGGGGATTTGAACAGCAAACAACTAGAAAATACTTCAGTTTTCTTCAGTAGACTTCAAGAGATCAAGCTAAGGAGGATAACCACGGCCAAACCATCTGAAGAATCATTGGACTCTGAAGTTTCTCTCATTCAACTGCAACATGGACTGAAGACTTTTAGAGACAATTTGAGGACTTTGGCCAAAGCCTCAAGTTTCTACAAGTTTCTTCAACTCCGCAGGAAGGAGGGATTTCCCTGCAGGACAACTCATACCCCTCCCTTTCTCTCCAAAAAGAAGACATCTAAATAACTCAAGCTCAGCTATCATAATCAGGTTTTTGAATTTTAAACATTTTAATGATCAGTTTAAGTTGCATGCTTGCCCTTGCTTAATTTTGCAATAAAATATATAATCACTGCATCTAAAGTAGTAGACACTGGATTTATTTCTTCACCAAGTTAGTAATTCAATATGTAAAGTGAGTTTAACATCTTTAAGGTTCTTATAGGTTGCTCTAGCCAAAGAAATTAACCTATCCTTGGGGCCTATTTTCCTGGCCACTAAATTCAATCCTAGCAACCATACCGAGTGCACAGATCAGTGAGAAGAGAACAGTCATTAACGGGAGTGGCTGAGGTGGTATTTGGCTCTAGGGCTATTCAGTCAGGTGCCATTTCAGAGTAAGCAGGGTAGGCGTAAGCTAGGCGAATCTCTTCAACACCAGCTTAAACAGTCCTCAGTTATACATAATAGGGTAATACCCATAGGCCTAGAGCATCGGACCCTTTAAGACGGAGAGCTGGTCCAGTACCTCCTGGAGGTAACAGCTAACAGTTTGTTTGTGTGTGGGTGCTCTTGTTTAAAGGCTCCTGGATGGGCAGTGATGTACTGGCTGGGTAGAGTCAGCCTCCTGGCAGCAGCAGAAACAAAAAGCCGCTTGGTGGATGATAAACAGTCTGCAGTCCAACAGCCAAATCAGCCACATCTGAAGAACACTCAAAGTTAACATATGTTACTTTATTGTGTGAGTTGTCAAGAAAATCACGTTTTTGTGTGACTACTGCCAGTCAGAATTTATAATTTTGCAGGGGATTGAAAAATTGTGAGGATTTTTCACCAGGTAGAAATACAGTGTTTCACTGCCCTCCCTGGTTGAAAGTATCAAGCCTGGTTCACCTCCGACTGCAATTATGAACATGAAGCTGAAGTCTGACACTCCTGTTGTTAGCTAGCCAGGATGTTGAACATCCTTCTGTGAATCATGTCATCGTCGGCCAGGTCTGTTGGTCCGCCACATTGGTCTAAACTGAAACATCTCAACAACTGTTGGGTGGACTGCCATGACATTTATACAGACATTCATGGTTCCCAGTGGGTGAATCCTAATGACTTGACTTTGATCCCCTGACTTTGCCTCTAACAACACATCCAGAACCTCCACATCTACAGATTTCTTTGGCACTAAATTTGGTTCCATGACATTTTATTTAGCCCCAACTGCAGACTGACAGTTTTTGAGGAAAATATCTTGACTAGAGGATGGATTGCAATGAGTCTTGGTACACACATTCTTGACCACAACAGGATGAACTGTATTATCGTCAGAATGTGTGTCCAATGGTTGGAAACTAATCCTCAGTACTTTGTGTTTAGTGCTAACATGCTTACTATAATGGACACGGTGGTAAATCGTATACCTGCTAAACATCAATACCGGTATGTTAACATTGTCATTGTGAGCATGTTGCCATGCCAATGTTAGCATTTAGCTTAAAGCACCGCTGTGCCTAAATGCCTCACAGTCTCAATAGTTTGTGTGTCCGTCATGCACAAGAAAGTCAGAAAACAGCAACAAGACCACATTGTTTTTAGATTTTACTTGGACTCTTCTTTGTTTTGCTGTCTTCTGCTCCACTGTATCTAATGGTAGCTGAATAATTCAAATCTGTTTCCCCTTGAAATTCTCCCAGGCATTTTGGTGTCTTTGCTCCAGATCAGACATTAGGATAGGATAGAGCATTTGGAAGTGTGCTGAGTTTGATTTGTCTAAGTGAATGTTCATGTCACCGAGGACAAGTAACAGACAGCCATGCTCTGGGATTGAGTACAACACTGTGTCTAGCTTGTCCACAAAGTTACCCATTTGTCCTGGTGGATAGTATATATGACAATCACAGAGACCTTTACCGGAGCAGACACCAACACAGCATGATATTCGAAGGAGGCTTATTGATTCGGGGGTTGCAGTGTAAATTTTCATTTGTTGGAAATTAAGAGCCCAGTCCCACCCCCACCCCCTCCGGGACAGTCAGGGGGTGTGGGTGAAAGAGTAGTTGGTGGATGGTGATGTGAAATTCACATAAAAAAGAAATAAGTATTGTTACGGCTGCCACCGCCCCCACCTGTATTTGCCTGTGCTTTTGAGTAGGCTATCTGGTATGCTGAGCAGGCTGTGCAAGCCCACGCGGAGGATTGGCTGCACGAGGAGGGAAGGTCCCGCCTACTTCCTGGGTTTCCGGTGACCATGCCATCGATTGGTGCGGCATGCTACTACGGGCCAATTAAAGGGCGACAGTGACGACCACCACCTGCTTAAAAGCCTGCCGGGTCTGCTGTTCGGGGCAGCAATCTGACCTGAGTTGCTTACCTTGGGATCACATGTCGCAGAGCTTGTAGTAGTAGTGTTTTGTTACCCGTGCCAGACTTTGTGTCTTGACTGTGTTTCACTGTGTGAAGGTAAGGAAGTGGGCCAGGTTTAAGCTTAGAGATAACTGACACCTTTCTTGCACACGCCGTAGTTGTTTTATGTTAGTTTTCACCAGGTTCAGGGGTGCTGTGTGTTTTGGGTTTACTCTTGTTTTTGTCAGTACTCCTGTAGAGCAGTAATCCTCCTGAGGATCTCCTTTTGTTATAATTGTTTGTTGATTTCCACAGCACCCATTGGTCCATTTTCTGTTTGTGCTCCATTTGCGTTACTTCAATATCCTTATAAAAATAAATATCCTTTCAAACCAACAACATCTGGTTTATGTTTATGTACCAATATCCCTAGACACCTCGGGACGTAACAGTATGTGGTGCCACTGGGTTCTTCATGACAACTAAAAAAATGACAGAATTAGCATTGCCACTGACTCAAGGAAATTATTTTCCACTTTTAAATCGCTACTAAACCCTCCTCCACCTCCTCAACCCACAAACTTGTCTGCTGATACTTTTGCCGCCTTCTTCACAGACAAAGTGGCGGCTATAACTAGCCAATTCTCTAAATCACTCACAATCAACCGATCTACTTCCACTCCGGTCAGCTCCCACTCTGTGCACGGCACAGGAAAAACAAACATGTAGCAGTCCTTATACATGTCTCTCCCCATCACCCTTGGGCAATGGTGCAAAAGGATTGACACCAAACCTAACAACAGACTTTTATTTTGTAGGCAGCAAGGTAACGAAAACAACAAGGTGCAGGATGTGAAAAGAGTGGCAGAAGTTAGCAGACAGAGCGCAATGGACTTCACGACAGTATTCACAACCTGAATTAATTTTTTTGAATTAGACTTTGAGCTCGTTGTTTCCGTGTAGCATGTCCATATTGACAAATTGATCAGATGTTTAAACATTAATATTTGTATTAATGATCTAAGCAGCTCACAAACAGCTAAAGTGGGCGACCCGGCGGGGTTTAAGAGGTTTTATACCAAAGAACTTCTATAAAAACCAGACCAGGCGTCCAATCGAGACCTGCGTTTATCTGTCAAAATGTATGCCCAGGCCAGTAAACGGGGTAGGCGGCTATTTGGGACTTGACTATTAATTGAAGGTTTACGGTATGTCAAGTATTACCAGTTCAACAAAGAATATAACATAAGAGCAAAATAATAAATACAGTAATAGCTAACATGCCTGTTCAAGTGGTGTACAGCTGCAAGATTAATATTGCACACAGACACAAGTAAACAGTAAATAGTGTATTGCACATTGCCATAATTACTGTTATATCCCAGAGAGGTTATTCATTCATTCTCTTCATTCATCCGTTTCCTATGTTAATTGGAGTTGTGAACATCATCTCGTGTGAACTTGATGTTACTGTCCACAGAGTTGATGTGTTCTGTGAAGGCTTGCACTTTCTGGTTTTTAATTTTGACCCAGGTGTCGTCCACATATCTGTACCAGTGGCTCGGTGCTGTTCCTGTTGAGGGCTTTGTTCTCCACTTCTTCCATGTAGATGTTTGCCACAATCGGGGATACTGGTGAGCCCATGGCACAGCCATGCTTCTGTCTGTAGAATCCTCCGTTGTACTGGAAATAGGTGGTGTTTAGACAGAGGTCGAGTAATTTACAGATTTGGTCAGGGCTGAGGCTGGCTCTGTTGTCCAGGGTGTTGTCTTGTGTTAGCCGTTTCCTTACGGTTTCTACTGCTTCTATGGTGGGGATGCAGGTGAACAAAGAAGTCACGTCATAGGATACCATGGTTCTGGATCCAGTTTTAGTCCTCGAACTTTGTTTACAAAGTCAATGGAGTTTTGGATGTGGTGAGGTTGTGTTTCCCACCAAAGGAGCTAAGATGGTAGAAATGTGTTTGGCAATGTTGTAGATGACCGAGTTAATGCTGCTGATAATTGGCCTGAGTGGGGCTCCTTCTTTGTGAATCTTGGGTAGTCCATAAATGCACGGAATGGCTTCTCCAGGATACAAACGGTAATATTGTTCACAGTTGATGGTGTTGTCTTTCTGTAGCTGTTGTAGACATTCTATGGCCTTTTTCTTGTATCCGCTGGTTGGGTCTCGTCTCAGTGTCTCATATGTGTTTGTGTCCATTACTAGTGTGTTGACCTTGTTCTGGTAGTCCACTGTGTTAAGTACTACCGTGCATCTTCCTTTGTCAGCAGGTAAGATAGTGATGTTTTGATCCTTGCTCAGAGATGTCACAGCCTTGGCCGATTCTGTTGCTGTGATGAGGCCCACTATAGGTAGCTGCTATGGTGGAATGGCAAAGTTTAATCCTTTGGCCAGAATGTCTTTCTCTGGTTTGGCGAGTTCCCTATCTGACAGGTTTTACACCCATCTGTTGTCTGTTTCATGTGTTGTGGAGTTTTTGTCCTTTCTCCTCCAAGACAATTTTCCTGTTTTGTTAGTACTGCTCGCTCCGGACTGTAGGTTTTGGAATTTCCGGGTCTGTCTTTCTTTGCTCTTGTTGTGCTGAGATAGCTGTGCTTTCTTGATAAAATCCATGACCTTTTCCAGTGCTGTACTGGGCAGATACGCCTGGATCACGCCTGGATTATTGAAACAGCCTTTTCACTTGTTTAACCCAAAAATCTATTGATCGACTCCAGACTGTCCAGAACTCAGCTGCCAGGTTTTTAACCAGAACAAAGAAATATGACCACATTACCCCTATTTTAGCTTCATTACACTGGCTCCCAGTATGTTTTAGAATTGACTTTAAAATTATATTGATTACTTTTAAAGCTCTTCATGGCTTTTTGTCCCATACACACCAGCACGTACCTTGAGATCCTCTGGCAGAGGTCTGTTGTCTGTTCCAGAGTCTCGACTGAAAACTAAAGGGGACAGAGCGGAAGAGGAAATCAGGTCAGCTGAGTCAGTGAACTCTTTTAAGTCCCTTCTTAAAACATACTTTTATAGGAGACCCTTTCCCAATCTTATTTGACTTTATTTTATCCCTTTTATTTTATTCTATTTTACTCATTTTATATTTATCTACTATTTAGACTTTTCAATGTTTTCTTGCTTTTATCTTTTATTGTTTTTTATTGTCTTTTGGGTATTATTGTCTTTACACTTGTTAAAGCACTTTGTAACTTGTTTTTGAAAAGTGTTCTACAAATAAAGATTATTATCATTATTATTATTATTATTTGTAACGGTGGGAGACAGAACGGACCCAAACGCAACGCTGAGGGTTAGAAAAAGAGGTTTATTGAGGAGAAGGGGGTTCGAGGCGAGGGCGGGTGGAAGGAGGGGGAGAGGCTGACGAGGACACGGGGAACCGAGAAGCTGGAGGAACGGACGGCACTGGAGGAACAGAGGACCCCCCGGTTTGTCTGGGTGAGCGTGGTAGAAGTCGGACAGGAGAGAAGGATCTAGGATCTGACTGGCAGGGATCCAGGAGCGCTCTTCTGGGCCGTAGCCGGCCCAGTCCACCAAGTACCGGTAGCCTCAGCCTCTACGTCGCACGTCCAGGAGGCGGCGCACAGAGTAAGTGGGGTGTCCGTCGATCATCCGGGGAGGGGGAGGCGCTGCCACTGGTACAGAGAGGGAGCTGGTGGAGACGGGCTTGATCCACGAGACGTGGAAGACCGGGTGGACTTTCAGGTGAGGGGGGAGTGTCAGGCGAACTGCGGAGGGGTTGATGACGGCCTCGACGGGATAGGGGCCGATGAACCGGGGGGCGAGTTTCTTGGACGAAGTTTGCAGGCGGTTGTCGAGATCAGTGGCTACCTCGACCAGAGCATCGAGACCCTCCGGGGCGTCCCTAACGGCCAGCAGGTCTTTAATCCGGTTATTGAGGCCGTCCAGGAACACGCACCGGAGAGCCTCATTGTTCCAACCCGAGTTGGCCGCCAGAATACGGAAATCCACCGAGTACTCCGCCACGCTCCGATCACCCTGGCGGAGGGAGAGGAGGCGACCAGGCGTCTCTCTCCCTCGCACCGGGCGATCAAAGACTCTCCGCATCTCCTCAACAAAGGAGGAGTAGGAGGAGAGAACGTGGGGCTGGCCCTCACTGACGGGTGCGTACCAGGCCAAAGCCCGGTCGCGGAGTAACCCAGCGACGTAACAGATCTTAGCCTCGTCGGATTGGAAAGACACTGGTTGCCTCTTAAACACCAGGGCGCACTGAACCAAAAAGCCGTCACACGCGCCCAGAACGCCGGAGAACTTGTCAGGCTGGGAAACGGGTGACTCGCGGGGAGAGTACGCACCTACTGGGGCGCTTGGGACAAAATCGGCGGAGAGCGAACGAGGAGGAGACTGAGAGGGGGACAGAGGGCGTGTGGAGCAGGGGTCGGGGAGCCGCGCACTGAGACGCCGCACCTCTTTTCAGCACTGTAGCCAGGCGGACAGAGAGTCACAGCTCTATTGAGCCAAGTATTCCCATAGCTCTCAGTAGTTACGATTTCATGAGCTTCTTTAATAATAAAATTCTAGCTATTAGAAACAAAATTCACCAAGACCTGCCCTCAATTGGCACCGACTTATCTCTTAACTCAGGAACCTTAGAAACAGCTGTAGAACCAGATACATGTTTAGACTGTTTTGCTTCCCTCAATCTTTACCAACTAACTTCAATAATTTCTTCATCTAAACCATCAACCTGCCTCTTAGACCCCATCCCGACTAGGCTGCTTAAAGATGTTCTACCCTTAGTCAGCACCTCTATACTAGATATGATCAATCTATCTTTATCAACAGGCTATGTACCACAGTACTTTAAAGTAGCTGTAATTAAACCTCTTCTGAAAAAGCCCAAACTTGATCCGGATGTTTTAGCCAACTATAGACCTATATCTAACCTTCCATTTCTCTGTAAGGTTCTGGAGAAAGCAGTTGCTAAACAGCTGTGTGACTTTCTACAGAGAAATAGTTTATTTGAGGATTTTCAGTCAGGATTTAGAGCTCATCATAGCACAGAGACAGCACTGGTGAAAATTACTAATGACCTCCTTATTGCATCAGACAAAGGACTTGTCTCTGTACTGGTTTTATTAGATCTTAGTGCTGCATTTGATACCATTGACCATCAGATCCTATTGCAGAGACTGGAATATTTCATTGGCATTAAAGGAACCGCTCTAAGCTGGTTTAAGTCCTATTTATCAGATCGATTTCAGTTTGTACATGTTAACGATGAGTCCTCCATGCACGCCAAACTTACTCATGGAGTTCCTCAAGGATCTGTCCTTGGACCAATCCTCTTCACTTTATATATGCTTCCTTTAGGCAATATTATCAGGAAATATTCCATAAGCTTTCATTGTTATGCAGATGATACTCAGTTATATCTATCGATCAAGCCAGATGAAACTCATCAGTTAGCTAAACTTCAAATGTGCCTTCAGGATGTTAAAACCTGGATGACCTGTAATTTTCTAATGTTAAACTCAGATAAAACTGAAATTATTGCTCTGGGGCCTAAGCACCTCCGTGACGCATTATCTAAAGATATAGTTTCCCTTGATGGCATCGCCCTGGCCTCCAGCACCACTGCGAGGAATCTTGGAGTTATCTTTGATCAGGACATGTCGTTTAAGTCTCACATTAAGCAAATTTCAAGGACCGCCTTTTTTCACCTACGTAATATTGCGAAAATCAGGAACATCCTGTCTAAAAATGATGCAGAAAAACTAGTCCATGCATTTGTTACTTCTAGGCTGGATTACTGCAATTCCATATTATCAGGCTGCTCGAAAAAGTCCATTAAGACTCTTCAGCTGATCCAGAATGCTGCAGCACGTGTTCTGACAGGAACCAGGAAAAGAGATCACATTTCTCCTGTTTTAGCTTCTTTGGCTTCTTTCTTCTTTCTTCTACTGGCTTCCAGTAAAATCCAGAATAGAATTTAAAATCATTCTTCTTACCTACAAAGCTCTTAATGGTCAGGCACCATCTTATCTTAAAGAGCTCATAGTACCTTACTACCCCACCAGAGCACTGCGCTCCCAGAATGCAGGGTTACTTGTGGTTCCTAGAGTCTCCAAAAGTAGACTAGGAGCCAGAGCGTTCAGCTATCAAGCTCCTCTCCTGTGGAACCAGGTTCCAGTTTGGGTTCAGGAGGCAGACACCATCTCCACATTTAAGAGTAGGCTTAAGACTTTCCTCTTTGATAAAGCTTATAGTTAGGGCTGGCTCAGGTAGTCCTGAACCATCCCTTAGTTATGCTGCTATAGGCCTAGACTGCCGGGGGATTTCCCATGATGCACTGAGCTCCTCTCTCCTCTACTTTCTCTCCCTCTGTATGCAACCTCATCCCATTATTGCATGTTACTAACACAACTTCTCCCCTTTCTGGTAGTCTTGTGCTTTCTCGTCTCTCTCCTCTCTCCTATCACTTCCTGCAGGTTTTCTGGCTCTGGAGCTGTGGAGTCTGGATCTGTGGCTGCGGGTCACCTGCTGCCCCTGTGTTCCTGCTCGACACCCTCTGCTGCAACGACTATTGTTGCTAGTCTTATTGTTATTATTGTTATTATAATCATTAACATTACGATGGTTACCATTAACACTATTATAAATATCTGTACCATTTTTCATTTAGTCTATAGCAACATTACCTTCACTGTGTGTACCTCTGTGTGTATATTGTGTAGGCTGCCTCCCTCCCCTCTCTCTCTCCTTACATCTCTCTCTCCTATCTCTCTCTCTCTCTCTCTCTCTCTCTCACCCCAACCGGTCGAGGCAGATGGCCGCCCACCCTGAGCCATGGTTCTGCTCGAGGTTTCTGCCTCTTAAAAGGAAGTTTTTCCTTGCCTCTGTCGCCTAGTGCTTGCTCTTGGTGGGAACTATTGGTAAATAACATCACAGAGTACGGTCTAGACCTGCTCTTTTATGAAAAGCGCTGTGAGATAACTGTGTTGTGATTTGGCGCTATATAAATAAAATTGAATTGAATTGAACCTCCTCGCCCAGGGAGCAGAGCGCATCGGACACCGACTGGAGCCGGGCCGCATGCTGATCGAGGACCGCTCCCTGGGAGGCGACGGCGCGGATGACTTCCAGCGGAGTGGGGTCGGTCGAGGGGGGAGGAGAGGGGGAGCGTGCTGGGTCCACAGTGGCTCGATCGTTCTGTAACGGTGGGAGACAGAACGGACCCAAACGCAAGGCTGAGGGTTAGAAAAAGAGTTTATTGAGGAGAAGGGGGTTTGAGGCGAGGGCGGGTGGAAGGAGGGGAGAGGCTGACGAGGACACGGGGAACCGAGAAGCTGGAGAAACGGAGGGCACTTAGGCTGGAGGCTTGAGGGAGGCTGGCAGACGGATAGGAGAGGGCGCGGAGACTGGGGGTCCAGAAGGGGTGCGAGAGGGGAAGCCGGAGGGCGTCGTGGAGGCGGCAAGAGGAGGAGGCAGGCGAGCGAGCCCGGCTGGCCGAGCTGGGAGGCAGAGGTGAGTGAACCTGGCAGGGGGAAACATAGAGACAGGGTTAGTAGGCAATGGGGACGTGAAGCAAGAGGGAATTTTAGAAAGAGCCAGAACGAAGCGGCGACACCAGGTCTGGAGCTGCGACGATCGAGCGAGGATGGTGTGGAAAGCCAGGGTAGATATACTGGTTGTGATGAGGCTGATGGCTGGCAGGTGCGGCGGCTGGGGATGGAGGTTAACGAGGTGCAGGTGTGGGTAGCCAGCCGGTCTCCGGAGCAGGGAGGGAGAGAGCACACACAGAGAGAGAGAGATGGCACAGGAGAAACCAGAATGTGAGGGAAATGAGAAACAGGACATTCACCAACAGCCGGGCTGCCACCGCGACAATTGTTATTATTATTATATGTTTCTAGTCTGTGGTGTATGTTGTCCAATTCTTTGTTCAGGGCTTCAATGGTGAAATGTATCTGTCTCACTCTCTCATTCAGTAGCTAGTGTTGCACTTTCTCCAGGATTATTCCGGCTCTGTGTCCTTTCACCGTGGAGCCTAAATGTAGGCTGTTGGGAATAAGTTTGTGTTGTCGGCATCTCAGGTTAAATTGTAGATTGTTCCTGTAGTCTGCAATTTTCCTGGCTGTCCTTTCATACTCCTGTACCAATCTGAGGGTTCATCCCAAAATGATTAGCAAGATGTCTGTGAAGATTCTCAGTCATCCAAGTCATAGTTATCCAACGAAGGTTAAAGTCAAGGGCAACTGGACTTGGTTGAAGATACTGGAAAACGTTTCGCCCTCATCCAAGGGACTTCTTCAGTTCTGACTGACTGGTAGGGAAACTCGTCTATTTAACCTCAGTTGGGTCGTTTGCCAGGATCGTCGATACCACTGGTTCGTTAGTGTTCCTGGCTGTTACGGTCGTTAGGACTACCCGTGGCCAAGACTGAACAACCATCGTTGGTATCTTCACCTGAGGCCAATAGGTTACGTTTGTTGAGTTTCCTGGGAAGTGATGAAAGGACAGCATTGTAAGTGGGGGATAAGTGGTGGCGTAGACCCCCTCCCCTGTTCAATGACGGCTTCTCAACCCGGGTGTAGATGTCGACATCAAAAACACTACTAAAACTTTTCTTAAGAACATCTCCAGACTCCGACAGTGCCTCTCCAACTCTGTCGCTGAGACCCTCATCCACTCTTTCATCACCTCCTGAATTGACTTTTGTAACAGTATCCTGTTCTGTCTGCCCCGCAAGGCTACTGACAGATTCCAGTATGTCCAGAACTCTGCGGCTAGGATGCTCACCCACACAAAACTTGGACTTCACATCACTCCCATCCTGAAGAAGCTTCACTGGCTACCAGTTAAGTCACGGATCAAATATAAAATCCTCCTACTGACGTACAAATCTCTCCATGGACTTGCATCAGTATCTCACTGATCTACTCCATCCCTACACTCAGTCACAGTCCTTGCGGCCCTCTGACAAGGACCTGCTTGCTGTCCGTAACTCCAGGCTCCGGACATTTGGTGACAGAGATTTCTGTGTCGGTGCACCATCACTCTGGAACTAGCTTCCTCTTGCCATCCGCTCTGCCTCCTCTATAATAACCTTTAAAACCCAGCTTAAAACACACCTCTTCACTGAGGCCTATGGGCTTTAATCTCCCCTGGCCTCACACCTCTTACCCCCCCCCCCCCTTTTTTTGTTTGTTAAGCGTCTTTGGGTTTGTGAAAGGCGCTATATAAATCAAAGTTATTATTGTTATTATTATTATAAGGACACTTTTGCACATGCTCTCAATAAAGCATGTGCTGCAGTGTGTGTGTGTGTGTCCCGGTGTTTGATCTGCATTCATAAACCTATGGACGCTTATTTTAATTTCCCTGAGTAAATTCAGGGCAATCTGATCACGTTTATGACGGCTTTTTCAGAGGTGTGTCAAGCAAGCCAGAGACTCTTGAATGTCCTTCAGAACTTTTCAAAGTAAAAGCTCTCAATAAACTTAATATAAAGCATTGCTGCGCTTTTATTTTGGAGACACAATCACTTAAGAGGAAGTGATTATGTAAGTAACTGTAGTATTTATTTATTTTTTATTTTTCTGCTATCAAAGCAATCTGGCCACAGGACCAGATATTGCTGACCACTGACATAGGGAGTGCCACGTATGCCACATATGTGAGAGCAACACATTCTCATCTCAATGCGTCATAACTGACGCTTTCAGACAGCGTGACAAAGCGTAAGGGTTTTACGCTAAAGGTACCCTTCAGCATCCGTATGAAACGCACCCGTTTGCTACGTTGCAGCAACACAAGGGAGGCTAACCCTACCTACCCTAGGCCGATGTGCGCAGCTGTAGGGTTAGCCGGTTGACATGCATAAATTCAGTGACTTAGGTTTAGGTACTAACATTTCTGACGGTTGTGGTAAGGGTAGGGGCTGTCAACACCTTTATCACGAACGTACCGCTAGCTAACTAGCACTTCCGGTTTGTACGGGACGCCCCAGAGCATCTCATAGAGACGCTTCCGTCTCATAGAGTGGTCAAATAACTACGCTTTGTCACACTTTCTCAAATCGTCGGTATATGATGCCCTGAGATGAGAATGGGCTCGTGAGAGAAAATGAAACAAGGGAGCAACACCTTGAAATATAGATGACAGTCAATAATAGTCGAAAAAAATTTTGTTGTCCTTTGAAGACAGACAATGTAATATCAGCTGTCAAGACTAGTACTTAAAGTTTAAGATGTGTGTAGCAGATGATGTGGAGCAACCTGTTCTCATCTCAGGCGTCATATATCCATGCTTTGAGATGCCTGAAGGGCGCTCCAGGATCTGCCCCAAGCACAGTCAGTTGGTGGTAGAGAGACACGTGACGTTGTTGACAAGATGAATGCAGACCTTAAGACCGACACAGGCTTTCAGCTTTGGCAAGCTGGATGCAATGATTTAAATATCTTACTTTGCTTCCCATGCTTACTTTTTAAAACGGCGGAGACGGATACAACATAGCCTGTTCCAGGAGTAAACAACATGATACATTTATCATTTATCTGAGAAGATTAAGAAACACGAGTGTATGAGGGATACATGGATACATTTACATTACATTTACTCATTTGACAGACGCTTTACATTTGAGGAACAACATACAAGCATCAACAGAGCATCAAATATAGATCTACAACTGACAATACATACTAGTAAGAGCAGCAATAAATACTAGTAAGAGCTCATAGTACATATCACATCAATGGGGTAAATACCTAGGGAAGGAAGTAAGAGTTAACAAAAAGTGCAATCAAAAGAAAAAAGTGCAATCAATACAAGATAATTTTAGGGGATAGAAGAAGAGCATAGGAAGTGCAGGTTAGAGGTTAGGAGTTAGAAGTGTTATAAGAGGAAGTGTTCTCAGAAGAGATGAGTTTTCAAGAGCTTCTTGAAGTTAGAGAGGGACGCCCCCTGCTCTGATGGCGTGTGGTAGCTCGTCACAGACGAGAATTGCTGGGACTGGGATTGCTTTGTGTAAAGGGATGGCAGAGCCAGGCGGCGTTCGTTGGAGGAGCGTAGCGGGCGAGAAGGAACGTAAGTTTGTATTATGGAGTTTAGGTAGATGGGTGCAGACCCAGTAGTCACTCTGTATGCAAGCATTAGTGACTTGAATTTGATTCTGGAGGCCACGGGGAGCCAGTGGAGGTCACTGAGTAATGGAGTGACATGAGTCCTTTTGGGCTGATCAAAAACCAGACGCACTGCTGTGTTCTGAATCATTTGTAAGGGTTTCACCGCACAAGCTGGAAGACCTGCTAGGAGGGCATTGCAATAGTCGAGGTGAGAGATAACCATGGCCTGTACCAGAAGCTGGGTGGTGTACTGAGTGAGGTAGGGCCTGATTTTCCTTATGTTGTATAGAGCAAAGCGGCACGACCGAGAGACAGCAGCAACATGGTCTGAAAAGGACAGCTGGTCATCAATCATGACATCCAAGTTTTTCACCACCTTGGTTGGAATGAGGGTTGAGGAGTCAATTTGTAGTATGATGTTATGGTGGATAGATTGCTTGGCTGGAATGACCAAGAGTTCAGTCTTACAGAGGTTTATTTGAAGGTGGCAAGCCTTCATCCATGCAGATATTTCCGAGAGACAGTCCGTGGCAGTGGGAGGAGGATAATTTTCCTTGCCACAAAACATTGTAGGAATGCCCCGAGGGGTAGGATTCAAACCAAAGGAGTGCTTTACTCGAGATGCCCATTGCTGAGAGCAGATAGCAGGATCCTGTGGTTGACTGTGTCAAAGGCAGCTGATAGGTCAAGCAGGATAAGAACAGAGGATTGGGCTGCAGCTTTAGCTGACCTTAGGGCTTCTGTTACAGACTTGAGTTGGGTCAAGGGAGGGCTTTTTGAGCAAAGGTGTAACCCGAGCCCTTTTGAAAGTGGTCGGGAAGGTTCCTGAAGCCGGAGAAGTATTTATCACGAGTGATTGTCGGGAAGACGGTAGGAGAAATGGCTTGGAGAAGATTCGTAGGAATCGGGTCCAGTGGGCATGTAGTTGGACGACTACAGGTCAAGAGTTCTGATACTTTGCTCTCTGTGAGAGGAGTAAACGAGGAGAGTGAAGAACCACTGACCTGGGAGGGCAGAGGAAAAGATGTAGTGGGACTGCTACAATGGTTGAGTTTGAATGTTTCAGAGAATTGGCTAGTTATAGGCAGCAATGGTATCAGCAGACAAGTTTGTGGGTGGTGGAGGAGGATTTAGTAGCGCTTTAAAAGTGGAAAATAATTTCCTTGAGTCAGTGGCACTGCTAATTCTGTTATTACAGAACGCAGTTTTGGCAGCACTGATGCTTGTTGAGAAGGAGGACAGGAGCAATTGGTAGCCCTTAAGGTCGGCGGGGTCTTTGGTTTTTCGCCATTTTCTTTCAGCAGCTCTGAGATCAGTACGGAGCCCACGGATGGTATCAGTTAGCCACGGGTGGGACTGATTTGGGCCAGCAGACTTGGTGGATAGAGAACACAGGCTATCCAGGCACGAGCTTAGGATAACACGGTGAAGCTAGCTATGCAGTGTTGGGCAGTAGTGTTGCTACTTAAGTAGCGCTGTTACTAGTTAAACTACATTTCTCAGTAGCTTGGTGGCAGCATCGCTATTTTCTGAATCCAATAGCTTTTCAGTAACGAAGATCTTTTATTGACCAAGTAGCGCGGTAGCTTCCCGTACCGTATGTCGACATGTTTACATCTCTGACGACATGCTGTGTTTTTTGATAGAGCAATTGCACCCTGGTTATCTTCAAAGATTGTTACTGGTGCATATTGGCGCTCACTATCCATCTCGCTCAATAACTGTACAAGGTACAAACTTTCTTGTGTAGTAGCAGCCTGTGAAATAACAGGTCCACATCTAGTTCAACTAAACCAATACCCTGTAATGCTCCGTCTGTCGCTTTGATCTGTTGCCCAATCAGCATCGCTATATGCTACAAGGTTAAGTTCTTCCTCCCTCTTTCTGTAACAAAACTCTTGATACATTGTGCCCTTCAAGTACCTCAACACATGTTTAGCTGTTATCCAGTGTTGCTCATTTGGTTCTGATAGGTATTGTGACAGCTTGCTGACAATCCAACTGATATCAGGTCTTGTACATTTCATCACATATATCAAGCTGCCAATCACTTCACGATATCTCTGAATCAACAGGTTCACCAGCGCCATCAAAGTTTTGTTTTTGTTCACATAGTGTTGACCTTGTTTTACAGTCTGACATACCAAACCTCTCCAGTATCTTGGTTATGTACTTTGTTTGGTTCATCTTTATTTCTCCTTCACTTTGTGTAAAATCAATGCCTAGGAAATGCTTAAGCCAAGATCCTTCATCTTGAATTTTTCATTTAACATTTCTTTTACACTTTTAAGTGAGTCACTGTCGCTAGCAGCGATAATTAGATCATTGAGCCAAATTATCAGAATGATCCTTTCTGTCTCAGTTTGTTATAAACACAGTGGTCAGCTGGGTTCTGTGTAAAACCCTTTTCACTAAGGTGATCATGCAACATTTTATTCCAGTTCCTTCCTGACTGTTTCAAGCCGTACAGTGACTTGTTCAGTTTGCAGACTAGCTGCTCACCTGTGTCTGACCTGACTCCAAAACCTTCTGGTTGCTCCATATACACTTCACAGTCAATAGGAGCATGTAAATATGCTGTTTTAACATCCATCTGATGTAAATCTAAGTCATACTGAGCTGCTAGCTGCATTAAACAGCGTACTGATGTCATGTTTGCAGTCGGACAAAAGGTCTCCTTATAGTCTGTTGTTGCTACTTGACTATACCCTTTTGCAACATATCTGGCCTTGTATGTCTGAGTCTCATCTGAATTGTTTTTGATCGCATTGACCCACCTGCCCCCCACTGCATTTTTTCCCTCTGGCAGTGTGGTCAACGTGAATGTATCATTTTCCCTAAGGGAATCCATCTCCTCCTTCATAGCAGTAGCCCAAATCTCTGATTTTGGTGAAGTCATTGCTTCTTTGAAGGTTTGTGGTACATTACACATTACTCTGTAGCAGTAGTCAACAGTGGTTGGTATTTGGTCATCACACTCCACTTTACACTCATAGTCTTTTAAGTACACAGGTATAATGTACCCTCACTCTGTACGGGGAAGTGGGTACACTGACTGTTTTCCCTCTCTCTTGTCAGTGTCTCTGTGTCACTCTCTGAAGTCACGATTTGAACCTCTTGTGTCTCTTTTGAGTTTTGATCTGCCATCTTGGCTTTTGGCATGGGGGATTCATATCTCTTCCCATGAAGATCATCACTCATTTCCAAATCTGTTTGAGTTTGGCGTTCGACACCTTTTGAAACAAACTTTAGTAGCCTGTTTTTGAGGACTTTTCCGGTGTCTGGGTAGTAGACTAGGTATGCTGGACTATTTTTATCATACCCAACAAAAATACCTTTTTCACATCGCGAGTCTAAATTTTTCTTGTCCTGTCTGTATGCATAGCAAATCTTGGAAAGATCAGAATTTCTCCCAGTTAACAAGTAGTGAGGAGTCTGTCCTACATGCTTATTGTAGCACCTATTGCGAATTACTGCAGCAGTCATTACAGCATATGTCCACAACTTCTTTGGTAAGTCTCTCTGAAGTACCATGCATCTTGCCATTTGAAACAGTGTTTTCCAATTCCTTTCAGCAGTCCCGTTTTGATGGGGTGAGTAAAGAGCTGAAGTTTCATGTCTTATGGCATTCTTACTGAGCAGTGACTGGTACTCTTTTGCTGTGAACTCTGTGCCATTATCTGACCTGACACACTTTATTTTCCCATAAGGGGCCATATCAGCAATAAACTTCTCAGTGGCTTTTACAGTATCACTCTTTGCTTTCAGGAAATATACAAAAACTGCCCCTGAATAATCATCAGTAAATGCCAGAGTGTACCTGAACCCATCTTTTGCTTCTGGCTCTATAGGGCCAGCCAAATCAGTGTGCACAAGCTCAAGTGCCACTTTTGCCTTTTCATCAGGCTCTCGGTTTCTGGTCTGTGCGAATTTGCCCTGTGTGCAGACTTCACAGTTTAGGCTAGATTTGTCAATCTTACCTGTGATTTTCATTCCCTCTGTCACATTTTCTAACTTTGACACATCTTCAAAATTGCAGTGACCAAGAATTTTGTGCCATGTATAAATATCATGGCACCTATGACATCCATCATCAATATCATCACTTACAGTGTTAAGATAGTAAAGTCTGTCGTACTCCTCGATGTCAAAAGTGGTACCGTTCTTGTGGATAAGCTGGTTACACCCTGCTATCGCTGCTTTAACGGAGATAATGTCCTGAGGAAACGATGGTACATACAGCGCCTTCGTCAGCGTTGTTTTCACTCGACGACCTGTGTTGTCCCTCAGGTAGACCTCCGCCGCACCTCTCCTCTCCGCGACACCATTTGTTCTTGTTCCGTCAGCCACCTACCTGGAATGTTTATCAGGTTTGAAAGTCTCATCAAACTCCTTAAACTTTCCGATGTCCGTGACTATATGCGACGTTGCTCCCGTATCAACCATCAGCCCTTTCCGTTTCAGTCCATGAACCGGTAAGTCACTTATTTTGAATGCAAAGGTATGGCCTTCAGCATCTGTTGCTTGTTTCACATTGTCTCTTCTTTTTTGTCTGCAGTTAGCATCTTTATGAGTAGAACTCCTGCAAAAACTACACCACTGTCTCTGTTCTCTGCGCTCGCCAGTAAACGTACATTCCCAGGCCTTGTGCCCTTTTTGGCATAGCAGATTATCTCATGCTCTTTATCTTTTCTTTTTGGCCAGATAGCGTTAACGTAACTTGCCTTCACGTTGTCGTCAGTGGAAATGGCGCTAAATTTCTCGTAATTTTTCTCGTCTCTGTTGAAACATAATCTATGCCATTGGCTTCCGTGTTCCCTCCTGGGCCCATAACCTGTTGGTGCTGTCATCGTTAGGGTAGGAATACTGGCTTACTTAACGGAGGAATAAACACACTCATCGTTGGTGCTTCAACCAGAATGGGGAGCTCGTACTTCCACTTTTTATTTCTGCACATGGGCGGTTGTACATCCCTCACAGGGCATGACTGTATCAGTGTAAGAACACACTTAAACAACATATTAATCTATATGTTAACAGCAATGTTGCCAGAGCACAAATTCACATATAAACAATGAAAAAAATATAATTAATAAACAATTAAATGACATTATAAAAACTAAAGAAAGAGGAATAAAAACAACAAAAACACAATATAGGCCGTTGTTACATTAAAAATATGCCTTGCTTTTTGACAAGCAGAAGAATTCTTCAAAGGAGCAATTATTAAAATAAACAGTATTACATGACACACATATACACGTATACAATGTGATAATTAAGTTACTTTATACAAACAACAATGGTTCTCCATTTGCTGCATGAGGATTTAGCTGTAATGATATGTCAATAAGTAGGTTTCTGTGTGTCTGATTTAGCTCTGTCTCTCGCACACACACAGTTTGGAGCAGGTTTTTAGTCTTTCTACTTCCAAGTTGGTTCAACATAAATTAGGCCTGTACTGTGTGTGTGTGTGTGTGTGTGTGTGTGTGTACATATATATATATGACCTAACTATAAAATATAAAAAATTTGAAGTAGCTTAGATGTAAGTAAGCTACTTTTTCCACATTGCTGTAGCTTAGCTTGCTACATTTCACTGGGGGGTAGCTTCTGTGTAGTGAAGCTTCATTTAATGTAGAGTAGCTAGTAGCTTAGCTCACTACATTTCCCAAGTAGCTTGCCCAACACTGTAGCTATGCTAGGCAAAGTTAACATTGGCCTTTCGCGGCCACAATGAGACCGAATCCTCTAACACGGTTGTCAGAGGATTCGTTAGGTTTTCAGTAGATCTTGTTGCCTCGTTGGACAGTGTATTGGAGGAGTACCTTAAGACAGCTACCGTTTTCAAATTCACCTGAAAGACTTTTGGACTGCATGCTTTCAGATCTTGAAAATTACATTCTGGGGGAAGTGAAAAATGCAGAATATCTTGCTATTCAGGCAGATGAGACAATTGCCATTTCCACCCACTGCCAGTTGGTGCTTGTGCTACGGTATATTAACAAGGAAAATGGTTACTTCCAGTGGTGGATAGTAACTTCAGTAGGCCTACTGTACTGAAGTACAAATTAGAGGTAGCCTATTTGTGCTTTACTTGAGTATTTTCTTTTCATGCCACTTTCTATGTTTATGTTCACTGTTGATGTTTTTGTATATTAATATAATTTAATAATATAATATTGACATTAAATAATTTCTGTCTATTTCATAAAACACTTGTATCCTGCAGTTTTTGTTAAATTGTATTGGGACGGCTACTGAAACTGACTGGAAATGGCACAACCCCACCTAAAATATTTTTCACCAGCCGCCACTGAGGCTAACCCTACCTGCTAGCACGGTCTGTGTGGACAGCTGTAGGGCTAGCTGGCTGACAAGCATATATTTACTGACTTAGGTTTAGGCCCAAACTTCTGTGATGGTTAAGGTTAGGGTAAGGCACCTCGGGGGACTGTCAACACCTTAAACACAAACTTTGCTAGCTAGCCTAACGTGTTACAAGCTAAATTACTAACTTCATATGTACTATACTAGGAATCTAATGCTAGTTTATTGACTTTATGACAAGTAAAGTTATAATAAAGTGATATCCAAATAAGCAACTCTAGTAACTATAATGTGAAAATCTAAATTCAGCTTAATTGATTTGCTTCTAATTTTTCGTCTGAGGTGTATTAAATAATAACGTTAAATGCTGATTCATGGTAACGATAACTGTTAACGTTAGTCTCTATATAATCTAGTGTGTTAAATTACCACATTTATATCTTAAAAAACTCTGAAGCATTTTAAACCTTGGTATAACCGCAATAATAGATAAATTGTTGTTAAATTGTTTGATAAAATGTTGTTGTATATTTCAGGTTAACTAACCTCCAGGATAAGCTGTTAACGATACAGCCACTTGTTAAAAAGTGGTGGGGACATAGGGGCTCCGATTAGGGTTGTGAAGAGACAATTAGCTCGCAAGACATCACAAGACGCGATATTAGGTTCACGACAATGAGTCGAAAAGATCCTTAAACAGTGTTTTAAAGATATCCTCAATGTCGAGATATATGAGTCTGGAGGAACCTCTCACAGGAAATTGTGATCTTTCAACTTCATTTCCTGCATTCTGGTTAAAGTTTCTGCACCAATTTACAATGGAAATGTTTTTATTTATGTAAAAGGAAACACAAAATTCAGGCAGCACGTGACATTACAAAATATATAATAGAATCTAAGTCAGTGCAGCTCTGAGGCATTCTGTGCTGCTTTCAGATCTGTTTCTCCTATAGATCAACTTTTCTCATGTATAGGGCTGACCCCCAATAGACGAAGATTGCCTGATTCGACTGTCAATCTCATAGTCGAAGCTTCGCGATATGGGGGTGCTCAACGTCTGATTTTACATAGAACTACCAGTTTTCTCCCAATAAGTTAATATACAGCCTATTACAATATACATTTCAACTTTTAATGCTGTAAATAAACATGTCAAAAGAATTAAACTTTCAATAAATGTTTTTAAAAGTGCGTAAATAAATCCAAAATTGTAATCCTAACCCTGCATAGTCAGTGCGCATGTGTAAGCGTAGCGTCTACGTGTGTGTCGGAGAAGGAACACTTGCTGAAGAGATGGAGACGCTGGTGTTGTGCCGAGTTGTCCGCACTTTGTGGGACTTTCGGATAATTTATCACCGTTGATGAACCACAAAAAGAATATTTTATCATTTTTGAATAGCCGGCTACTTGAAATAGACCTTTTGAGGAACTGCGACTTGCATGTAGTTGTCGGCAGCAGGGCATGCACACAAAACTCAAACAAGACCGGTGAATGACAGGCGAGAGAGAGAAAAGGGTCTTCAAAAAGCCTCAGTTTAGCTGGAAATTTACAGCATAAGTAGAATGAATAGAGCTTCTCAAGAATAAAGCGGAGCTTACCGTATGTAACGACTATTGGCAGGACTTGACGATTCTGATTCGACTATGTACATCCTTAGTCGGGGACAGCCCTACTCATGTAATATCATCCCTGCTGAGGCAACACATATGCAGGCATGATTTAGTCTTCCCTCCTCTTTTGTGATTTTCACAGGGAGAGAATGGAAAACTTGGCCAAAAAGAAACTGTGTCAAGAAGTTTTTGAAGTTACTGATTGCTGCTGCACATTTTTGGGTCATCAGTAGCTTGTTTTTTTTGGCTTAAGTTACTTCTTTTGAAAAATGCACATTTGTTTCTTCTATATTTTAATTGCACTGCATATTTTCTTCATGTGCAAATCAACCTTTCTAAAGATATTTCATTATTTACAGTAACTGCAAGCTATATTTCAGAATGTTTTTTTTTTTAAACAAATTATGCTTTAAAGTGATGGGGACAAAATCAGCCATTTCAAAAAGTGGTGGGGACATGTCCCCAGTGTCCCCAGTGTAAATGACACCTATGGCCAGGCTACCAACCTCGGTTTAGCCGAGAAGCTACCTCTGCTAATGTAGAGTAGCATATGGCATTAGCTCCTTAGCCTGAGCTAACTCCGTCACTTCGAGCTAGACCGGCGTGGTTTCAGCACCCAGTTACATCAGCTCCATCCACCACCTGCCTCTTTGCCCATTTTTGGTTTTCCGGGAGTGACGCACGGTAACGCGCTGCCAAGATGGTGACATCCAGCTCCGCCGAAAATGAGCTTCAAAAAGGCTCTTCAGAAACCAACGGGTAACGTCACGGACACTTCACCCATTGTTTTATACAGTGTAGAAATAGTTCCACAATTGCGTAAATAACATTTGTATGTGAAAATAAAATATTTGTGTACAGGGTAGTGTTCATATTTGCAAATTGCATTGTATTTTTGTAGATATGATTTTACACAACACAAATGTAAAAATACATGTTTGTGGATAGTGAGATATTTACAGATTTTTTCTACAGATTTCCACATTGCATATTGTACGAAATTCCACAAATGCGTAAAAGTTACAAATGTAACTTGACCCACAAATTAACAGGAAGTTATGTGCAAAAACGGTTTTGTGTATAGAAGTCACTCAGTCACACTTTTGTGGATATGATTTTACCCAACACAACTGTAAAAATACACTTTGTGGATAGTGAAATATTTGTTCATCATAGCACACATTTATGGATAGTTTTCTTTGTTACAAATATTAGTCCAAGTCCAATAAATACCTTCCCGCCAGACGACCCCACTGTCTCGGCGCAGATCACGGACTGTCTCTCGGACATATCTGCATATGGATGAAGGCTTGCCACCTTCAACTAAACCTCTCTAAGACTGAACTCTTGGTCATTCCAACCAAGCAATCTATCCACCATGACATCAGACTACTAATTGACTCCTCAACCATCACTACAACCAGGGCGGTGAGAAACTTGGGTGTCATGATTGATGACCAATCCTTTTCAGACCATGTTGCTGCTGCTCTTTGCTCTATACAACATAAAAAAAATCAGACCCTATGTAGGGCCTGATTTTTCTTATGTTGTACGCCATCCAGGTTCTGGTACAGGCCATGGTTCCCCTACAAATGGTTCAGAATGCAGCAGAGCATCTGGTTTTTGATCAATCCAAAAGGACTCATGTCACTGCATTACTAAGCAACCTCCACTGGCTATCCATGGCCTCCCGAATCAAATTCAAGTCAATTCAATTCAATTTTATTTATATAGCGCCAAATCACAACAACAGTTATGTCACAGCGCTTTTCATAAAAGAGCAGGTCTAGACCGTACTCTATGATGCTATTTACAGAAGCCCAACAGTTCCCACCAAGAGCAAGCACTAGGTGACAGAGGCAAGGAAAAACTTCCTTTAAGAGGCAGAAACC
Organism: Micropterus salmoides; assembly: GCF_014851395.1. NCBI lineage: Eukaryota > Metazoa > Chordata > Actinopteri > Centrarchiformes > Centrarchidae > Micropterus > Micropterus salmoides. The sequence continues at coordinate 38,923,899 of NW_024043372.1, forward strand.
TCGAGCAGAACCATGGCTCAGGGTGGGCGGCCATCTGCCTCGACCGGTTGGGGTGAGAGAGAGAGAGAGAGAGAGAGAGAGAGGAGGCAGCCTACACAATATACACACAGAGGTACAGACAGTAAAGGTGATGTTGCTATAGACTAAATGAAAAATGGTACAGATATTTATAGTAGTGTTAATGGTAACAGTCGTAATGTTAATGATTATAATAACAATAATAACAATAGGACTAGTAACAATAGTTGTTGCAGCAGAGGGTGTCGAGCAGGAACACGGGGGCAGCAGGTGACCCGCAGCCACAGATCCAGACTCCACAGCTCCAGAGCCAGAAAACCTGCAGGAAGTGATAGGAGGAGAGAGGAGAGGGACGAGAAAGCAGAAGACTACCAGAAAGGGGAGAAGTTGTGTTAGTAACATGCAATAATGGGATGAGGTTGCATACAGAGGGAGAGAAAGTAGAGTAGAGAGGAGCTCAGTGCATCATAGGAAATCCCCTGACAGTCTAGGCCTATAGCAGGACACACCTGAGCCAGCCCTAACTATAAGCTTTATCAAAGAGGAAAGTCTTAAGCCTACTCTTAAATGTGGAGATGGTGTCTGCCTCCTGAACCCAAACTGGAACCTGGTTCCACAGGAGAGGAGCTTGATAGCTGAATGCTCTGGCTCCAAGTCTACTTTTGGAGACTCTAGGTACCACAAGTAACCCTGCATTCTGGGAGCGCAGTGCTCTGGTGGGGTAGTAAGGTACTATGAGCTCTTTAAGATAAGATGGTGCCTGACCATTAAGAGCTTTGTAGGTAAGAAGAATGATTTTAAATTCTATTCTGGATTTTACTGGAAGCCAATGCAGAGAAGCTAAAACAGGAGAAATGTGATCTCTTTTCCTGGTTCCTGTCAGAACACGTGCTGCAGCATTCTGGATCAGCTGAAGAGTCTTAACGGACTTTTTCGAGCAGCCTGATAATAAGGAATTGCAGTAATCCAGCCTAGAAGTAACAAATGCATGGACTAGTTTTTCTGCATCATTTTTAGACAGGATGTTCCTGATTTTCGCAATATTACGTAGGTGGAAAAAGGCGGTCCTTGAAATTTGCTTAATGTGAGACTTAAACGACATGTCCTGATCAAAGATAACTCCAAGATTCCTCACAGTGGTGCTGGAGGCCAGGGCGATGCCATCCAGGGAAACTATATCTTTAGATAATGCGTCACGGAGGTGCTTAGGCCCCAGAGCAATAACTTCAGTTTTATCTGAGTTTAACATTAGAAAATTACAGGTCATCCAGGTTTTAACATCCTGAAGGCACATTTGAAGTTTAGCTAACTGATGAGTTTCATCTGGCTTGATCGATAGATATAACTGAGTATCATCTGCATAACAATGAAAGCTTATGGAATGTTTCCTGATAATATTGCCTAAGGGAAGCATATATAAAGTGAAGAGGATTGGTCCGAGGACAGATCCTTGAGGAACTCCATGACTAACTTTGGCATGCATGGAGGACTCATCGTTAACATGTACAAACTGAAATCAATCTGATAAATAGGACTTAAACCAGCTTAGAGCGGTTCCTTTAATGCCAATGAAATATTCCAGTCTCTGCAATAGGATCTGATGGTCAATGGTATCAAATGCAGCACTAAGATCTAATAAAACCAGTACAGAGACAAGTCCTTTGTCTGATGCAATAAGGAGGTCGTTAGTAATTTTCACCAGTGCTGTCTCTGTGCTATGATGAGCTCTAAATCCTCAAATAAACTATTACCCTGTAGAAAGTCACACAGCTGTTTAGCAACTGCTTTCTCCAGAACCTTAGAGAGAAATGGAAGGTTAGATATAGGTCTATAGTTTGCTAAAACATCCGGATCAAGTTTGGGCTTTTTCAGAAGAGGTTTAATTACAGCTACTTTAAAGTACTGTGGTACATAGCCTGTTGATAGAGATAGATTGATCATATCTAGTATAGAGGTGCTGACTAAGGGTAAAACATCTTTAAGCAGCCTAGTCGGGATGGGGTCTAAGAGGCAGGTTGATGGTTTAGATGAAGAAATTATTGAAGTTAGTTGGTAAAGATTGAGGGAAGCAAAACAGTCTAAACATGTATCTGGTTCTACAGCTGTTTCTAAGGTTCCTGAGTTAAGAGATAAGTCGGTGCCAGTTGAGGGCAGGTCTTGGTGAATTTTGTCTCTAATAGCTAGAATTTTATCATTAAAGAAGCTCATGAAATCGTAACTACTGAGAGCTATGGGAATACTTGGCTCAATAGAGCTGTGACTCTCTGTCAGCCTGGCTACAGTGCTGAAAAGAAACTGGGTTGTTCCTATTTTCCTCTATTAATGACGAGTAGTACGCTGCTCTGGCATTACGGAGGGCCTTCCTATAAGTTTTAAGACTATCATGCCAAATTAAACGAGAATTTTCCACTTTGGTGGAACGCCAATTCCTCTCAAGTTTCCGCGATATTTGCTTTAATTTGCGAGTTTCAGTATTATACCATGGAGCTAACCGTCTTTGTTTTAGTATTTTCTTTTTTAGAGGGGCTACAGAGTCCAGTGTCATTCGCAGCGAGCCTGCAGCACTATCAACAAGATGATTGATTTGGGAAGGACTGAAACTAGCATAGGAGTCCTCTGTTACTTTGTGACTAGATAATGTATTTAGAGCTGATGGAATCGCATCCTTAAATTTAGCTACAGCATTATCAGACAGACATCTTGTATAGAAATTTTTGCCCAGTGGCGTGTAGTTCAGCAATACAAACTCAAAAGTTATCAAACAGTGGTCGGACAAAGAGGGATTCTGTGGGAACACCACTAAATGTTCAATTTCAATACCATACACCAAAACAAGGTCGAGGGTGTGGTTAAAACAGTGAGTCGGTGAGAGAAGCCAATGGAATCTAACAGAGAGATAAACGCAGTACTAAAGCTGTCATTCTCAACGTCCACATGAATATTAAAATCCCCTACAATAATAACTTTGTCCGTTTTAAGGACTAAAGTTAACAAAAACTCTGCAAATTCAGATAAGAATTCAGAATACGGGCCTGGTGCTCGGTACACTATAACGAAGAGAATTGGTTGCAGTGATTTCCAACTTGGGTGCAAAAGACTTTCAAATGAGTTATAGTTTGGTTTAGGTTTAGAGCTGATTAATAGGTTAGAGTCGAAGATAGCTGCAACTCCACCTCCTCGGCCTGTGCCTCGAGGAATGTGAGTATTAATATGACTGGGAGGGGTGGATTCATTTAGGCAACATATTCTCCATCACCCAGCCAGGTTTCACTAAGACAAAATAAATCAATATCATAATCTGATATTAGTTCATTTACTAGTACACCTTTAGAAGAGAGAGATCTGATGTTTAAGAGTCCACATTTAACTCTCCTATTCGTTTGCACTATTGCTCTTGTGGTTTTAATTTTTATGAGGTTTTTATGCACAGCTCCTCTTCTGTTTACCTTTTTAAATAATTTCAATGGTCGGGGGGCAGACACCGTCACTATAGGATTTTCACTAAGTAACTCCTGAAATGGAGGAGCAGAGAAGTGTGTTAGACTGCGACTCTGCGTAGGGTTTTGGGTGGGTAACAGTCCCGGCTGTTCTCATCTGTAACACTACAATGGTGGAACAAGCTACCACGTACCCATTGATGCCATATGTGCCATTACATTTACATTAATTCATTTAGCTGATGCTTTTATCCAAAGCGACTTACAATTGCTATATACGTCAGAGGTCACATGCCTCTGGAGCAACTAGAGGTTAAGTGTCTTGCTCAGGGACACATTGGCGGATGAATTGAACCTGGGTGTCTCACACCAAAGGCACAGTCTTATCCATTGCACCATTACCACCCCCACCCACCATTAGTTCTTTCTAGTATTTATTGCTGCTCTTAATAGTATATATTGTCACTCTTGCTGTATTGATGCTTTGTTGATGCTTGTATGTTCCTCAAATGTAAGTCGCTTTGGATAAAAGCATCTGCCAAATGAGTAAATGTAAATGTAATGGTCCTCCTGGATCAGTGTATACAACATCTGCTCTCACTTGATTTTGACAGAAGTATTTCACTTGAATTCTTGAGCTTTATTATAATCACGTAACATGTACGTGTGCTTGTAGAGACATACCAGTGCAACCATTAACAAGGATGTCACAGACCACCTGTGTGCTGAAGAGCTGAATTTATGTCAGCATGCATGTGTCTGTGGGACGATGATTGATGATTAGCATGATGATAAAAGTAGTAATCACCCTGCCAGAGAACTGAAGGCACGTTGGCTGCTGTTTTTAAAAAGAGGTACGCTCTTGTGTGTGTGGGTTTGCAAACAGATGACATTTGTGTGTGTTTCTCATCAACCACCCCACGCCCAACTGTCTATCCATCAAGATGTTCTATGGCACAAGTGTGATCAAATTTGTGTGTGTTTGTGGCCTTTGGGCCGCTGCGTGTTGCCTGCTACTACAGCAGAGTGAGTGTGTGAAAGGCTTGCGTACATGAGCTACCAAGCATGTGTGACATCTTAAATTAGACAACGATGCTGGCTGCAAAACCACTTAACGCTGCCAACGCAGACAGCACCATTCATGTGTGGCAGACTATGATGACAAGACACACACACGCAGACATGGTGACTCATGCATCTTAATTAGGAGCTAAGCAGCAGCATGTTAGCATTAGCGAAGATAGGCGAGCCTGTCACTGCAGGTAAACGAGAAGGGGCACAGATACATGCACAGGCACACACATTTCTGAATATCAAGCAAATGCATGGCCTAAAGTTCAATTAATTCAATACCTGAGGAACGCTCAGCTGTCTGTGTGTGTGTGTGTGTGTGTGTGTGCGCCCAGGACAGTGCACATGCTGTGCTAAACTCTCACATAAACACACCATTATAAACAAAAAGAAAAGTGAACGGGGAATCTGGTCATTGTGTGTGTGTGTGTGTGTGTGTGTGTGTGTGTGTGTGGCTGCTGTGCTGTAAAGCCAGCTCTCCTAACACGATCTGAAAAGCCAACCAAGACCCTGTCGTTTGGCTCGATGGTGTGACTGGTCAGTGGCATTTGTCGAAGTTCAGGACACACACACATACACGTGCACACACACACACATACAGATGGTGGCATTTGGTCGGAGTCGTGCGAGGTTTTACAGAGGGGTGGGTGGAGGATGGACGTTCATGTTGCTACGGGGACAAAGTGACCTTACACAGCCCGTAGTGAGGGAGGTACGGGGGAGTTTCCGGTGACTGATCAGCTCACCTTAACGTCAAACTCACACATACACAAACTTGTACACCATTGGTGAGCGAGGTACTCCTACCTTGAGATACCTCACTCACGTCAGGTCCTTCTCCAGTTATCCACCATTCCTTCCTCAGACCTCTTCAGCCCACAGACCTCCATCTCTCCTTCAACCCATCCTGGTTGTATTGTATCTTTTCTTTTTCTATTTACCTTTACTACCACCTCCATCCACCCATTCTTTAGCCTCCATCCACAGCTCTCTCCATTCCTCCTCTTGTCTCTTTTATCTTTCCTCCCCCCATGTTCTTTACTTGTATCCATACATCCACCTCCCTTCCTACTCTAGTGTCAGTTTTCATCTCTCTCTTCCCTTCCTCCAACACCCCTTTCTATCCATTCCCTTCTCGCCACTCAGTCTGATCCCATTTATATCCTGTCATTTAACTTTAATGTTCATGCTTATGCAGACAAGACACAACTTTCCCCCTTACACCTGGAGACACTGCAAATGTAGTCCTACTCCTCAGCTGTCTATCTTGTCTTAAGAGCTGCCTCGTTTGACAACCACCTAAAAGTAGACTGAATTCTGAAGAGCAGAAGTTAGATACAGATATTTTTCTGACATAAACAGATTACATATTTGTGTGGTCATCCCACAGAGCACTGCTCAGTCTCTTTTATTGAGTTATACATTAGGTCTCCTCCTCCATCCCTCCAGCTTTAACCCCCTCTCTAGTATCCATCCCTCCATCATTCCTCTGTCCCTCCTCCATCTTTGCCATTCACTCTATTCTTCACCCTCATCTTCCATCTCTATTATTTCTTCATCTGTTGTTGATTTCTCTGTCCATCTCTCGCCATTCCCTTATTCATTTAGCTCTATCATCCTTTACTGCTCTCTCACCTTCATCCTTCCCTTCCTCTGTCCATTCTTTATACATCTTTTTCCCCCTCACTCCTTCCTACTTCCTGGACATTTTCTTCTTTCCTCCTCAACACTTGCTATTCCTCTACCACCCCTGTTACTCCTCTATTCCCATCCCTCCTCCATCGTACAATCTCTCCATCCCATTTTCTTCCCCCACTGATGAGCCAAGATGCAGCTCCACTCATCAGATTGCCTGTCTCTCCTCCCTGCTTTCTTTAACACTTGTAGAAATGACCTGACACATCCAATCCCAGGTTATTACACAGATGTGCCAACTCTCTCTCTCACTCTCTTACACACACACTCAAACATTTAGACCAAGAGAAAGCACATTTCCATCGGTTGCACATTCACAAACCCTATTACAGGAGCCCAAATGAAAATGAATTATGCATTCTGTCCTGCCACTCGTAACAAGTATATGATACATCCCTTGTTTCCACACAATTGGATACACAAATATACATGCAAAATGGGACATCGAGACATGTACACACTGAAACACACAGAAAGTGGTGAAAAACAAAGGCGTGAATGTATTATTGATGCTAATCTCGAACAAGTACAGGCTCATTGTTCACAAACATGTTGCATCATTTTGGGCAGATGAAACTCTTCACAAGCGAATATTTGATGATGCCGTTAGCACTGTGATTTATCTCAAACTGAACACACACACATGCACAACCACACAAGGTCATCATTGTTTTTAGCGCTTATATTTACAGCAATTTTGAACGATGTGCCACCCACAACCAACTCCTCCTACTCCTCCTCCCGCTAGTCCATTCCAAGGTCGTTGGCCTCCCTCCTGGCTTTAGCATTCCCCTCGTATCCCCCATAATCCTCACCGTTAAAGCCTGAGGTACAAATATATTCTATTCAACCCGCACCAAGGGGTACGCTAATACCCAGCAGAGTGTGTTTGTGTATATGTGTGCATGCTTATGTGCCACTGAGTAATGTGTGCTTACATACACCTCTGTGTGTGTGTGTGTGTGTGTGTGTGTGTGTGTGTGTGTGTAGGTGTGTGTGTGTGTGTGTAGGTGTGTGCGCGTGCCCACACTGGCGTCTGTGCTGGGCTTTGTGTTTAACACCCATCGGTGCTTAGTATTCTCTCCGCCACGCGTCCTTGCATCCTCATGCTTGTTCTTTCCCTCTCTGTTCTCCTCTTTCAGATCAGAATACCAGTGGCTGATGGAGAGAGGAGAGGAAAAAGAAAGGGGGAGACAGAAGGAGACAAGGGAGCGAACAACAAAATGCAGGTGGATAAAGTTTCTACAGCATGACTGATGTCACCTTGGCACTATAGTGTGCATTTTTTAAAAAACAATTAAAGTGAATGCAGCTGTTGGGGTGCTGAATAGGACATTGTTATGTTATCCATTGGGTGTGGGTACACAGTAAAGGCTATATTAATCCTGCATATCTTCACATAGATTCAAGACAAAGGGATGTAATGGAAGGCGAACCCGCCTACTCTCAGTGTATCCACAATTTATGTCACAGAACTGAGTTTAACACCTTCTAATGTTCATACATGCCCATATGAAGTCCATTCATTTTACTGTAAACTGATGGAAGTTATACATCGTTCTGTCACATGCTTGTGCTATCTTTCATTATTTTAATCTCTGGATTCATCTTTGCTCCAATGGTCTTCTGCTCTAAAAATGTCAAATCATACAACTTTTTATCTCTTTTCTCAGTTTTACATAAATGCCCATAAATCAAAATTGGCTTAAGCTATTGTAACCAAACTTGACGCGTGATGTGTGATGATGTGTGATTTTTTACATCTTGACTGCTGTAAACGTTTTAAGTTTAAACTGACAAAAATATCTGGGTCTAGCACATGTGACGTCACTACCTCAACTTGTGAGAAGGTGTGTGGAAACAGCCTCACACTGGTAGCTCAGTCAGTAAGTCACCTACTCTGCAGCAGATCTGGGGTTCAAATCCCCAGGTGACCAAGTCAGACTTGCTTACAATAGGGGTGTCTAAAGTCTACATTTTATTTGGATCCTGCGACACTTTCTTCTTATTTTTCTCTGCTAAAAAGTGTTTGTGCAGCTTTAACTTTAAACCTTGGAAACACAAAATGTTGTAGGTGGGTTGAACATTTCACCCAGTAGTAGGTACATATAGGCAACCAGACTGCAGGCCAGAGTGACCCAAATCCGATTTATTTGCTCATTTGTTATTTTCTCATTTGTTGCTGCATGCTGCGTGTGACGTTGTGTTATTCTTCTGTGCATGCGGATCACTTTCAGGCCGTGCAGAGTTCAGACTGGAGTCTGATGTGGGCCACATTTGTACATTTGGTCTGGTTTGCAACACATACTTCTTGTTCACAGCCATGTGTAACATCAACTACTGATGTAAAAATCTACACTGATATATTTGCTCCAAACCAGCTGATCTTTTTTGAGACATTTCAAAAGTCCTCTTAAAATTCACTTGACAATTACATGGAAACATGGCCAATGACGTCACATGTGCCAGACTGGGGTATTTTTGTCCTTTCAAACTTAAAACGTTTACGACAGTCAACATATCACAAATTATTCTGCTGGTTTCAGGTGTATTGACACTTGATCGAAACACTGAGTAAAAAGAACACCAAAGGGTGAAAGTAATATAGTAAGTAGTGCTGGGCAACGATTAAAATTTTTAATTGCGATTAATTGCATAGTTATGCGCAAAATTAAATAATGAATTCTAAAGTGTATTGCGCACTTTTAATTTAAATGTACTGCTATATACACAAAAGTGCAATAACATGTGGTTTGCAAGCACTTTAAATAAATAAGGTCCTTTTTACCAGCAGTATTCCCTTTACACAGTAGCAATAAAATATTTCTTGTAAATCTCAATTAATGTAATCAAATCAAATATTAAACCAAAGCTATTTGCCACTGCCAGGGCATTACCTTTTATCTAGCTTGTTACAAACAAGTTAGAGTCCAGAGCCACGATCAGAACATCATAACAAGCACCTTCTGAGCAACAGGTTAACATATGTGAATCTGTTTTCTTGTTTTTTTTCTTCTTAACTTTGTCTTTGTTTCTCTGTCTTTGTTCAGTAGCAAGTGTCCCTGTTAGAATGAGGTGAAGTGGTCGCTTCATGCACACGCCCGCCTGCTGCCAAAGTTGAATTGTCTTGAACTTTTTGTACGCGACACGGAGCACAAATTATTGGAAGAGAGACTGATCCTTGCTGTTTGTGACTTTCCAGAATCTGTTACTGTTTACTAAATAAGAAATCAACAGGAGGGAATTCGCAGAGCATCCCCGCAAAACTAGATGAAGGCCAATCATTTAAAGTTAGGTAACCTATAATTTTAACTTAAGTTAAATAGGCTACAGCTGTGTAGCGCACAGAAGCCGTGTTTACAGTTGCCATGGTTAATATCCATAGAGCGCCTGCCGTTTACTCGTGAAGCGCTTGTCTCCTGCACTGGGTTGCACCAACTATGTGTAAGTTCAAAAGTAGCCTAGTTTGAATGTAATTTCTAACTTGAGTTGGAGTCTACTAACATTTTAAGGGTTGCACCAGCTGAAATACTTCCAACTTAAATGTTACACCTAGCTCTTAATAGGTGTAAAGTCCTCCATAAAATAGTCAAGCGGTTGTCATGGCACATCGTTTTGAAAGGTGGGAAAACTTGGATGAGGAGGAGCAAATTATGCTGGCTGTTTTGCATCTATGATAGATTACACCCCTTGGACATTTGATTTGTACTTGGTCTACTCGACTCTGGGTTCATGACAAGATGGCGCCTGTTCGGCCATGCACTGCTACTGGTCACTGCTCTGCTCTCTCGTACATTTGTGGTCCTCCTTGTGATTTTCCTTGTGTCATTCCTATCAACTACCTGTAATGTCTCTGCAATCATACAGTATGACTGGGCCGCGTTGCTCTGCATTAAGGAATGACTTTTGGGACTTTTGTATTACCCGAGACAGATTTTCTGAGTTTTTCCCTCCTAAACTGGAGTGCCACGCTCCATATCGCCGGAATACTTGTTGCTTACCAGCGTCGCGGTAGGAGAAGGAAGCGGGGATCTAGGGCTGGGGTCCAGGTCTGGAGGAGAAAGTGGCGATCCCGTGGTTTTCCATCTGGGCCAAATGGATCCAGAGCTCCCGGGAGTGAGCGGTGCCTGAGGCCGGTTCCGGTCTGCGAGTCTGATCGGGACGTGGTCTGTGTGTCATCGCCTGTGTGGAGCACCTCCGACCGGATCTTTCCCACCCGGCTAGTTTGCCGCCGTGCGCCCCAACAGCGTGTTCTGTGCCCGGTTATCTGTCGGACGGATCATGCCATCCAGCCTGTCCCGGACCAGCACTCACACACGTGCTCTACCAGGATTGCACTTCTCAATGCTCACTCCATTGCAAGCAAGGCTTTTACCCTGAACGACCATTTCGCTAAGGAGAACTTGGATTTTCTATTCATTACGGAGACGTGGCAGCGTGAGAACGAACACCTTCATCTTAAAGAACTATGTCCCCCGGACTGCTCCGTGTTTGGAACTACCCAGCTTTCGCATCATGGAGGCGGCCTTGCGTTGGTCTTTCGGGATTCTTTCTGCTGCAGTTTGATGGACACTGCTTCGTCCGACTCCTTTGAGCTGCAGATGTGTAAGGTTGGGAAACTACACCCCTTTTACTGTGTTTAGTTTACCGACCCCCTGGTCCTGCATGTGCATTTCTTGATGATTTCTCTGAGTTGTTAACGTCTATCATCAAACTAGATCGCGTTTTAATCCTTGGGGACTTTAATTTGCATATTGATGACCTCTCTTGTTCGACTGCAGTTGAACTTTTGACAATTATGGACTCTTATAATTTTGTACAGCATGTTTCTGGCCCCACGCATAAACAAGGCCACACGTTGGACTTGTTTTTTTCTTGTGGCCTAAACATTGATAATCTGAGTGTTGAAGATCCTCAAATTAGTGACTATTATTGTGTTTCTTTTAATTTGTCACTTACCTCCATGCCTGCCATCTGTAATGTTGTAACACAAAAATGCATCATTAGTTAGACAACACTTAGGGATTTCTCTGCCTCTTTTGAACCTCGCTCCTTTATTGAATGTGATGATGTTGATTTATTTGTGCAATGTTAATGTTAAAGACCACTGTCTGTCGGTTTTGGATTTGGTAGCACCTGTTAAAAAGATTTCAGGGTCACAGAAGAAGGCCTTTACATGGATAAATGATAATATTTGTAGTTTTAGGAGAAAATGTCGGAAGACTGAGCGCCAGTGGAAAGCCACTAAATTAGAGGTACACAGACTCCATTTAAAAGACATGATGCTAGATCTAAATGAATTGATAAAGCAGGCTCGCTCAGCTTATTTCTCTAATCTTGTGTCAGGAAATTAGAAAAATCCAAAAGTCTTGTTTGACACCATTGAAAAGCTTACTGCACCCCCAGCTCCTCTTGTGGCTGTGTACACACACGAGGACTGTAACAACTTTTTGATGTTTTTCTTGAACAAAGTACTTGACACAAGGGCCAGTGTTAATCCTCCACTCATTCATGGTTGTTTTATTGAGTTCTCACCGGTGTCGTCTTGGTCGTCCTTCACTCCTGTCAGCTTACAGGATGTGAAGACCATAACAAGAAATATGAAACCGTCTTCGAGCCCTGCTGACATTGTCCCAACGAATCTATTTTTGAAAATATTTGATATTTGATATTAGATTTTTTCCCCTGTGTGGAAAAAATAATAAATCTGTCACTTAAATCTGGCTCAGTTCCCAACTACTTCAAACACGCTGTGGTGAATCTGATCCTTAACAAGCCCAATCTTGACCTTCAGAATCTAAAAACTACAGGCCCATATCTAAACTTCCATTTATCTCCAAAATTTTAGAAAAAGTAGTGGCATGCCAGCTGACCTCCTTTATGGAGCAGCACAACTTGTTTGATACTTTTCAATCTGGCTTTCGAAAATCACACTCTACTGAAACAGCTCTTATCAAAGTCTCTGGCGATGTGATGATGGCAGCAGACTCTGGCCGCTACACTGTACTTGTACTTCTTGATTTGACTTCGGCTTTTGACACTGTGGATCACGATATATTGATCAGTCGGCTTCATAATGAGATTGGACTATCAGGATCTGTCCTTCAGTGGTTCTCTTCCTATATTCATGACAGAACCTTTAATGTTGCTGTAAATAATGTACAGTCTGATGTGACCAATTTGTCCTGCGGAGTGGCACAAGGTTCAGTTTTGGGCCCTATTTTGTTTTTACTGTACATTTTGCCACTTGGTCAAATTATCGGCTGTTTCAAGGATGTATCATACCATTTCTACGCTGACGATGTTCAGTTGTATTGTTCTTTTAATGATGCTGAATTTCATCGTTTGCCTCTGTTTCCAGAGTGTGTGTCCTCCATCAAAGACTGGCTAGCCACAAACTATTTGCAGATAAATTCAAACAAGACTGAAACGCTGATTTTTACCCCAAACCATAAGATCCCGCTGATCAAACAGCACCTTGGGTCTCTGGGCCCTTCTGTCAAATCCAGCCTCAGAAACCTGGGGGTTGTGTTTGACCAGGCCATGTCCCTGGAGACACACTCAAAACAGCTCGTTCGAATTGCTTTTGTCACCTTAGGAACATCTCTAAAATTCGCAAAATGTTGTCAAAGAAGGATCTGGAAATGATAATTCACGCTTTTATATCGACAAGACTCGACTACTGCAACGCTGTTTTAACCTGTCTGAATAAGTCTGCTTTGAACAAATTGCAAATTGTTCAAAATTCTGCTGCTAGACTTTTAACAGGTGCCCCTCGAAGGTCTCATATTACACCAGTCTTATTGGCCCTCCATTGGCTCCCTGTAAAATTGAGGATTGATTTTAAGATTTTAGTGCTGAATTTCAGAGCCTTAAACGGTCAGGCCCCACATTACATCCTGGACCTTTTAAAGCCGTATTCCCCTGACCGCACTCTTTGGTCCTCTGGCCAGAACCTACTTGCAGTCCCTAAGACCCATTACTGTTGCTTTCAGACTGTGGAATGCACTGCCCCTGTCCATGCGTCTGGCAGACACTGTTGTCTCTTTTAAAAAGGATCTGAAAACATGTCTATTTAAGAAGGCTTTTGGTTGATGGGTTTTCACTAGTGTCATTTTAATTTTATATATTTATATACATTTTATACTGTTTGTTTTTACTTACTCTTTTGTACAGCACTTTGTGATTTTATCCGAGAAAAGCGCTTTATAAATAAACTTTACTTACTTACTTACTTACTTAGTTACTCATGCTTTCATTTTCCACGCATGGAGATAATTCAATTCAGTTTTATTTATATAGCGCCAAATCACAACAACAGTTATCTCACAGCGCTTTTTATAAAAGAGCAGGTCTAGACCATACTCTATCGTATACTACTGTACGATACTGAGGATTACTGACCTGCTGGCTCTAGACTTGCAACATGACACGGACAGAATCGGTGCTCTCAGTCCTTTCCTACAAGTGTGTCTGGCACAAAGATATTTTGCTACGGGATCATTTCAAAACTTGGTTGGTGATTCAATTCAAGAGCATAAATCTACCGTGTGTGCAGATAATATCATCAGATCATAATGTCAGCGCTATGTTAAGTTTCCAACTCAGCCTGAGCAACAAAATATGACCCGTCAGAAGCTCTACCAGATAGCTGGTTTCTGCACCCACACCTTCCACCCTCAGAATCAATGGACCCAGATCAATGAGAATGACTTTGTAAACAGGAAGGGATACCACTCAATCAACGCTCAGATTGCATGTGAGGCTGACCTTGTTATTACAAATGCTGTAATCAAATGGCCTGGGGTGAAGCATGACAGCTTCATCCTCAAGCAGCCTAGCCTTTGGAGAGACTTCGAGGCAGCAAGTTACTCCGGGAGGTTGCTTGGAGACTCAGGGTATCCACTGAGAAAATGGCTTATGACCCCATACCTAGACCTAAAAGTGTCAGTGAGCAGTGCTACAATTCAGCACACACTAAGACCAGAAATGTGGTGGAGCTGAAGAACCGGTGTTCTGAAGAACCTATGGGCCTCTTTGCAAAGAGGTAGGCATATCCAAGTTAGAATCCTTTTTTAAATATCAGTAACGTTAACCTTAATGTGATGTGTGTTGATACATGGCACTGTCCTTGGTGCTGATGTAGCGGACAGATTTGTGATTGCGACTTTTTCTTTGAGTCCTGCCATACTGTCAATTTCAGCTTGGATCTATATTATTCTCTAAACATATAGACTTATGTAACATGTACAATGAGAGATGGTGATCAGAGAGTGAGCTGAATGTCTGTGGGTGAGTCAAGTACAAGATTGTTTTCAGCGCACAGAATGGACAGCTAGAGGACCGTGAGAAGATATTCACTGAATTTGACAAAAAAGCATGTATTGGATTAGAACCTTTTGACCCCACCTTTAATGGACATTTATGTGATCTGTTATTAGTTCTGCTCTGTTGCTGTTTTTGAGCGATTGATACAAGGTACACTTACTGCAGTGGTGCAAAATATTACAATGTCATTGCTACTACCAACTGTGACTATTCTTCACAGGTTCCATGAGTTGTGAGCACTTGCACTAAATATATTTGAATAATTTTGCTATAATACTAAACCGTATTTCACACAAAAAAAGAGATTAGAGAAAAGTCCAAAAAGTTACCATCATTTTGTGTAGGAGTGTAGCGACCATGGCATTTACCTGGGTCCATGTACAATGATCATGCAGGATGACATCGCTAATCCAATCAGAATCAGAATCAGAAGGAGCTTTATTGCCAAGTAGTGTTTTACACATACAAGGAATTTGCTGTGGTGTTAGGGTGCTACACGCAGACAGACATACAGCTGACATAAATAGATGTAGAAATGTATAAATATGCAATAAACAAATGCAAGTTATAAAAGAATAACAGAAGAATAGAGAAAAATAATAGAACTGACAATATAAAAAAATATAAATAATAAAAATAAAAATAACAATGGAACAACAACAATTTACAATTAACAAATTAACAACAAATATGTGCAATGTGCCAGGTTTGTGCATCATATGAAATGAAGTGATATTTACATGTGCAGAGACGATTGTATTATTTGAGGGGAGGGAGTGTCAGTGGGGGACCCGGGCCTTGTTGATGAGGCTAGCTGCAGATGGGAAGAAGTTGTTTTTGTGGCAAGAGGTTTTGGTCCTCTTGCCAGAGGGGAGAGTCTGAAACAGTTTGTGGCCGGGATGGGAGGCGTCAGCTGCAATCTTTCCTGCTCGCCTCAGAGTCCTCAAGGCGTGCAGGTCCTGAAGAGAAGGTTGCAGCCAATCACCCTCTGTGCAGAGTGATTGATACGCTGCAGCCTGCCCTTGTCCCTGGCAGTGGCAGCAGCGTACCAGATGGCGATGGAGGAGGTGAGGATGGACTCAATGATGGCGGTGTAGAAGGGCACCATCATTGTCTTTGGCAGGCTGAACTTCTTCAGCTGCCGCAGGAAGTACATCCTCTGCTGGGCCTTCTTGGTGAGGGAGGTGATGTTCAGCTCCCACTTGAGGTCCTGGGAGATGATGGTGCCCAGGAAGCGGAAGCAGTCCACAGTGGCGACGGGGGACTCACACCGGATGATGGGGGAGGGCTCTTCCTGAAGTCCACGACCATCTCCACTGTCTTCAAAGCGTTGACCTCCAGACTTTTCCTTCTGCACCAGGTCACCACATGGTCAATCCCCCACCTGTAGGTGGACTCATCCCCACCAGAGATGAGCCCAATGAGGGTGGTGTCATCCGCAAACTTCAGGAGCTTGACGAACTGGTGACTGGAGGTGCAGCTGTTGGTGTACAGGGAGAAGAGAAGGGGGGAACGAACGCAGCCTTGAGGGGATCCGGTACTGATGATCCTGGAGTCAGAGACATGTTTTCCCAGCTTCATGTGCTGCTTCCTGTCTGTCAGGAAATCTGTGATCAACCTGCAGGTGGAGTCAGGCACGTTCAGGTAGGAGAGCTTGTCCTGCAGCAGGATGATGGTGTTGAAAGCAGAGCTAAAATCCACAAACAGGATCCTGGCGTAGGTTCCTGGGGAGTCCAGGTGCTGGAGGATGTAGTGAAGGGCCATGTTTACTGCATCATCCACAGACCTGTTGGCTCTGTAGGCGAACTGCAGGGGGTCCAGGAGTGGGTCTGTGATGGATTTTAGGTGGGACAACACAAGGCGCTCAAAGGACTTCATTACCACAGAGGTCAGGGCGTTTAGTCCCGTGGTCCTTGGTTTCTTGGGGACAGGGATGATAGTGGAGGCTTTGCAGCAGGCTGGCACATGGCATGTCTCCAGTGAGGTGTTAAAAATGTCTGTGAACACCGGAGACAGCTGATCAGCACAGTGCTTCAGGGTGGATGGGGAGACAGAGTCTGGCCTCGCTGCTTTGCGAGGTTTCTGCCTCCTGAACACTCCTGGTAGACTGTGGCCGGTCAGTGGTGTGACGGGGGATGGTGTCAGGTCTGTCCCATTGTCTTTCAAAGTGACAGTAAAATTGGTTCAGCTCGTTGGCAAGGCGTGAGTTGTTCATGGAGTGGGGGGATTTAGGTTTGTAGCTGGTGATCTGTCTGAATCCTCTCCAGACAGAGGCAGAGTCATTCCTTGAGAACTGGTGTTGTAGTCTCTCTGCGTACAGCTATTTAGCATCTAGCACCGCCTTGCTAAACCTGTACTTTGACTCCTTAAACCTGGCCTCGTCTCCACTCCTAAACGCCTCTTGCTTTTCCAACCTCAGCTGTCTGAGCTTAGCTGTGAACCGGGGTTTGTCATTGTTATAACTCACCATGGTGCGTGTTGGAATGCAGCTGTCCTCACAGAAGCTGATGTAGGACGTCACAGCGTCTGTAAACTCATCCAGATTGTTGGTAGCAGTCCTGAAAACATCCTAGTCAGTGCAGTCCAAGCATGCCTGAAGATCCTCTACAGCTTCACTGGTCCATTTCTTTGATGTCTTCACTACAGGTTTACAGAGCTTTTTGCCTGTAAGCAGGAATCAGATGAACCATCGCGAGTGTCCCAGTGGAGCGCGTGTGGCGTGATAGGCACTGCTAACTGTGGTGTAGCAGTGATCCAAAGTGTTCCCCTCTCTGGTTGGACACTTACTGTCTGTATTTGGGGAGTTCTTGGCCGAGGTTTCCTTTGTCAAAGTCACTGAGAACAATGACAAGGGAGTCCGGGTTTGTCTGCTCCACTTACAGTATCAGGTCGGCCGGCATGCGCTGTGTGTCGTGCATGTTGGCGTGCAGCAGAATATAAACACCGACCAGAGTGAATGAAGCAAACTCACGGGGGGAGTAAAACAGTTTACAGTTAATGATAAGAAATTCCAGATTAGGAGAACAGTGCTGCAGAATCATGGTCACGTCGGTACACCAGCCATTGTTAATAACAGACACCTCCACATTTTGTTTTGCCGGAGAGCTCTGTGTCGCGGTCCGCTCTGTAGAGTTGGAAGCCAACCAGCTGCAGCGCGGAGTCCGGTATTGATCCTCACATCCATGTCTCCGTGAAGCAGAACAGAACAGAAAATGAATAAAAGTCTCTGTTTTTCCCCAACAGAAGCTGAAGTTCGTCCAGTTTGTTGCACAGTGAGCGCAAGTTGGAGATATTGCCGGTAGCGGTGTGCAGAGTCCCCGCCGGCGAAGATGCACGAGTGACCGGGCTCGTTTCTCTCTCTTACGGCGCTTCATTTGGCGAACAACAACGAGAGAGCCCTTCACCAAAATGTCCAATAATTCGACTGGTAAAAGATATTTACAGTTTCAGGGCCCACAGTGAGCTGTCTTTTACAGGGTCCAGAATGTCAAGTAGCACTTCTGTGGTTAGGTGACCACTGGATCAAACTCACCACAGGTGTATAAAAGCATTTAATGCATTGTAGTGATGGTTTACAATGATCCCAAACTGCAGCATTTACCACTATATTACATCTGAATTTTGGCGTAGTGTGTGTGTCGAGGTGGTTACAGCCTTTATAAAGCATGTTATGAGCCACGTAAGTGGTTGGACGACTAGCTTGGAGCTGATTGATGCTGGCTGGAGCGGCTCTAATGCTGTCTGGCTTGTAGCATACAGAATGTGACATTGGTTAGGGCTGAAGAATATTGATCTAGAATGTTTTTTGCCGAGCGTAGATATGGAGGGCTGTATTGATGTTCACCATGGTTCTCATTTCAAGCTCATCTCACCCCGCCTCTGTGTTTGTGTGTGTGTGTGTGGGGGGGGGGGGGGCAACATCAGTGCCGGAGGCTACTCAAGTGTGAAATCGTGTGACGGTTTCTCCATTTCGCTTCATTTAGCCACACATCGCCATCTCTCATTCCTGACAAGTTGCTTAACTGCTCCAAAACGCTAGCGCCTCAGGGTGGGGTGGCAATGTAGCCCTGTCAGTGTACAATGAGGTGTGTGTGTTAGCGGGGGCTAAAGTGAGAGACTAATAAAGCCGGCAGCTGCCATGGAAACCAGGGCAGAGGCTAACTCATCCTCTGTGTCTGCGGACCCATCAGGGCCTTGGCCATGGTACAAACACATGCATGCACACACATACACACACAACTGTGTACCAAGGCAAGTCAAAGGGAGGCCTCTCATACCAACACACCCAACACACACACACAGCGGACGAATGGCCGTGAAATAATCTTTGGCACCACAAGAAATAGAAAAGCAAGCTGCCTGTTCAATAGCCACTGTGACACTGTCTCCTAACACTCTCTCTCTCTCTCTCTCTCTCTCACACACACACACACAGTCAATAAGGTGGGAGGATTACAGCTGGATGTTGAGCATCTTAAACCAACCTGACTCCCATGTCATGTTGTTGCAGCACCAGAAAAGTATGTGTGTGTGTGTGTGTGTGTGTGTGTGTAAAATAGGTAGATAAGTGACAGGACTCTCAGGATGACACCATGACAGCAGCATTCTCCATGTGACAGGTTTATTGCATTTCTAATATCTGTTTACATGAACCCTCAACATCACAACACACACACACACACACACACACACACACACACACACACACACTTCATCATTTCTTCCTTCCTTCCCTGTCGCTCAGACAATGAAAAGGGCAGAGTAAGCCAATCTAAATGATCTCTAATAAGAATATATTATCAGGCTGGTGGGGGAAGGAGTGGTGGTGGCTGGGTTAGACGAGTTGCCAAGCTTCATCTGACATTTATAAAATGAATTGCTGGCCGTACACTGAGGAAATAGTGAGCGTCTACGCATTATGTGATGCAGGTTCTCCCCCGGTCTCGCTCTTGACACATTTTATATCTGTGTTCTGGATTGACACGCCAACAGAAATTTAGACGATTGCAATTGAAAGCGTGATTGAAAGGAAGATGCTGATGAAGATGATGCTGATCGCCACTCTGGGTGTCACTAAGGTGTCAAAAGATGAGGAAAGATGACACCAGTAAAGGTGGGCGACTGACTTGTTTCCTTGAGTTAGGTCAGATGAGATGAGACTGTAATCACCCCTGTGGAGTTATCTGTTTGCCACGGCAGCAGAGAAAACAGAGAAGATAAGAATAAGACGAATGCGAAGTGAATGCAGCTCAAAGATTACAGCTAAGTAATGCTTAACAGAACATGTTGCTGCTTGTTCTCTCATTTTTTGCTAAACACATAATAAAAACATTAAAAGTGTTTTTTAGGGGCATTCCACCATCGTCTGTAGCCAGAAACTGAAAATGATCAAATATCAACACAGACATAAATAAAAGGATATAAGTATCACCTTTACTGTCTGTACCTCTGTGTGTATATTGTGTAGGCTCTCTCTCCCCCCCCATCCCTCTCTCCTTCTTTATGGCTCTCTCTCTCTCTCTCTCTCTCTCCTTCACCCCCAACTGGTGGAGGCAGATGGCCGCCCACCCTGAGCCATGGTTCTGCTCGAGGTTTCTGCCTCTTAAAAGGAAGTTTTTCCTTGCCTCTGTCACCTAGTGCTGCTCTTGGTGGGAATTGTTGGGCTTCTGTAAATAGCATCACAGAGTACGGTCTAGACCTGTGGCCTGTACTACGAAGTGAGGTAACTGGCTTATCCAGGTAACTTCAGGAGTAACTTTGTGACGTCAGGTGTAACTTCCCGTACTACGAAAGGTGGATAGGTGTTAACCGAGGTCTGTTGCCACTGCAATTTACGCTGCATCTCTAAACTGCTCTGAACAGGTTGTGTTCATGGTTAACTTGAGGTTACCCTGTATACGTGAGCTCCACACCACATCTGTACTCAGTGTTAATGATGAGAAGTAGGATATTATTACAAACCACTTGATAAAATATGTTTAGATTTCATCTTTATTTGTTCCGCTGCGGTTGCAGCTGAAATGAAGTTATTTACGTTAATACGGCGAGCCCTGCATCCCTGTGATTTTAGAGAGGAGATCTTAATTAATTAACGCGACAGTTTCTGATATGTAGCCCATCTGTAGGCTATAATTGAATTCTCCCATGTGTTTTCACATATTTAGATAGACTATTTGTGTCCAAAGAATACGGAGCCAGGCTGCTGGTTAATAAACCGTGAAAAAAATCTAGACTCTAGATGATAGTGTCAGATTTAGGCTACAAGAACCAAAATCAGAAATTTCCTGAAATTAAAGTCACAAAAAATTTAAAATCACTCTGGTGTTTTCTTCTGAATATGTCCAATCCACAGCTAAGTCTCTAAGGTGCATGATAGTGATTGTGGGCTAAAAGGAGTATTTCCTCACTGCATGCATAATACACGGCTGACATGTGTGTGATGTTGCTGCCTTGCAAAGTTAAGCTTCTCTCATAAATGTGTAAATTTAATGTCAGATAATATTTTTGATAGTTGTTTACCTATAGATTAATCTTGGAAAATAAATTTTGTCTCGGATTATTACCCCTCTATGCTGGCTCCTTTTTTTCCTATTACAATTGACCTTCTGTGCAGTTGTACCTTGATATCTTAATCATATTACACATTTTGTCAGCAACCGCGATATTAGATTTAGTCATTAATGTGTCTTTACATTAATCTTATCCTGACACAGTCAACATGCATTCTTCTGAAGAAATACAGAGTATGCGCTGTTGCGGAAAAAAAAAATACCTGCACAGCCGAACACACCCCTTTTATGCAAACGCGCACCAACTCCAATTAAGTTAACACGGACTCAACTAACCAACATCTTACTCACTCTCGTAGTACCGTTTAACTCCAGTGTAAACTAGACTGCTGACGTATTGCGGTAAGCGTGTCGACTCATTTCCGTTTCCGGTGCTTGTGTGTTGGTACCGTGTTGCGCTGCTCTCGCTAAATAACAGTTACATTTGTTTGATTACAGCAGCCAACTGTCCGCTAAACACTTATTCTTTACAGTAATTTTGCCTAAGCACTCACAGTTCTTTCCATCTTTTAGTGACTGCTGTTCAATCTCATAGTTGTTCTAAAGTTTTGGTAGCTGACGCTACAGTACTTTAGCTTAGCCGTTAGCGACTTTAGCTTAGCAGCTAGCAATGGCTTCTCCTTCTCCCTCTCTCTCTTCTACTTTCTCCTGCTCGGTGTGTCAGATGTTCAGTTACTCCTCTGCCTCCTTTAGCGGTAATGGTACGTGTAATAAGTGTAGTTTATTTATAGACATGGAGGCGAGGCTCAGTGATTTAGAAGTCCGGCTCCGCACCTTGGTAGATCAGTCTTTAGCTACTGTAGCTAGCCAGTCCCCGGTAGTCAAGTGCGGAATGGCCTGAGTTAGCCTCTGGTAGCCGTCCCCCGGCATCCCCTGTGCAGCCAGGAAAGGGGGGGCTGGGTGACTGTCCGAAGGAGGAATAGTCGTAAGCATTCAAAGTCCACGGGGCACCATCAACCTGTTCACGTTTCTAACAGATTTTCCCCACTCAGCGACACACCCGCTGAGAAACCAACTCTGATCATTGGCAGCTCCATTTTGAGAAACGTGAAGTTAGCGAAGCCAGCGGCCATAGTTAAGTGCATCCCTGGGGCCAGAGCGGGCGACATTGAGTCTTATTTTAAACTGCTGGCTAAGGATAAACGTAAATACAGTAAGATTGTTATTCACGTCGGCGGTAATGACTCCCGGTTACGCCAATCGGAGGTCACTAAGATTAATGTTGAGTCGGTGTGTACATATGCAAAAACAATGTCGGACACCGTAGTTTTCTCTGGACCCCTGCCAAATCTGACCAGTGACGACATGTATAGCCGCATGTCGTCATTCCGCCGCTGGTTGTCGAGGTGGTGTCCAGCAAACGATGTGGGCTTTGTAGATCATTGGCATACTTTCTGGGGAAGACCTGGTCTGATCCGGAGAGACAGCATCCATCCCACTTGGGAAGGAGCAGCTCTCATTTCTAGAAATCTGGCCAAGTTTATTAGTGGACCAAATCCATGACAACCCAGAGTTGAGACCAGGAGGCAGAGTCGCAGTTTAACACACTTCTCTGCTCCTCCATTTCAGGAGTTACTTAGTGAAAATCCTACAGTGACGGTGTCTGTCCCCCGACCATCGAAATTATTTAAAAAGGTAAACAGAAGAGGAGCTGTGCATAAAAACCTCATAAAAATTAAAACCACAAGAGCAATAGTGCAAATGAATAGGAGAGTTAAATGTGGACTCTTAAACATCAGATCTCTCTCTTCTAAAGGTGTACTAGTAAATGAACTAATATCAGATTATGATATTGATTTATTTTGTCTTACTGAAACCTGGCTGGGTGATGGAGAATATGTTAGCCTAAATGAATCCACCCCTCCCAGTCATATTAATACTCACATTCCTCGAGGCACAGGCTGAGGAGGTGGAGTTGCAGCTATCTTCGACTCTAGCCTATTTATCCAGCTCTAAACCTAAACCAAACTATAACTCATTTGAAAGTCTTGTTCTTAGTCTTTCGCACCCAAGTTGGAAATCACTGCAACCAATTATCTTCGTTATAGTGTACCGAGCACCTGGCCCGTATTCTGAATTCTTATCTGAATTTGCAGAGTTTTTGTCAACTTTAGTCCTTAAAACGGACAAAGTTATTATTGTAGGGGATTTTAATATTCATGTGGATGTTGAGAATGACAGCTTTAGTACTGCGTTTATCTCTCTGTTAGATTCCATTGGCTTCTCTCAGAGTGTTCATGAACCGACTCACTGTTGTAACCACACCCTCGACCTTGTTTTGGTGTATGGTATTGAAATTGAACATTTAGTGGTGTTCCCACAGAATCCCTCTTTGTCCGACCACTGTTTGATAACTTTTGAGTTTGTATTGCTGAACTACTCGCCATTGGGCAAAAATTTCTATACAAGATGTCTGTCTGATAGTGCTATAGCTAAATTTAAGGATGCGATTCCATCAGCTCTAAATACATTATCTAGTCACAAAGTAACAGAGGACTCCTATGCTAATTTCAGTCCCTCCCAAATCGATCATCTTTTGATAGTGCTGCAGGCTCGCTGCGAATGACACTCGACTCTGTAGCCCCTCTAAAAAAGAAAATACTAAAACAAAGACGGTTAGCTACATGGTATAATACTGAAACTCGCAAATTAAAGCAAATATCGCGGAAACTTGAGAGGAATTGGTGTTCCACCAAAGTGGAAAATTCTCGTTTAATTTGGCATGATAGTCTTAAAACTTATAGGAAGGCCCTCCGTAATGCCAGAGCAGCGTACTACTCGTCATTAATAGAGGAAAATAGGAACAACCCAAAGTTTCTTTTCAGCACTGTAGCCAGGCTGACAGAGTCACAGCTCTATTGAGCCAAGTATTCCCATAGCTCTCAGTAGTTACGATTTCATGAGCTTCTTTAATGATAAAATTCTAGCTATTAGAGACAAAATTCACCAAGACCTGCCCTCAACTGGCACCGACTTATCTCTTAAATCAGGAACCTTAGAAACAGCTGTAGAACCAGATACATGTTTAGACTGTTTTGCTTCCCTCAATCTTTACCAACTAACTTCAATAATTTCTTCATCTAAACCATCAACCTGCCTCTTAGACCCCATCCCGACTAGGCTGCTTAAAGATGTTTTACCCTTAGTCAGCACCTCTATACTAGATATGATCAATCTATCTCTATCAACAGGCTATGTACCACAGTACTTTAAAGTAGCTGTAATTAAACCTCTTCTGAAAAAGCCCAAACTTGATCCGGATGTTTTAGCAAACTATAGACCTATATCTAACCTTCCATTTCTCTCTAAGGTTCTGGAGAAAGCAGTTGCTAAACAGCTGTGTGACTTTCTACAGGGTAATAGTTTATTTGAGGATTTAGAGCTCATCATAGCACAGAGACAGCACTGGTGAAAATTACTAACGACCTCCTTATTGCATCAGACAAAGGACTTGTCTCTGTACTGGTTTTATTAGATCTTAGTGCTGCATTTGATACCATTGACCATCAGATCCTATTGCAGAGACTGGAATATTTCATTGGCATTAAAGGAACCGCTCTAAGCTGGTTTAAGTCCTATTTATCAGATTGATTTCAGTTTGTACATGTTAACGATGAGTCCTCCATGCATGCCAAAGTTAGTCATGGAGTTCCTCAAGGATCTGTCCTCGGACCAATCCTCTTCACTTTATATATGCTTCCCTTAGGCAATATTATCAGGAAACATTCCATAAGCTTTCATTGTTATGCAGATGATACTCAGTTATATCTATCGATCAAGCCAGATGAAACTCATCAGTTAGCTAAACTTCAAATGTGCCTTCAGGATGTTAAAACCTGGATGACCTGTAATTTTCTAATGTTAAACTCAGATAAAACTGAAGTTATTGCTCTGGGGCCTAAGCACCTCCGTGACGCATTATCTAAAGATATAGTTTCCCTGGATGGCATCGCCCTGGCCTCCAGCACCACTGTGAGGAATCTTGGAGTTATCTTTGATCAGGACATGTCGTTTAAGTCTCACATTAAGCAAATTTCAAGGACCGCCTTTTTCCACCTACGTAATATTGCGAAAATCAGGAACATCCTGTCTAAAAATGATGCAGAAAAACTAGTCCATGCATTTGTTACTTCTAGGCTGGATTACTGCAATTCCTTATTATCAGGCTGCTCGAAAAAGTCCGTTAAGACTCTTCAGCTGATCCAGAATGCTGCAGCACGTGTTCTGACAGGAACCAGGAAAAGAGATCACATTTCTCCTGTTTTAGCTTCTCTGCATTGGCTTCCAGTAAAATCCAGAATAGAATTTAAAATCATTCTTCTTACCTACAAAGCTCTTAATGGTCAGGCACCATCTTATCTTAAAGAGCTCATAGTACCTTACTACCCCACCAGAGCACTGCGCTCCCAGAATGCAGGGTTACTTGTGGTTCCTAGAGTCTCCAAAAGTAGACTAGGAGCCAGAGCGTTCAGCTATCAAGCTCCTCTCCTGTGGAACCAGGTTCCAGTTTGGGTTCAGGAGGCAGACACCATCTCCACATTTAAGAGTAGGCTTAAGACTTTCCTCTTTGATAAAGCTTATAGTTAGGGCTGGCTCAGGTGAGTCCTGAACCATCCCTTAGTTATGCTGCTATAGGCCTAGACTGCCGGGGGATTTCCTATGATGCAATGAGCTCCTCTCTCCTCTACTTTCTCTCCCTCTGTATGCAACCTCATCCCATTATTACATGTTACTAACAGAACTTCTCCCCTTTCTGGTAGTCTTGTGCTTTCTCGTCCCTCTCCTCTCTCCTCCTATCACTTCCTGCAGGTTTTCTGGCTCTGGAGCTGTGGAGTCTGGATCTGTGGCTGCGGGTCACCTGCTGCCCCCGTGTTCCTGCTCGACACCCTCTGCTGCAACGACTATTGTTGCTAGTCTTATTGTTATTATTGTTATTATAATCATTAACATTACGATTGTTACCATTAACACTATTATAAATATCTGTACCATTTTCCATTTAGTCTATAGCAACATCACCTTTACTGTCTGTACCTCTGTGTGTATATTGTGTAGGCTGCCTCCCTTCTCTCTCTCTCTCTCTCTCTCTCTCTCTCTCTCTCTCTCTCTCTCTCCTTCCTTCACCCCAACCGGTCGAGGCAGATGGCCGCCCACCCTGAGCCATGGTTCTGCTCGAGGTTTCTGCCTCTTAAAAGGAAGTTTTTCCTTGCCTCTGTCGCCTAGTGCTTGCTCTTGGTGGGAACTGTTGGGCTTCTGTAAATAGCATCATAGAGTACGGTCTAGACCTGCTCTTTTATGAAAAGCGCTGTGAGATAACTGTTGTTGTGATTTGGCGCTATATAAATAAAATTGAATTGAATTGAATTGAATTGTAAGCGGCCAGAGTTTGTCAACCCTGAGTTTTCTTGATAACCCTGAGTTAACTCTGAGTAGGTTAAACTCCCTTCGTAGTACAGGCCACTCTTCTTTTATGAAAAGCATTAAGATAACTGTTGTGATTTGGCCCTAAATAAATAAAATTGAATTGAATTGAAATAAATGAACAGAAGCATTGAATGCACTGATAAAATTACCAAACAGCACTGGACAAACAAATAAAAATCAAACATGCCAGCCATGTCGCCATAACTTAGGCATTTTTCAACCTGGATGTTATTTTCCCATGTTTTTGTGTCTATGTGACTAATGGGAAATTTGAAATTGGTCAAGTATTGGGAGAGTGGCGAGTGCGCTGCAGTCAGCAGCAGAGAAATTAGGACTACAACATAATCCTTATAGGCAATTACGCCCCGTCAAAGTACGTCCACTGAAGAGCTTCTTTTTTGCTACTGACAGGCTCAGATTGTTATTACAAGTGTCTGACAGCATTATGGAAAGGATCCTTACAGAGACAGAGTAAAAAACAGAAAGTCATTATTGGCTCTTGTCAACGCCACCACACTCCCATCACAAAAATAGTAATTTTACTCTGGTCTATGCCTGCCTCAATCTGTTAGTTTGTGTGACTTTGGTTTTAACCATTTAAACACCCAAGTCACACAAAAACACAAACAAACTAACCAACCAAGGCAGCAGTCTTAACTGCGAAAATAAGCAGAAACTTTAGGGCAGGATTTCACAGAGAGGGCATGGGACAACAAGATTAGTGGCAAAATAGAACAATCACAGAGTAAATGTCAGCTCCATCTTGGTAATCTATCTGTTGGGGTGGCGATGGTGCGTTGGAGTGGTGATGGTGCAGTGGCTAAGATACACGCCTCCGGTGTGGGGAGACCCACGTTCGGATTCCTGCTGACATCCACCAATGTGTCCCCAAGCAAGACACTTAACCCCTAGTTACCCCAGAGGTGTTCAACCTCTGACAAATACAGTATCTCACCAAAGTGACTACACCCCTCATATTTTTGTAAATATTTGATCTTTTCATGTGACAACACTGAAGAAATGACACTTTGCTACAATGTAAAGCAGTGAATGTACAGCTTGTGAAACTTAAATTTGCTGTCCCCTCAAAATAACACATCACACAGCCATTAATGTCTAAACCGCTGGCAACAAAAGTGAGTACATACACGCCTAAGTGAAAATGTCTAAATTGGGCCCAATTATCCATTTTCCTTCCCTGGTGTCATGTGACTTGTTAGTATTACAAGGTCTTAGGTGTGAATGGGGAGCAGGTGTGTTGAATTTGGTGTTATGGCTCTCTATGACACTCCCTCATACTGGTCACTGGAAGTTCAACATGGCACCTCATGGCAAAGAACTCTCTGAGGATCTGAAAAACATACATACAGCTACAACCTCTACATAAAGCCTAGGCTATAAGAAAATTGCCAAGACCCTGAAACTGAGCTAGGGGGTGGCCAAGTATGAGTGTACGTGCTCAGCGTCATCTCCAGAGGTTGAAGGGGTCAGCCTGTCAGTGCTCAGACCATACACCACACACTGCATCAAATTGGTCTGCATGGCCGTCATCCCAGAAGGAAGCCTCTTCTAAAGATGATGCACAAGAAAGCCACAAAGAGTTTGCTGAAGACAAGCAGACCATGTCCTTTGGTCTGATGAGACCAAGATAAACTTATTTGGTTCAGATGGTGTCAAGTGTGTGTAGCGGCAACCAGGTGAGGAGTACAAAGTGTGTCTTGCCTACATGAACTCCATGCCCAAGAGGGCTAAGGCAGTGCTGGTTGGTGGCCACTCAAAATGTGAGCTTTTAGTAGGTAGAAACTTTGAGCAGAACCTGGAACCTGGAGGGTGGGCGGCCACCGGTTGGGCTGAGAGAGAGATATAAGCTGTTTTTATAAAATGTACTGTTTCAACGTTATTTGCCAATGCTGTTTTAAGATGCTGTAAAGGTATTTTGCTATATTTTTGGTAACTCACTTTAAAGGTCCGTGTTTCTATTTCCCCTTTTACAGGGGCGTAACATATGCCTATGTATATTTTACAATTTGGCTGCTCAAATTATGCTAATGAACAAATCTTATGAACCTGCATCAACGCATTAACAGGTGACATTCATTAGGTTGAATTAAAATCCGACATGGAACATTGATATGAGTAAACTTCACAGCAATAATTAAGAGAGGTTTTGGATAAAACTCAAATTCTGGGGGGCAGTTAGCTCACGTAGTAGAGCTTGCGCCATGTTCAAGGCTGAGCCCTTATTGCAGCGGCCTGGGGTCCAACCTGCAGCCCTGTCCTGCGTGTTATCCCCTCTCTCTCTCCTGTTACAGATGCTATCCACTGTCCTGTTTCTCTCAAATAAATGCCCAAAAATATCTTTTAAAAAAAGAATGCAAATTCTGGCCTAATGTACAATAGCGAGCAACAGTTCCTGATGTGGAACAAGCCATTTAAGGAGACCTTCTCATTAGTTCATAAGGTATAAAATATGAAAGGAGATCCCCCTCTTCAGATCGCTGAGGGTACGCTAGGATCCATACAGTATGAGAGAAAATTCACTTCACCCACTGTAATTAAATCACATCCCTCCATGTCAGGTAGGTGGGGTTAGCAAGAATGTGAATGCAGGATAGATTTTCAAAAAAGGAGGAGGCCCAACTCTTCTAAACAGACAAAAAGAAGATATGAAATGATCTGAGAGCAGAGAGGACACAACCCATGCAGGATTAGCCATGACCGATAACACAGTTTACTTTTGGGGCCTTGACACATGTGACAGGAGAGGTGAGCGTGTTGCACTCACTGCTGTGCTGATTTATCCTGTACTTTTCAGAGATTACTTGGCAAACTACCAGTGTGGAAAGGACTGTGATGTTTTTCTTAGATTGTATGTTGATGACCTGTTTATATTGGGTACTGTAGCTCACTACACAACTCTTCTTCTTTGGCAACAGACCTAACTGTCTCTTCCTGCCTCACCTCATCTGATGTATTTAGTTGTCATTAAGGGGGTTAGTTGTAATACTAGTTAAAAGGTACTAAAATCATCCCCATCTGTCAGCCATTGTTTAGCTAGCTGCAGCAGCAGAGTGGATGGAAATAAGCATGTATAAAATGCCTCACGTTCCACCGAAGAGACTCAAATCTAACATATGTGTTATAATTTAACTCCAACTGTATCTGTATTAGTCAAAATATACACTTTATTTACTTACCTGAAAATCAGTATTCTTCTTCACACAGCAATGACAATTCACATGCAAGGTCAGGGAGGAAGTGAATTTATACATGAAACTGATCACATTACTCTCAGGTCATCCCCTCTACGTTAAAGTTGTGCAGTTACAACAGTCTCTGGTTTCCCCAATTAGTTCTCAAACTGTGGTGGTGTGCCACGGACCAGTAGTACAATAGTACACATTTTAAATGTTGTAAAATGTTTTATATAACAAATACAATTTAAAAACACCTCATCTTTTCCTTTAATATTCCAGCTCATCGTAATTGGCCGAAGGGACAAGGGTTCACGGAGTACAAACAGTTGATCAGCCTTGTTTAAGAAAATTAAGAATGTTGTACACTACCTACTACAGTGCAAAAACATAGCTCTGAAGCTCAATTCTGAGGCTGTTATGTAAACAGATTTCAAATAAATATAGCAACTTCTGATCAACCATGTCAATTTCAGGCTTAAAGGTTCAGTCTGGGACTTAGGAGGATCTATTGAAAGAAATGCAACATATTATCAATAACTATATTTTCAGTGGTGTATAAAGACCTTACATCAGGCCTCGAGACTAACGTCGTCCTGTCGTCCTGGGGACGATTGAAAATGTATGTGGGACGAAGAGAAATATTCTGTAGGACGCCTCTAGGACGAAAGGGATTGTGTAGACCTATGTGTTTATTTATTACGCTTAGCAAATGACAAACTGAACCGACCGAGCGCTGACTGCAACGGAGGCCGTCTTCTCACACTGTTACTAGTCACGCCGGACTCACACAGGAGGCTGGCTGCTCACCTGTTCCCGCGGTACAGGTCCATCTGTCCTCTCAGTCACAAACAGCTTGTTGACCACTCAACGGCGACAATCATCTCCACCCAGTTGATGAAACTCAGCATATGGCGTAATCGTAAAGTAACCCGCGCACGCTGAGATGCTGCCAGCAGACTCGCTGGTAGAGTTCTGCATTATAAACATCTAAAACCTGAAGCACAATCTGGCCCTGTTTGGGACTGTGAGCTGCACATCATCGGAGCTGCAGAAGTTAACATGAGGATTTGCGCTGAGATGTCTGCCTGATTGGCAGTGATGGTTTCAGTTTCTACCTCCGATGAAGTGCAGCGCACTTGTCTCATTCAGTACAGTCTGAAGGGCAGCACAGATGAGTATAGGTCAGGTAGACTTTTAAAAGAGATTATGAATTCTCATTAAATAATGATGCTAGTCTCATAATATTACGATTTTCTTCTGGACATGTCAGAGAACACCGATATGTGAGATTCTGAATGTGCAGAAAAGCTGCTGAAACTAAGTCCAGGTTTATAACTGAATTGAAATTAAATAATTTATCATCGAGGTAAAAAGGTGCCCCAACAGATAACTTTTCAGTTTTGTTTACAAATCTTTTTGTTTGAATTAAGCAAAATAAATATTATTTATTTTATCAATTTATAATCATTTATTATGTCACTAAAAAGTATAGAGGATAATAAAGTAAAGAAATAACATTTTGATTTCGGGATGCTATATGTTAACTTCAGGACGGTTCAAATTGTTTTTCACAACGGTTCCGGGACGGAGGTCAAAAAAGTTAGTCTGGAGCCCTGCCTTACATAATGAACCGTTATGTTTTATTACCTTAGTATGACCCATTTATATCTACATACAACATGGAAGTCACCATGTTGCACTGCAATGTTTCTACAGTAGCCCAAATGGACAAACTGCTCTTGAGAGCATGTTTTGCCATTACATTGAAGATGTACGAGGAAGAAAAATGAAGAAGAAGAACAAGTAACATTAACGTAGTAGTAGTAGTTGACTGTGTTAAGGTTGGGTGGTGGTTGAACTCAGGTACAAA
Organism: Micropterus salmoides; assembly: GCF_014851395.1. NCBI lineage: Eukaryota > Metazoa > Chordata > Actinopteri > Centrarchiformes > Centrarchidae > Micropterus > Micropterus salmoides. The sequence goes on from NW_024043372.1 coordinate 38,955,508, forward strand.
CACAGACCCGGTGAAGGTGTGGAGGGCTCAGGGGACAGAAGGTTTATGCAAGGAGACATGAAACGAGGGGTGGAAATTCATGGCAGCAGGTATAGGCGGGAGCCAGAAATCCGTGAAGGGAGTCATACCTGTGGCTGCGGAGGAGAGAGGGTTGTGGGCATACTCCACCCAGGGCAGTTGGCCAGACCAGGAGGAGGGATTACGGGCTGTGACACTCTCCAGATCCTGGTTGGCCCGCTCCGTCTGTCCATTAGTCTGAGGATGATAGCCGGACGAAAGGCTGGCAGTGGCCCCCAGCGAGGTACAGAACGCTCCCCACACCTTTGATGAGAACTGCAGACCTCGGTCCGACACAATGTCCAAGGGGATGCTGTGCAACCGGAACACATGCTGGACTAAGAGGTCAGCTGTCTCAGAGGCAGAAGGCAATTTAGGACCAGCTGGGGGCCAATGAACGACCTTACTACAAGCGCAGACAGAGCAGGCAGAGACGAAGGCACGAGCGCCCGGACACATGGATGGCCACCAGAACCGTCGAAGGACGCAAAGGGTCCGGTTGAAACCAGGGTGGCAGGAGAACTTCGAGGAGAGTCCCCACTAAAGCACCTGGGGCCTGACGGAGTCTGGAACGAATGGCCGATTGGGTGGACTGCGCCTCCTTAACCACCACCTCGATGTCCCAGGAAGCAGCTGCTACCACACAGGAAGGATGTAAGATGGTCTCCGGACCAGGGGGGGACCTTGCCAGGTCAAACTGCCGCAAGAGGGCATCAGGCTTGGTGTTGCGTGAACCTGGGCGGTAAGACAGAGAAAAACAAAACCAAGCCAAAAACAATGACAACTGGGCCTGGCAGAGTGCAGATAAGCCAGATTTTTATGATCCCTCCAGCCAGTGCCTCCTCTCCTCCAGAGCCAATACCACAGCCAATAACTCACGGTTTCCTAATTCATAGTTCCTCTCTGCCGTGGAGAGACGTCTGGAGAGGAAGGCGCAGGGATGGATCTTTTTTTTTTTTATTTGATTGGGACAGTACATGTTAATGAACAAAAGTGGAATACATGCATGTAAACATGTCGGATTGTAGCTACAAGCTAATTTCCATCCGTAGTCCCACAGGCTAAGATCACAAAGGTCATAAAACATTACAGAATAAAATTTACATCTCCATCATTTATCATTAAATTATTAAAAGTCCTATATACAATATTCAAATAAAACTTCAAAAATTCATTCAGTTCACAAACACTCATCCATATACAATTAACGAAACAAAATGAGAAAAAAAAAAAACAGCATACCCATTATTGTGTGCAATTTTGATTTGCCCATAGCCATTTTTTCAGCTGGACTTTAAACGAGCTATATGTAGTGCATTCTGTCAATGTTATAGGAAGACTATTCCACAGGTTCCCACCCCAGACTGAAGGTGGTACGCCTGTGGGGTATTATTACATCTCCTCTGATAGAGGCTTGCGTGGTCCTCTGCGAATTTTCTTTAGATTTAATAAAATCCTTTAGATTGTCCTAATTTAGATCCTCTAAATTGATCATATTTTGAAAATCCAATAGTCTGTTTTTTTAGAACATGACAGTGGTGGTGGGAAACTTTTTTTATCAAGTATTTTTAGTGCCTTTTTATAGAGACTTTCTATGGTTTTTAGTGTTGTGGGGAAAGCAAGAGACCAGGTAGTCAAGCAATAATCAAGATGAGAAATAATCATTGAATAAAAATATGTTTTAGCTGCACCCATGGTTAAATCATTTCGAATATGCCGAAAATTTTAAAGATTAAATTTGACTAACTGTGATACTTTTTTTACCTGACTTTTAAAACAAAATGTTGGATCGAGAACTACCCAAGCTATTTAAATTCTGAGACCAGGTCAAGCTCCACTCCATTCAGAAAGACATTTGATCTGATTATTTTGACATGACATTTTCTGACACCATCTACTACAACGTACTGTTTCCTGTGGGACAGATAATTTATTTATTTTATCTGTCCCAGATTTTTAAACCAAAAAAGTGCTTGATCAGAGATGTTAAATTTAGTCAACCTAGATAATAAAATTTGATGGTCTACAGAGTCAAAGGCTTTCTTCATATCTATGAATGACAGCCCCGACACAAGAACTATTGTCAAGCAAACCTTTTTTGTTTTCCGTTAACACACACAGGGCACTATCGGTGGAGTGATGGGTCCGAAAACCAAACTGTAATGGATGTAATGAAGGTTGGACATTTTCCAGATGGGCAGTCAGTAATCTGACTACCCACTTATCCGCTATTTTTGATATAACGGGAAGTATGCTGATAGGTCTGTAATTGGACATGTCTGTTATAGCGCCTGATTTGAATATTGGTGTTACTGCAGCCACTTTATAATCTGCAGGAACTATAGAATGATTAAAGGACATATTCAGAAGTTGACGAAACATGCTCTCAAGAGCAGTTTGTCCATTTGGGCTACTGTAGAAACATTGCAGTTGAGTAATTGGATGTACAAGAAGGTTCTTGTACTCTTTCAAAAAATGTGTATTAAGGCCAAATGCATCAAGGGCTTTTGAAATGTTTATACCAGTAATAATTTTTGTTACTTCATAATCTGAGATTTCAATAATTTTGAATACAGACTGATGTGGATCGATAACATTGTCGGAACACAGAGATGAAGCAAAATGCTGCGTAATGTCTTTCACAGAATTTATAAAAAAACTATTGAAGTTAGTGGCTATGGAGAGTGGATCTTTAATAATCGAGTCATTAATTTGGAGCTCCATGTCCTTATTGTTTTTGTTTAATTGTCGGCCAAGCAATTTATTTAGGTTTTACCATACTAATTTTCCATTGCCGTTTGCATTCTCTATTACTTTAATGAAAAAATTAGCTTTGGCCCGTCTCAAGCTCTGTGTTACCTTGTTTCGCGTGTGAGTAAACTTCTGACGGTCTGTTGTTAGACCTGATTTCAAAAATTGCTTTAATAGCAGGTCTCTAGCTAACATCAGATTTTTACATTATTTATTCAGCCATGGCAAGTGGCACCTTTTTTGTACGTGTATATCTCCCTCTGCTCGAATGGGTTGAGATTACATTCATGAGAGAGTTAATAAATTAGCTACTACAAAATTCAAGATTTTCACCAGACAGGATTATATCCCAGTCCAGTGATGACAGGGATGTGGCCACATTTTGTCGTTGGCTGTTAGGTATAAACTCATAAGGAGACCTGTTATTTGTAGAATTAAAAATATCGTAACCCTCGACTTGGACAGTTTCCTAGAAAACAGTATAATATTATGGTCTGAAAGACCAGTCAAGAAATTATAAGATCTAATTATCCTTTCAGGTCTGTTGCTGAGAAGTAGATCTATTGTGAGTGTTTCATAATCCTTGTTGGTTGCTGAACGAGTTGGGACAAATTTAGATTGTCCATGATGTACTTTAGTGATTTCCTATCTTTCTTACAATCCCAATTTACATTAAAGTCTCCAATTACAATAATTTCATTGGACTTGTTATATGTTGTGTGATGTTTAAGTAGTTCCTGCAGTTGTTCATAAATGTCAACTTTGGCAGATGGGGGACGATAAACGCAAACCAAAGTAAAAGTCATCTCTGCAGAGAGGGAAACTTTTACTGATACATTTTCAATTTTGACCTCACTTTGCACACTTAGTTGTGAACACACCAAATTATTTTTCACATACAGCAGTACACCCCCACCTTTTCCTTTACATCTGTCCCTTCTAAACACATCGTCAGGGAAAACAACACCAGCTTCAGGGGATGATTCTTTAAGCCAAGTTTCTGATAGGCCTAATATATCAATATTTGAATTTCTAAGGATATGGTCCAGTTGTTCACGTTTAGGGAGCATACTGCATATGTTAACGTGAGCACAAAGAAGCCCTTTTGGCTTATTTTTGTTGTCCCATATTAATTTAGCCTGGTTTAATTTATTTAAAATATCTGTCTCCCGATATCTTCTCATTACATAATTTCTAATCTTTTTAATAACTTGGCAGGAATTTGGTCCAGTCTGAGTTTGATGTACGAACCCGTTTTGGATCCCCGAATCTTGTTGTCCTTAAGTGAGCGTTGGGACAGCATGGCTCCGACCCCGGAGTCCGAGACGTCCACCTCCACAATAAACTGCAACGACACATTAGGGTGGGACAGGAGAGGAGCAGAGGAAAACAACTGTTTGAGCTTGTCAAAAGCCAGACCCGCCCCCTCGGACCAGAGAAAGGGAACAGCAGGTGAGGTGAGTTGTGTGAGTGGGGCAGTAACCTTACTGTAATCCCGAATGAAACGGCGATAAAAGTTGGCAAAACCCAAAAAACGCTGGAGCTGCTTCTGTGAGACGTAGTGGGCCACTCCGTGACCGCACACATCTTCTTGGGATCAGCCCTCAGTTGTCCCTCCTCGATGATGAAACCCAGGTAGCTCACGGAAGGAACGTGGAACTCACATTTCTCCGCCTTAACAAATAACTTGTTCTCCAACAGACGCCTAAGCACCAGTCTGACGTGCTGCACATGCTCCTCCATGCTATGGGAAAAAATCAATATGTCATCCAGATAAACAAAAGTAAACCGGTGGAGCATGTCCTTAAGAATGTCATTAACAAGTGACTGAAAAACGGCAGGGGCGTTGGTGTTTCCGAAAGGCATGACAAGGTACTCGAAATGCCCCAGGGGAGTATTGAAGGCCGTCTTCCATTCATCCCCCTCGCGGATGCGGACCAGATGGTAGGCGTTGCGGAGGTCCAGTTTAGAGAAAACAGTGGCATAGCAAAAGGGCTCAAATGCCGGGTCTATAAGTGGCAGAGAGTACTTATTCTTAACCGTGATATTATTCAAACCCCTATAGTCTATGCAGGGACGTAGAGTTGCATCCTTCTTGCTGACAAAAAACCCCCCGGCACCCACAGGAGAGGAGGCGGAGCGAATGAGACCGGCAGCTAGGGAATCAGTGATGTATTTCTCCATAGCCTCCCGTTCAGGCCGGGAGAGGTTGTACAACCGGCTAGATGGTATGGGGGCTCCGGGCAGAAGCTCTGTGGAACAATCATAGGGCCTATGAGGTGGCAGGGACAAGGCTCTCTGCTTACTAAAAACCTGCCCTATGTCATGGTACACAGGAGGGACCTAGGAGAGATCGGGAGGTTCGGGCCCGGGGGCAGCTGTACTGAAACCAGGGGCATGAGTAGACCGAAGGCAGTGGGAATGACAAAAAACACTCCAGCTGGCTATGGAATTGGTGAACCAGTCTATGTGGGGGTTGTGTAGTTTGAGCCACGTCTGACCTAACACTAAGGCTGCATGAGTTGAGGGAATGACAAAAAATTTGATTACCCTGCGGTGGTTTCCTGACTGTAACAGGTTAAGGGGAGCCGTGATGTGAGTTATATGGGCCAGTGATGGAGGCCTCTAATAACATACGGTCCCTAGGAACAGGGGTATTAGACAGAGAATGGCTCACCAGAACTCCCTTCCTTAATGGCGAGCCTGTTTGTTTAACCGGAACTCAACAGCGAACTCCACCACTGAGCTGGTGTCCTGGCGTAATGAAAAAAGTCTATTGCCTGCCTCCCTGCCCTGAATGGGGTGGTCAAAAATCTTCCTTAATTCCCTGGTGAAGCTGTCGTAATTGCTACAAATGGGTGACTTCCTCTCCCACAAGGCTGTGGCCCACTGAGCTGCCCTCCTATACATTAGCCCAATTAACAAAGCTACCCTGGACCTATCTGAGGTGTAAGTGGTGGGTTGCTGCTGAAACAGTAGGGAGCACTGGAGGAGGAACTGCCCACACGAGTCCTGGTCACCAGAATAGCGTTCGGGTAGGGGGAAGAAGGGCTCACGTGCAAGTGTAGTGGAAGGAGCTGAAGGGGAGCAGGTGGAGGTTAATTCCGCTCGGGCAGATGTCGTGGCGGTGGCAGCTAGGTGGGAGGAAACCTGGGTCATCTGATCGCTGAGCTGATCCACACGGCTGTCCAGGCGACGGAGCACCAACAGCGTCTCCTGTATGGTGCGCTCATGACTCCCCGAAAGCTCACCCTGAGAGGACAGGGCTCGGTGTAGCGAGTCTGCATCTGCTGAGTCCATCTTGTGGCCAGATTGTTATGTTAAGGTTGGGTGGTGGTTGAACTCAGGTGCAAACAAAGACCCGGTGAAGGTGTGGAGAAAAGGGTTTATTCTTGAGAACAAAAATAATAACTAGGCAAGGGTTGGGAAGGCCAGGCTGGGAAGCTAGAGAGCTTGTGGATCCAGGAGTGTGGCTGGCGAGGCGAGGGGGCACGAGGCAGCGGATGTCACGGATGGCGAAAAACAATCTCCAACCTCCAGGAGGTTGGAGCTTAAGAGCAGAGCTAATCCAAGACATCTTTTTACACATTCTGCACATTGTGCACATTCTGACTTAAGAGCACATGAACACACACTGAAGTCGAAAGAATGACTTCACAAATAGGGAAATGGGACCATCTGAGGAGCATGTGAGTGCACCGTGAGCCACTGGTTGCAATTCTGCAACCCTCACCACTAGATGCCTCTAAAACTTACAAAATGAACTTTTAAATTAACAATTCCCGGTTATCCTCGCCCTTTTCCGGTGTAAGCACCAGCCACTTCCGGTTTAAGCCCCATTCCTAGTACAGAGACAAATATAGATAATTTAGTTGGTTTAACAGATACAGATGCAGTTAATGGTGTACTCGCTCATTAGGTCCAGTACTATAGACTATTATGGATCTGTTCAAGCTTCAATGACTCTAAATGAATGAATTTAAAAACTAATACCTGACTTGGATTTTACCTTAATGGCTCATTAGATTGAGCTCTCAGAGACATGAAATGCTTTAAAACTGGCTCATTTACATTTCCATGATTATATGTGTGTAGTTAAGATGAGATTTCAAAGATCATTGTGTATGCAAACATAGTTATTAATGCTCTGTAAGTATGAAGAGTACAAAAACTAAACCCTCTATTGTTAAAATGTATAATATATACAAAGATCACAGCCTTAGTTTGCATTAAACCAGACTAATTAAGTACTAATTACTGATAATAATTAACAGTACAACAATAATGCAATAAATGGAAAACTGATGAAATGTCTTTGTTCAATTCATTTTAAGCCAGTTTTTAGAAATAAAATCTGCTGTGGAGCTGTTAATAAAAAACATGTTTTTTCTATTTATATCTTGAACCTTTCCTGTAATTGCAATTTACAGCTGACGTTTTTAAAAACTTTGCATCCGGTGTGGTCTCTAAACAGTTTGTCAAGAAAAGGTGAACAGCTGAAGGTGATCATAACCATTAACAGCTTAGCCATTCTCAGTCTTTAATAGATGCTTACCACATGCTTGGAGAGCACAAAATGGCCACAAAATTGATTAATCCCACCTAATTGGTGCTTGCCTGCCAGCTATGTAATCTCATTAATGTGGGCCCATACAGCAAAATAACATGATTTGATTGTTCTCAATGTCGAGCAGTAGCAACAGCAGTGTCAGAGCATGTTGTACCGCTCAGTTTTGTAGTGTGAAAACATTCTCAAAGTCTCCCTGTGACTGTCACAACAACACAATGACATGACAGTGTCACTGTGACTTATCCTGACATTGTGTAATGCAATTTTGTAGTTACAGAGCAGAAAATATTCATTAAGACACCTGCTGTCTGTCCAGGTATGCTCTCCTCCACGTTGTTGTCCGTTCCAGCTACATTTACAAAATCAAGAACCAACTTTCAATCTTAATTAACCAAATTTTTCAAAACCAGTGCTTGGAGAGCAAATTTGTAGGCAAAGTATGTAATGTTGTTTAATTGTATACTACTTGTATAATGCAGCGCACATTCATTATGAAAGCTAAGGTAAGATATTAGAAGTGGGTGCCATGTTCAAAGTGGTGCTGCATTCATTTTATGAAAGTATGCTGAAAAAGTCTCCACTGACTTCTGCGTTTTGACCCGTAGAGCATGCTCACTAGTCCTTCTCCAGACCAGCCGGTTGAGAGCATGGTCATTGGCCAAGCCGGCCCTAGGGCCAAATTGCTCCAGCGCAGCTCAGCACAGGTCCTGGTGTCCTCTCCCCGCACTCCTTCTATGTTGTTGTCACAGTGAGTGAGTAATTTGTGTCAAAATAACCAAGTTAGGATAAGTTGTGTTTTTGAAAATACCTTTTCAGTTGGTTCTTCCCGAAGAGTTTGTCTTTCCTAGTTAGTCTGATCTGACAGTCTGTAATCCCTGTTGACTCGTTTCATCTGACTCATGTTGAATTTATGAAAACACTGATTTGAGCTGTCTGTCACATGTCTCACATGATGGCTTGAATTCTGTTACAGACACTTTCTCAACTGCCTGAGAAGGAAATTCTTAGGGAAACACTGACTCGTCCTTTTCTGTTCAAACTGAAAGATTTTGGCAGTTTGAATCCCTAAATGGAAGTGGAGCTGAAACACATGCACGTGGATCACAAGAAAAAGCTCACATGCTCGTACGCATGCATACACACTGAAAGGACCCGAACACACGCACAGACACACATTGACAGGGAACAATGGAGGGGACACCTGCCTGCCTGATACACCCTCCTCCTCCTCCTCCTTCTTCTCCACTTCAACCTTTCTCCCTCTTCTCCATTAGGATTCAGTTCAGGGCTCTGCTCCGTCTCCGTGAGTAGGTTAGCCATGTGTGTCATAGCCAGTGATTGATAACAAACTAAGCAAATGTGTGTGTGTGTGTGTGTGTGTGTGTGTGCGTGTGTGTAAGGGCGGAAGAGAGGAGGTGACATGCTTGCTGAATCACTCTCTCTCTCCATCCCCCATCTATCTATCCATCTATTCCTCCACCTCTTCTTCGTTGGTGGTGTGTTGGCTAGAAGGACGGCCCCCGTGCTCTGACACACACACAACTCTGCGATGTGTCACTACCAGTTCCACCTGCCTCTTACCGTCATTCCCCACTCGCCATTCCATCTACCTACACTTGCTCTTTTCCTCCCTTTCTGCTCTCTCTCAGTCTCTCTCTAAACCCCTCCTTGTCCTCAGCCCCCCCACGCTCTGTGTCACAGCTGCCGGGAAGAAAGAAAATGCTCCAGCCAACGAAAGTGAGAAGAGAAAGGAGAAAACGGAGAAAAGAGTCAAAGAAGAGAAGAGCTGGACTGTGTTTGGAGCGCAGCGATGCCTCCATCCATCCTGAGCCGCTCTCTTCTTTGATGGAATATCCCAGTGGCGGAGGGCAGAAGGCGGGAGAAGAGGAGGCAGAAGGAGACGAGAAAGTAGAGAAGGAGGACTGAAAGAAGAATAAAAGGACTGAGAAGGAAGGACGGCCATCGCTCGCCTCAAGACGGTACGGAGACACAGAACAAAAAAACATATATGACATGTTCATGCCAATCATTCCTCTAACAGATCCTCTGTCCCTTTTGGCATTTTTCATATGGGTTTTGATCTCTCTCTCTCGCTCTCTGTAATACACTCTCCAGCTCTCTCGCTCTCTCTGCTGAGCTGTGTCCACAGGCTCTGTTAGGGATTTTGACTAATTGTGAAACTATCCTCCAGACTCGAGTGGAGATGAGACTCTCTCGTCTCTCCATTTCTTTTTTATTCTAATTAACTCCCCCCTGTGCAGACCCTCAAAGAGCCACTCTCTCTAACTGTAACTCTGTCTCTCTCTCCCTCGTACTCTGTTTTCCCTCTCTCCATCTGTCTGCCTTTGAGAAGCAAATAATTGGATGTGGAGATTGGCTTTTCTGTGGCTGAGCCAGAGGATTCAGGCTGTACGGCACTTCACACAAACACAAAAACACAATTACACACCTGGAGCTCAGGGTGTGTGTGGTTGTGTGTGAATGTGAGAGCTGGAGACAATGCCAAATCTCCTTATCAAGTCATTTTGTGTAGTCTTTGTGCATTCTGGTGGCATATTGAAGACCAGCAACACATTTTTCAGTGCTTTCCAACTTCTCTTCTCTGTCTGTGGCTGTCTGTGTAAATCTGTAGTTACATTTTAAACAAAGTCGAAATAATCAGAAACTGCCGGGCGCTGTAGTTTTTAACAAATGAGAAAAGAGAGTAAATAGTTTTCCTGGAAACATTTGTTACTGTAGGGAGTTTCACAGGATGTACAGGTGTATGTGTGGCATCAGTGTTTTTAATGCTTTAGGGGCAACAAGGAGATCTTTCAGGCGCATCAGGCACAGAAGCATTATTATAATTATCATAATCTTTTTGTAAAATCACATTTCACTTTTGATTGTAGAGCAGGGGCCTGCTCGTTCTTCTTCTTTCTTACTTCACAAAATTCTATAAAGTTCTCAAAATAAAATCATGTTTTTCACTTGTTTTACTGAAATATGGGTTTAGGGTTATTGACAGAAAGGATTTGACAATGCAGACTTTTTACAGCGCTAATAGGAGTGAGAAGAAACTGAAAGAAAGAAAGAGAATTTGGTAGCTTGAGTGGCCGAGAGACCTTTGAAGAGATTAGTGGCAGAGGTATTTCCCTGGAGAGAGAGAGAGAGAGAGAGAGAGAGAGATGAAGAGGATGAAGAGGAGGCTTGAAGAGATCTGAGACACGAAGACATGAGACATGCTGGCAAGCTACAGGACACACACACACACACACACACACACACACGATGAAAAGCCGTTCACTATGCTTTTTTCTCTGAGGAAAAGCGACCAGTTGAGCCTTTACCACACACACAAAGTCACCTTAACATATTTTACACACTCAACACACACACACACACACACACACACAACAACCTGGCAGGACCCTTTTCACGGTCTCTTTTTTTCAGCCACTTCTTTTTTTCTTCTGCTGTTTTTCATTATTCACCCAGCCTCTCTCTCTCTCTCTCTCTCTCTCTCCTCTTTACCTTCCCGCCCAACCACACATCTCTCCTCCTCCTCGTTCTTCTCTCCTACTACCACTGCTTAGCTCCATCCAGTCCAGTCTCATTGTCCTCACACACAGCTCGCCGCCGAGTGTGTGCGCGTGTCTGCAGCCGCTCATTTCTACACCGTCGTGCAGCGCAGCGCCAGGTTCCCCTCTGAGGTGAGTGTGTCGCCTCCTTTTCTCATAAACACTTTCACTGTTTCAGTCTGTGCTTCAGGTCCTACGCTCTTTAAAGTCTTACGCTGTGAGACAGCGAAGACGGGGCTGTTAACAGGGGTCAGAGGTGCTGCTGTTCACATCTGAACGGCTATAGGATTGGAAATCTGAGATTGTGGCTCAGGCTCGTCCAGACTAGTGGTGTGATTCTGTGTGTGTGTGTGCATTTGTGTAGCCAGAGTGTGAGCTTAGCTAAGTCTGTACGTGCTCTGCTTATGAATTACTGACCATGAGTCTTACTCCCCGCTACTTCACATTGAGCATGCACCCCCTCCTGTTTGTTCCTCTTTTTTTTTTTTTACATCTATCTGTTTCTTTTTCTATCTTCCCCTTTTCTCATTCTGTCTGATTTGACTTCAGTCACTTAATTGGCATGCCTGCATGCTAGAAACCAAACTGCCAAAGCTGTGTAAAATGCAAATTCTCAGACAACCAGCCAACAGTTTATATGTTGAAATTATCTCTACTTCTTTAACTTTCTCTCTTTCTTTCTCAGCCACTCTCTCTCTCTGTCACACACACAGATATACACACATTCCATGGCAGATTTAAATATTTCCCGGCGGGGTTGGAGGGTGAACAGAAATAGATCTAATTCTAAATCAGGACGGAGAGCTGGGCTCAGGCAGCCTCGCCGCCCTCCCTCCCGTTACAGCCAGCAGCTACAACACTTGCACTCCAAAAAAAAGTTCAAAGATTAGCTGCAAATGTGCCACTGGAATTATATGGAGTGAATGTGCTGCGACAGAATGAAATAGCAAAACTGATACGTTGCCAAACCCCACACACTTTGGCCTTGATGCTGGACATAGGAGGAGTGAGGACAAAAGGGCGTCTCGACACAGCGCAAGGATGTGTTTTTTGTTGATTTGCACTGGCCATGTTATGCTTATAAAAATACACACAAGAGATATTAAAGATTTGCTTCATAGAAAGTTGACTTTGGAAAGATTTCCGGGAAGTTTAAGCTGTATGGATTTGTCTGTTCTGGCTCTTGGCTGCTACAGTAGCTGGCTGCGCTGGAGAAAGCAGCTGGATTAAGCCTCTAAGACTGGAGTTAAGATACAGATCTGCAGTTGATGAGTTCCTAGCTGCCTGTCTATTTCCCTACCTGTCTGTCTGCCTGCTATGTCTGTGTGTCAGAGCTGACTCCAGCGCAGCGGTAGGATAAGCACGACCCGCAGCTGCCTCCAGTGGACCTGGACACGGACTGAAAGACAGAGATGTGGAAAGGGAAAGGAGGAGGGGGAAGACAGGAGAGCCGGTTGAAGGAATGTGTGTGTTCATATGTCAAAGTGTGAATTTGTGGTGGCAGAGAGATAAAGCAGGAGGAGGTGCAGGGCTGGGGGAAGGATAAGATGTGCTGAGGGCTGGGTAAGCAGCACCTGGCTTGAGAGAGAAACTAAAAGATAAGAATGCACAAAGAGAGATGTGGGGATGTGAGGGTGGGGGTTGTAAAAGTGGGTGAAAACTCCAGTATCTACCTACAGACAGGACAGACGTCACATCAAGACGCACTCATCTTTTAACCCTCTCTCCCCCGCTCCCTCTTCCTCTCTACTCTCTAGCTCTTTTTGACAGTGAGCCGACAGCAAAGAACAAAAGAAGGCATAATACATGCAAACCCTCCTCTCTCTGCAGTCAGGAAGGAGAGGAGGAGGAGGAGGAGATGAGAAAGGGAGAGGGATGAGTAAGGCATAACATGTAAGGCAGTTGCGGTACTAAAATTATATATAAAAATAAAAGAAGCTGCAGTGTAGTTATTCCAGAAAAGTCAGGCAGGCGTACTTGTGAAAAAAAAGACAGAAAAATAACAGGGATGCATAACTTCATTTAACTCAAGCTGAAGTAGGAAATGACTGCAACTGATGATTGCCTTCTGCATCTGACACATCCAGGTGCCTGCTCTTAATAGACAGCTGAAGAATTCAGCAACCTCTACTGGTCACTGGAACAGTGAATTTCCTCTAAACAAAGGCCAAAGTGTTGCGACATGGCCAAGGAAACCTCCAAGTGAGGAGGTTGAGCAGGTGGTCCTGCATATAAAGCCTGGGACTGAGATTTGCATCTTTCACCAAAGATGAACAAAAACGGGTTTCATTTTGTTGCTCAGGGTATCAGTTTGTCATGTTGTCGTCATGCCATATTTTTTAGACCATAATTACCAGCAAACAAGTCTACAATAACGTACACGTCAGCCTCCGGGTTGTGATTTCTAGGGAACAGCGACGATATAGGTGAAAAGAACTTACTAGAAGCAGAAGTGTCAATTTTTGGGGCCTTTATTTGAGAGACAGGACAGTGGATAGTGATAGGAAACAGGGAGAGAGACAGGGGGTGACACGCAGAAAAGGGCTACAGGCTGGACACGAACCCGGCCACTGCAGTAAGGACTCAGCCTCGTACATGTCGCAAGCGCTATACCAAGTGAGCTGACCACACTTACACTTTTCCTTACCCTTTGGACCTACTTTTAGCTGTTAGCATGTTAGCAATTTCTTCAGTGAGTAGGATGTTATGACAACGGAACTGACAGAAGCTAAGTTATTTTAGTCATACCAGTCTTTTTTGTAACAATCGTAGTGGTGGTTTTGCAAGGCAGTGACCTGTTTAGCTGTTTAGTTTAGAGGACCTGTTGAAAGTAAAATTTTACTTACTTGTGATTGCACCATTGTTATGTAAATGTTAATTACAAACTAAAACTTGCAATAGATGTAAAGTGTAATTACTCAAAAAAGAGAACATAATAATGTTAAAAAGCAGTTTGAAATGGGTAATTCATGGAAGCTGTGGTTATATAGCACCTACAGGACCGCTGTGCTGGCCTCACTCTCTCAGCCTACTTGAGCATTAATGGTTGCTGTGTATTACACATTTTAGAGGGCCCCATTCACACACATGCAGTGATCACACTCTTCAGCTGTGGTAATTAAAGAAGCGTTAGCGGTGAGTGAATAAAAGATGCACCAATCCCTCTTCACTTCATCTGAACTCCTCTCCTCCATTCTCTCTTCTAGTGTTTTCTTCTCCCCAATCTCTTTTTCTTCTTTTAATCATCCTCCTATTGTTCTTCTCTCGTCTTCCCTTTCCCCCCCCCCTTATTTCTACTTCATCATCGTCTCCCTCCTCTTACTCTTCACCTCCTCCTCCCCTCTTACTCCATCCACTCCTCCTCCTCTTCTCTCTCCTCTTCATCTTTCCCCAGAGGTGAACCAATGTGTGCAAGCTGTTGCAGCAAGGGGAGCAATGGCGTAGATAGAAATAGTCTAGCAGGCATATACAGTGTGTGCCACACACACACACACACACACGTGCCCAGTAGACACTGCAGGTGCTGCATCAAGATAAATGAGCCGTCATTAGCCAATCAGGTCAGCCAGTGGGAGGGCAATGGAATACTGTGGAGTGCAATCAGCTGGTGGAGGTCAAGCCTCTGACAGGGAAGATGCATACATGTTGTGTGTTCTCTGTACAGTGAGATTGAGAAGGAGGATTCCCTGATTAGATGTGAGCCCTCGCAAAGTTTTCTACTCCTCCTCCTCCTCCTCTTTGCTGCACAAGCTTCCCCTTCCCTTCCTTCGTCCATCACTGTTTCTTCTTTTTCCCACCAGTGCTCCTCTGGGAAGCGGAGGAGTGCTGCAGATTGTTGTGCTGCCGTTTGACAGCCTAATTGATATCTCCGGCCCGTTGTTTATCTCTTCATCGGCAGCTCATCAGAGGGAAGGTGACAGAGGTTTAGGAGGAATTAAAAGTGGTTCAGGAGTCTAGTTGTCAGCTTGGAATTTCTAAAGAAGGAGAAGGTAGATGTCATACTGTGTTTTTTTCCTTTCTTTTAACTTCTCCAGGGAAAAGACTATGAAACCAATTAGATAGAAAGGTAGACTGGCATACTATATTCTCAGCACAGTACTACAATCAGTCAGTGTGTGTGCATGTGCCCGTGTGTGTGTTTGTGTGAGTGTGCTTTTGCCCAGTTAACATTTACACTACAACTAATGCAAATGGATTTATGCATAGAGTGCTCATTCTCACAGCCAAGGTGCTGCTGGGAAGGAGGAAGGTAAATGATTAACCTCATGGAAAAACCCTAATCTTCTAATCTCCCTTATTCTCTCCCTTTCTCTATGGATGCGTGTGTGTGTGGGGTGGGGGGGGGGCTTTCAGGATGGCCGCTGTCTTGCTTTGATCACTAATCCTTTCTCTGGCCTGACTTTGTGTCCCTCGTTCTTTTTTTCCTCTGCCCATCTCTCCGCTCTCCTCTCATCTCGCCCGGCCCGTTGCCATGTCTGCATTGTGAGCAGCTTATGTGCGAATATCTAGGGCAGGGTGCTCTCTCTCTCTCTGATTCCCTCTGCCTCTTGCTCCCCTGCTGTCCTCTGTTTTCTTGAGCGCTTAAAAAAAAGGTTTGGATTTTAAAAAGTCTATATTAATACATGGGAGTTATTGTTGTTGTTATTAAGTTGTTGCAATCACTCTTTCTCCATGTGAGTTGAAAAAATCCATGTTCCTAGATCTGTGCAAAAATATAAGCTAATATGAGACTTCAGCAAATGAAGTGGATGTTTCTGCAAAAAATCTCTTTTGTGTTCTTGCTAAACTCTGATGGAGGAACACCTCAGGCTCTATGGGCAGTACACTACATATGACGAGCAGACACTGGCTTAATTAAGACTGCTCATTATTCTTAGCATCAGCCTAACTTCAGCATGATTTTGTCCTCCATTTATTACAGTGTCACTGCATTTAGAAGAGCTAGCTTCAGGAAAAGCCAGCTAGTCTTTAACTACTTGTTGATGTATATAATAAAATCTTATCCTGTCTTTTAAACCCAGTTTTGCTGTGCTGAATGTCCTCCCTCATTCAACAGTCTTTCTTACATTCTCTCTTCTGGTATTCTCTACACATCCCTCCATTCCTTTCTCCATCTTCATTTCTCTCTCCTGCTCTGATATCACTTTGACCTTTCTGTCCTCTTTCTCTCTCGCTAGGTATCTATTTTTTTCTACTCAGTTTCAGGTAATCTGTCCAACCAGCTGAGGCGAGCAATCTCTCGGCTGCAGCACACACAAACACTCTCTCTCTCTCACTCTGACTGTCTGTCTGTCGCTCTCACAGTTCACAGCCCGTCTAAGGCTGCTGCCTTACAGTATTATTATACAGCATTTTCATAACTTCATAGAGGAGCTCAGTGGTTAGTTAGACAGTTGTAGCGCTAGTGAGACCTTGTAATCCCCCTGCTCTCTGCCTGGATCTCATTAAGCCTTATTTCCCACTGGGAATCTGGAGGTTATACTTAACGTACCTCTGGTAGACCTCAGGAGCTCCTCGTTGGCTCTCTGTAGTCCTGGAGTTGGTCCACATGGGGGCAAGACTGATCTTTATAGGAGCAACAACAGGCAACACAAAGTTTATTTGTAGTAGCCTTGGGGGAATTAAGAGACAACTTTTCTAGTGTAACACATGCTAACGCAAATATTACTGTGCCATATTTTCTAAAATCCTTCTATCTTTCTCACCTCCACACACATGTACAATAATGTGGAGGGAGCACGATTGTTGGTTTCAGAAAATTTAAATTTGTGGAACATATCCTTCGCAATTCTGCGTTGCGGTCAAGTTGCATGTTTGGTACACTGTAGACCCGGGTTCGAATCTGGGTGGGGTGGCTGCTCTTACCTTTCCGTCTCATATGGTGTCAGAAGTGGGATAGCTTGCCGTGGAATTGTCAGTTGGTGTGTACCCAGTGTGTGATGCGTACGAGGGACCCCCAGGGTTGGTGGACCCCTGTGTGTGTGAGGGACCCCAGAGATGGGTGAAGCACTAGTGGGTGGGGGCACCCTGAGATGGGAGAAGTACAATTGGCGGGAGTTGTGACGGACGCCTGTATGCGTGAAGTGCAATGGGGCGTCTCCCGAAGGGGAGTCTCCCGAAGGGGAGGGCAGTGTGACGGACCACTGTCACTACGGTTGAGTATGCGATGTGACTGCCATACCAACAAGCCTGGCTCTTTGGCGTTTCGGTCAAGTTGCATGTTTGGTACCCTGTACCCGGGTTCGAATCTGGGTGGGGTGACTGCTCTTGCCTTTCCGTCACATCATCCATTTACACCTGTCAACCACTGAAGTCAGTGCACTTAGTCTTTAATACTGAAACAATCAAACCATTACAACACATTCTCATCTCAATGTGTCATAACTGAAGATTTCAGACAGCGTGACAAAGCGTAAGGATTTTACGCTAAAGGTACCCTTCAGCGTCCGTATGAAACGCCCCTGTTTGCTACGTTGCAGCATCACAAGGGAGGCTAACCCTACCTGTTAGCAGCTGTAGGAAGTCAGTGACTTAGGTTTAGGTACTAACATTTCTGATGGTTGTGGTAAGGGTAGGGGCATCGGGGGGCTGTCAACACCTTTATTACGAATGTAGCTAGCTAGCTACCGCTAGCTAACTAGCACTTTCGGTCTGTACGGGACGCCTCAAATCGTCGGTATATGACGCCCTGAGATGAGAATGGGCTCACCATTATCTATAGTCAGTTGACAGAATGTAATCAAAAACTATGTTGATAAGGAATTCATCATTAAGTCATTTATTAAGCAAAGAATTCAAATATTGTATTTTTTTTAACTGTTGGTGAGATAAAAAAACAAGCCAATGGAGGACACCCCCTAGCCATTGGGCCCACTGTAATCTGAATGATTCAATAATGAATATAATCATCAGGTGCAGCCCTAGTTTATATAGTTTAATAGTTGGAGGTCTAATGGTGTGTTCACACTGAAAGCGAATCCAGCGTTTTGTTCTGCTTGATTACATGAAAAGTCAATGCAAAGATGCAAATTCGCATGACGGTATGATGCGAAAGCCTATTAATGGTGAGACTGTCCGGACGTCACCGACGGCTTCAGAGCGTTGTTTGGAGAGGACCAGGCAGAGTGGGGGATTGAAACGCCGTTGGCCGACCGGAGAGCAGCTAAACTACAGGGAAGTGTAAAAGAAAGAGCTGGGAGCAGTGCTGCACCTTTTGGACAAACACGCGCGGTCGGTCTGGATTCTGCTCTGACAACTACGCTGTTTATCCGCGGGAGGAGCTCAGAGTTGTGCTTTTATTAAATTATCTCTTTACTTTAGTTTTTGGGATTACAACCTTGATTGATCTTCGCTCACACTTCTCGGCAGCAAACTTCCGTGCATTTCCAGTTCCACGGTTGTTAGCGTCGGTGGGCACCCAGAGCTTGTGAGACTACTACTTCATATTTACATAAAAAACGGACAAAACTGGACATTGCTTGGAGAAAAGAAATGGAGGACGTTGAACTACCTGGTGAGCTAAGAAAATATGGGTCTGTAACTTTTTTCCGGCTATCGTACTTTACTGACTTTACAAATCTACATCATGCTGTAGTTATTTTGGCATCAGTTTGATCTGTTCATTGGAATTAAATCAGAATGTTTATTTTTGGTTCATACAGCTGTAGTAATTGCGGGTTGTGTTTATTTGTGTTGCGGCTTGTGTGTGAACACTCGGCAGTTGTCCAGCGATAAAACCGCGCAAGGAAAGCATTGGGAGGATTAAATTTGCGTTGTGTGTGAACACACCTTTAAGGTCATACTTTTCACAAGCTCAGTAAATCACATTTGTGCCCGATACTAATACTTTACCATGCAGCCAATTCAATGCCAAATGGGTCACCTCAAAAAGTGTGAACATAAGGTGAACGCCACATTATTCACAGAAATTACTCAAAATAGTGGAAAGTTCTGTTTCAGGTCAGTATTACAGTAAGTGACTTTAAAAATAGTTATATTTCACATTTTTTGTGACAAAATGGACATATCGATCACCATCCTGGAAAGATATATACTGAGGCGCAGGTGGAGTGGTAGCGTGTGTGTGTGTGTGTGTGTGTGTGTGTGTGTGTGTGTGTGTGTGTGTTTGTGCACAAAGCACTGGCCTGTGGAGAAGAGAGAAAGCTTCAGTGTGTTACTGAGTCAATAGGCTCTTTGTTCACTGGGACTGGGAGACAGTTAGCCATGAGGATACACTGATACTCCAACACACCATAGTATACCTGAACACACACTCTATTCAAATAGCTAAGCCTGACAGGATGGATGTCATTCAATCTCTGTCCACAGTTCCTGATTTACCTTTTTTACCACCTTATCAGTTTTTACCCAACTTTCTCCTCTTTGCTCCTCTCCTCCTTTCTCTCTCTTTCTATACATGTCTTCATATTTCCCTCCCTCTTCATCCCAACCTCTTCTGGCGTCTTTGTGTTGGAACAACAGAAACCGTTTTTCTGTTTTTTCAGCCCTCTCGGTTATCTCAGCTGGGGGGTCGGTGGGTGGGAGTTTTTACCTGAGAGCAGGACAGAGGGCATTTTGTGTTGGACAAGGGAGCGAGGAACAGTGAGAAGGAGAGGAAAAAGAGCGAGGAGAGGTGGGGGCGGTGGGTAGAATGGGGGAAGACAAGAATGCAGCTCATACAGGTAAAAGCTTTGTACAGGTACCAGAAACAAGAGCAGGAATCCAGGACACACACTAGTTTTAAGATCCACGTGATGGTAAAGAAAGAGTGGAACTGGGGCTTAAAGCCAGAAAAAAAGGACATCTATGTGACCTGATCAGATGAAAGGAAGGGAAATGGACCACAGAGTGAAGCGAACTCGACAAGATTACTCCTAATACAACCAATACAAGATGTAAGTAAAATGAAATCTGCAGGCAAGTTCTTCATTTTTATTTCTGCTTCTGTTAGTTCAAGTCGAAGAAACTGCACATATTAATATAATATATTCTATATATGCTGTAAATATTCAGCATCTATATATATATATATAGATAGAGAGAAAAAGAGAGAGAGAGAGAGAGAGAGAGAGAGAGATATATATAATATAGGCCACTGCCAGTTGAAACTTGGGAAAATGTTGGGGACGGGAGGCTCTCAGTGGCTACTTATATTCCAATGAGAAGAAGTCAGGCACATGTCAGCATGAATCTCACTCACATACAGTGTCTGCTGAGAGTGTGTGTGTGTGTGTTTGTGTGTGTGTGTGTGTATAAATAATGGATAAAGGTATAATAAGCTTTCTGTGGAACGTCTCTGGGCAGTTGACCACTCGGATCAGCATTGGGATTCTGTCACTCAGACTCAAAGGTACAACACTCAGCTTATCTATTGCTCTATGCACACACACTCACAACCCCCCCTACACACACACACGTAGGTTTGATTACACACATACGTGCATGCTCATACATTTTCGCACACTCACACAAACACTGATCGCCTTATCTCGTTGTCCAAACAAGAAGATAACAAATAGACCACATTGTCTGTTTCTGCAGAGGATCTCGATAAGACACAAATCAGCTTACATAGACGGACAAATACACGCACCAACATATACAATCACATGTGAGGAAACAGAGCGGGTTGAAAAAAACTAAAACAAGAATGGATGACTTTGACATTAATCCTACCTGCTTCAAACTCTCTCTGAGCGCTCCTCTTGCTTTAATCTCAAACCTGCTTCTTTATCTCCCCATTCTTCTTATCTCTGCATGTCTTTCCAGCCCTCTGAATTTCACATTTCTATGCTTGTTGCTGGAGCAGCAGGGATTCCCCTCCAAACTGCAAAGTAGCTCAATGTACAGATATTGTGCATGTGTGTTTGGTTATTAGGAGCCTTACAGGTGTGCATATGCGTGTGTTTTTGCCTTTGATCTTAAAGGAATAGTTCGATGAAAAGAACAAAATCAATCTTACATCTGTACAGAAAAAGCTTCAGTCAGCAGCCAGGTTGCTTAGATTAGCACAAAGATGGAAACCAGGTTAAAACATTTCTGCCAGCATGTCCACGACTCTCTAATCATCACGTGATATTTTGTTTGTTCGATCATCTAACTCTCTGCCAGAAAGTTAATAGGTGCATTTCCCATCATTAAGTGATGTACTTCTAAAGACCATTTTCCAAAACGTGTATCTTGTCATGATGGAATCAGCCTGATTATGGCCTAACCCAACAGATGTGGGGCATCGGGAGCAAAAATGAGCACTGGGCATGAAACTTGATCGTGTTTCATCGTTTAAGCCTACCAATGCAGCATCTGGGACACTTCATGATTTCCAGACAAAAAAACGTGTTTGCCTTCAACTTGTACTCCATGTTCTGTGACACTGACCCATAGGAGCTCAGAACAAAAACTGTAAACAAAAAATGATGTTATTGGAATGATGGAACAATAAAGTCAGCCCCTGGCACCGATCGGTCGTCACTGAAGTCATGAAAGATGGCAAGCCAATATGGTCAGGGTTCAAGGTGTTTTCTTCCCTGTCCAGCCTAATCACAGTAAGACTGTGACTCTATTGCCTAACATGACTCAGTGACCATATAGAAAGACACGATATTGTGTAGTCTGATCCGACGTTAGGGTTTTGATGGATGATACATTATTATGTGTTCCAGTTCCCTGGGAATTCCCTCCATTCTGGGTTCTTTAACAGTAACAGCTCTGAAACACCATTTCAACTACAAAGGGAATAGAGCCCAACTGAATTGACTCGATTGAAACTGAACCAAATCCTCCATGCCTAGTACAGTCCACGCAGTCATACATACCAGCAGCTTGCAGACGGACAGGGAGTATCATTTAGACAGTTTGTCAACAGAGAGCACTGATGCATTTATTTTGTGATGAGTCAGGGAGTGAGAACGGGTTGGTTACCTATCTGCCTACCTGAACCTGCCTGATAAAGCAGAATGAGTGGTAGAGATCACTGCCATGAAAGAAATAATATAAGAATAAGTTATACTTCAATAAAAATTTTGAATAATTTAAATTTATTGGCAAATATCACAAACAAAAAATATTGGTCTGACCTTTGTTTGGATGCCACCATCGTTTGTTTACGCATAGAGCCACGCTGTACTCGTCGCTGTTCATTTCTGTGTGTATTTGTGGATGCACGTGGGCTGCTTGGCCTCCCTCTCCCTCTCTCTGGTAACGCTGACTCATCCATTTTTAGCCAGTTAATTATTAAGAGGGTCTGCAGGCTGTGTTTTCATCTGTCTCATCTCTGTGCTCAGTTATGGAAGAACCCCTAGTAATTACACACCACCAAAACAAGACACTGACTCCTGATGGCTGGCAGCCTGGCTGGGGATACGGAGCGAGCAAGTGGGGAGGAGGAGAAGAAGAAGAAAAGAAGAAGAAGAAGAAGAAGAACAGTGAGAATGGGAGAGATCGAATGACAGGAGGGGAGGGATTGGAGGATTCACAGGAGACAAGAAGGATACACAGTGGAGAGAGGTGTCTCGGCACTGTTGTAAATCCTCTGCAGGGCCTTGTAAGCTGTCTGACAAGCTGAGGGTGTTAAAGGCATGAAGTGAGAGAGCTACACACACTCACGGACACACACACGAATCACTGTGCGGAGAGAAAAGTTTCCTCCTGCTACCGGCGTGACTGGCTCACTGCTGTGTTTTATGGCTTTCTATTCCTATGTGATTTTCTCTGGCATGTCACATAGGGTCTAAAGCCATTGGGTACAGAGTGGGAGATCTGCAGAAGAGGATTAGATGGATATATGGAATGACAGAGGAGGGATAAAAGAAGAGCATGAGGAGGTTTAATAGCATATATGTACACTCATACACACACACGTATACGCTGCTTGGCCCGAGGCAGTTTTGTCTCTGCTTGCAGGCAGCCCGGTCTAGCTCAGCTAATTGCCCCCATATGAGACAGGCGGGAAGTGTGCATCAATCCCTGTAGCAACACACATACACACAAACACACATACATACATGAATCAGAATCAGAAATATTTTATTCTTCCCCCCGAATCAATAAAGTATTTCTGATGCAACACTTATGTTTGTTCTGTGCCTGTGTTTTTGTCACACACTCTCCCACTGGCATCACACACACACACACACACACACATATACACTGTATAAACTCCCCAGCCAGACCTGCTGGTGCTGCTGACTCAGGCTGATATTTAATGAAGCTCTCAGTTTCACCTTGCATCTCCTAATCTCACTGCTCGTTAGTGACTGGCTGCTAGCATGCTAGTGAAAAATGTTAACGTTGGGAGTTTAGTAAGCCTTAAGCTGTGTGAGTGTGAGAGAGGGAGGAGAAACATCAGCAGGAGAGAGAGAGAGAGAGAGAGAGAGAGAAAAGGAGAGAGAGAGTCAATGAAGCGTAGATTCGATGTGAAGAAAAATGTGAGAAGCTATTGAAAGGAGTTTTTCTCCTTGTTGAGTGACAGAGCTCTATAGACCGCCGTGCCAGTCTTTAGTGCAGTGTGTGCACAGTGTGTTGGCTGACCTATTGACTGAACCTTAGTAACTTTCTCTGCACTGAGTTTCTTGCTGAGGGCACTGCAAAAACGTGAAAGACTAACACACAGACACACACACACACACACACTTTGCCTTGAGGATCATCGACGGCTGGACAGAACAGTCTTCCAGCTGTAGGCCTGTGGCTGATATAAATTATGGTAATTCGCAGATGATTAAGATTTGCAGCCATGTGGTGACGATGGTGTGGTGTTCCCAACCATTAATGATTGACCATGACACTTAATCAGGGAGCTTTGATTCCCTATGCCACCTCAAGACCATGTTCCCATAGTGGCTCCTTTGAATTTCTGTCACAATCTGGATGGAGAACTACACCTGGGAATTAAATCCATACCTCACCTATAGAGTTCCATAGTGGTAGGATTACTTTAGCCATCTAGGGAGGAAGTTAAAGAGTAAAGTCCAGAGTACAGAAGTTAAAGTCATGTTAAATATGCGGTAATATGCTTTTTGGCTTTATATATATCTTTTTTGTGCATGTAACAGGTTTGCAAAGTGAAAAATCCCAAAGTCCACCCCAAAGGGAGTTCCCATCTCCCATAGAAAGCACCTTCTCTGCTTCTGATTGGCTAGTAGTCCTTAACTAGGAACTGCACATGTACTTGCTGCAACCTTCTCTCCATCCAGAGAAAGGGCCAGACCAAGTACAAAGTACCCTACTTTGTGTCAACTTTTTTACATCCACTAAAATTAGGTAGCCTACTTGCAACACATCACTTCGATGAATACTATGTATCATAGCAACCAAACCGTCTCGGAAAAAAACGCTGAGGCTCCGAAGTGCACCCTAGCGCTCCTAGCTAGGTATTTTCAGAAGAGGAGCTGATGTTTTCAGCTGGCAAAAACTCTTTGGTGGACACAAGCCCTTACAGTTTAATTCTCCTCCTCCATTTTTCATTTTTTGTCTTCTTCTGCAGCAGTATGCAAACCTGTTTAGGGGTGCATTTCCGACATGTGAGAACATGGTGCGCAGTCCTGCTGCCCAAATCACGAATCCAGCCCTGATTTGCCACATAGCCCACCCCGAACATATAGCACAGACACTGAGTGGTTGCTCCCACTGTGGAAACAGTGTTGATCTGTATCGGAGGACACATTACTACCATCGTAGTCCATCCCTAGTTTCTGTTAACGAACATAAAAGAACCTCTGACATGGTAATTTACATGGGAAAATATTTAGTATAAGAACTAGTGTCTCACTACTATACTACTACTAACTATAGCTATATCAAATATGCAAACATGCACAACATTTACATTTAAATCCTAGAGGTATCTCTCTGAACAGAAACACCACTGTGGCTCACATTTTTAAATATCTGGCTATTGCTAGCAGTTCAGATTCGTTACCAGTAGTTACCAAGAAAACTAGCTCACCAAACTAAGTTGATAAGTACAGGTATTATTCTTTGAGAGAAAAGCTGAGAAAAAGATGGCACTCCCTTATGCATCAAAGACTGAAAACCCATTTCTTCTTTGATCCCAGATATCCGTGTGCTCAAAAGACTTGTTGGGAGAGAACTTCACAGAGCAGTGTGATGTCTCGGCAGATTGCCAGATGAAGGTGAAACGTTTTAACCCCCTCCTCTCCTCCCTGTCTGCCTCTGCAGGTTTACGTGGATGTGTTGCGACAGATAGGCCATGCCCTTCACCTGTGCCTGCTTCTGTGGCCTGAACGGCTTCTGCAACAGAAGGAAGAAGAAGAAAAAGGAGCAAGTGGAGGAAGAGAAGGGTGAGGAGGTAGAACGATGGAAGGATCAGGAGACGGAGGTGTGACAGCAGCGCTGTCAGCTGCTCTCTCCTCACCTTCACCAGGGTTTTATCTTTTAAAAGACCGGGATGTACGACCCAGGTCACTGCTGCTCAGTACAGACTGTTTGGGGAAGCAAACAGGGATGGGAAGGGGCTTCAGCATGCACAGACTTTTTGCTGAAAATCTGAATTAATCAGGCATTTTTGAACCACATACTGAATCTGCGACTAAGGCATTTTCTACTTTTTAAACTCCTTTATCTCAACATGCTGTGTGGAGCCATATTCCTCAAGATGAATCAGATTGATGAAAATAAAAGCCTGTGTACTGTAAGCCTTAGCTGATCCCCATTAGCCATCCCTGCAGCACTCTAATTTCCCCTTGGCAGCTGACTGAGAACTTTGCTTCTGCTGATGTGATTCCAAAAAAACATTTCTTATCTGTTTGATTCATGTCTTTCCATAGCTGATGTACTGTATGAGGTGCGAAGTGATGATGAGCCCTAGAAATCCATTATTTCTCTCAGTCACACCTCTCAGCGACGCCCCATCTCTCCCTTCTCCTTCTTAATCGCAGCTCCACTGAGGCTGAATTGGAACCAAAGCTCGGTGGAGCGCTGCACCTCTTCACCTACCTGCTTATGTCAGATCAACTTAGTGAAAACTTCAGCCAAGGGAGAAAGAGTGCAGTAATTTCCAAAGTCACCCATGGAGGGCCAGAGCCCATCTCGGTTTTCACGCTGAGCTGGGCCCAATCTAAAGCTGAGCAGCTGTCCAATCAGCAGCTTAGCTGGAGTGTGAAGATAGGAGTCAAGGGTCAGAATGAGCAACAGGATTTGTGAAATGTCCCTCCTCTGATGCCTAGTATGTGTCTCATTAATAGGCAGACAAGTAATTACAAACACACGCACACACTGATGCAGACTCACCTATTGATGTCCCCCGCTGGGAGCGGGGTGTCTGTCTGTAAATGCCACCGAGGTGCGCTTCCAGCTGTCCCTGCCTGAGTTTATGACTCTGAAAGCATGTGTCTGCGTGCTTGTGTTACTTCTTGGCTACAACAATAGACTTTCAAACCTGAAACAAGTGGTTAAGATATCTCTTCTCCAGCAACATAACTGCCTTCACTATGCACATGGAGACAGAAAGACAAAGACACACCATCACATACACACACAGGTCTCATTAACGTGTGTGATTATGCATGGCACGTCCAGTCAGGCAGTGGAGATGTAATTAACCTTTTTCAGCAGGAAACAGATGCCTGGATGTCACACACAAACACACACACACACACACACACACACACACACAAGTCTGCTGTCAGGGAAACAAAGCCAACGTCACGGTGTCACGGAAACAAAGCCCCAAAAGTGCTGCCTGGCACGCTGTGATAATCCCCTAACGCATATTTACATTCAGGGCTTAGAATACGCCTCGGTGCCGCCATCTCCACCCACCGCCGCTCTCTGCTCCCACGCCCCTCCTCCACCCATCCATCCTCTCTCTCCTCTACATTTACCTTTCGGTCTTTCACCTGATTTACCCTTTTCCTTCTGCTATCTCTTCCTTTCCCAAAACTCGGGTTCATGTGTTTATTTCTTAGTGGATAGTACATGGCCTTGCATGGTGGCTCCCATAGATTAGCCCACACCCTCTCTGTCTCTGACTCTGAATATCAGGGATTTCTTCAGGCGGGCAAAAAGCTGCTTTATGTCAGATTAATGGACGGCCCTGATTGTGTCTGTTGGTGTGTGTCTGTGCCTGGGTGGAATAGATTGTCTGTTTAGTCATTCTCCTGCTACAAGCGGTGAAATGAGACAAAGCTAAAGCCATTTCACAGTGTAGAGCACCTATTATGATTCACTGTGTTACGACGCAGCCCTAATGAGAAAGAGAGGGAATGAGAAGAGGGGTTGGAGGATAGGAGAGGAAGAGAGAAAAAGACGGTAATGAGAGCGAGAGTTTGAAACAGAAGAGGGGGGCGAATGCTAGACAGAGCAGTCATGCTAATTGGCTACAGTGGATAACTTTCTGAAGCAGGGATGAGTATTTGTGTGGTGGGTGGGGGGAAGAGAAAAGAACAGCCTGATCTGTCGGCATTACACTCGTTTAATGCTCCCTCCATTTCACCTCTTTAATGAGAGGAATATTCGCTCCAGTAATGGTGAAAGACTTGAAATTGGTAACCATTTTTTTTCACACACACACACACACACACACACACACACACACACTCGGAGGTGGTATTGGGGGAGGTTGGTGTTGGCGGAGGTAGGTGTGTGTTTTCCCTCAAGCGCCACAACCCAGTCCTTTATGGATCATGGCAATTTTCATGGATTGTAACTCAAGGACATCCAGCTAAAAATAGCAGGGTGGTGCACGACTCCTGCGATAGCGGGGAGGGGAGGAGGTGTCTGTGTGTGTTTGTGTGTGTGTGGGTGGAGTTAGTGAAAACGAGTCCTGTCGCATTAGATTTGGGTCAGAAACGAGGGAAAGGCCAAGGAAGCGGAAGAGTGTTACAGACAGCGGGGAGATTCATTACTCTCTGCTCCCTGTACCTCTTGTCCATCTCCTTCAGCATCGCGCCGCCCTCCCCCTTCTCTTCGGAAAAGATGGTGAACTGCTGGAAATACAAGGGAGAAGTGGCAGGGCATAGAAGAGAGGGAAGAGCGTATGTTTAATGTGAGAGACTGAACCACAGCTAGTTAGATAATATTCTAAGATTAATATATGTCTTCCTATAATGAGTGCATACTTAAATTCATACTATCATTCTATTAAAAGATCCCAGGAGAGAACAAACTGTAATAGAAGAGCCTTACTCTTACTCAGAGGGTCTGTTCCAAGTGTAAAGCACGGAACGATGATGAACCAGACCACTCTCATGTCTGCAGGGAAGTGGGAATTGATTAGCTTAGCATAAAGATTGGAAGCAGACTTTACTCTGGTCGAATAAGCATATATATGGTGTATTGGTTTACCCTCTGTATCACATAAGGAATTGAACCCCATTACTGTGTCAATGATAGGGTTCCTTGTCAAGGAAATAGGCCCCTAACCACTTAAAGGTGTGTAAGTTTTAGTGACATCTAGTGGTAAAGATTGTGAATTGCAACCGATTGCTCACTCACCAGTCTACCCCCCTCTTTTCAAGTGAGTAGGATAGCAACGGTGGCTGACACAGGACAAACCGTGTTGTCTTCTGAGATAGCTGAGAGTAGTCAGTCAAGAAATGAGGTCTCTTTAAACAGATATATTAAGAACTTATGTTTACTTTAAATATAATTATATAGTAAAACTATATGTTATTGCAAATATTATTGTTACTTGTTCACAGGGCCATAACCAGGGTTTAGAAATTAGTGAGGTCCAGATTTAAAAATTTTTATATTCTATTTAAAAATAGAGCCTGTTTACGGTAATTCATACCAAAATTACAGGTAAACACAATGAAAGTTATACACTTAAGTCACAAAAACTAATGGTCTATAATGAAATACATACTAAGAGAACTGTTGGCCAAAATTATTAAATCTTGTGGGCAAAGCACTGTTTGGTTGAAGATACACACAAGCTATGATCAAAAAGTACAAACCGGGAAATCTTGGTAAAATTAATCTTCACAACATGTATTAGGGCTAAATGTATCTTAAATGTAGCCTACAACTGTCATCACAGGACCCAATACATTATATGTTGTATTGATGAATGTTTTCTTTAATGATGAGTGTTTTCTTCAACGATTTACTTTAATGATTAAGAGGCTGTTGTCAATCATTTAAAGGTTTCCATGCACGCAATAAAGTCACAGCTAATTCGACATTTATGCAGCAAAACAAAAACAATGTAGTTAATATTTGACAGGACAGACAGAGGAAACTCTGCCAAGGAAACAGAATTCAACTTTTAGCCTGTGAAATGTTTAGATGCTCTGATGGAGCTCAGAATTGATCAGGAGGACGGCTGCTTTACTCCAAACAGTTTCACTGTATAAACCTGGACTGTGTGTGAGACCTTTTGGATGTGTAGAAAAACACAGCATATTATTTAACAGTAGATCCTGATGATCCTGTCGGGAGATTTAAATATGAAGTTATACTGCGGTGGCTTGTGCATAAATGCACACGCTTCACGCTATTTCACCCACCCAGAAATTTGATAAACTTATTTATCGCACAAAACTCTGCCCACAAATAGAATTGATGGAGAAACAGTTTTTCAACTTGAAATGAGGGTTCCATGGGTGTAATCAGCTGCAGCTAACATACCAAAGTAAATGAAAAACATCTCAAAAACTATCACATCTAGTGCAAGTATGACCACTGACATGGAAAATGTAAGCCTCAATGTTTCTTTACCACAGTCCACCACATAATACATGAAGTTTACAAACGCATAGTCACATGAGGACCAAGGCTCCTCTACACTTTGTTTAATTAGATAAGTAATCTGTAAGTCGTACACCAAGATGTCTTACAAATGGTTCTATACAATTGAATCACAAAGTAGTACTATTAACCATAATTTCAGCTTGTGGTAAACTGGTGCATCATTTTTAATTTACCCTGTTAATTATTAAATTACACATTTGTGTGCACAGCCCCACGACCCTGTACGCAGGATAAGCGGTTGACAGATGGATGGATGGATTTGTGTGCACAGTAGCAAAGCAATAGCCTACAAACAAATATGTTTTAATTTTCATGCAAATTCTGAAAGTATAAGCATTATTGGTCACTTGATAGGCACACGGTCTTGTTATCATAAGGCCATTAGCAGAAAAAATAAATAAGTTTTCCACCAGGGCAGTAATATGTGAAGTCTAGGTGGCTATCTGAGCTTCCACGCTGTACAGTTTTATTGCCAATAATAGTCATCAGCTGTTTGTCTCGTGAACATAACCGATACATTTTGTCCACGTGGCAAAGCCAACACACAGTGCTGGAGAATAACTAAATGAAATTACAATCCAACTAAATATTTTTTCTAGCAGGGCAGTAAAAGTTTAGCTGACTTATCTGAGCTTTCATGCTGTAGGCTACAGTTTTATTGCCAATAATATGATCAGCCATTCCAATGAACGTAAGCGGCACTTTTTTCTGTCCAGCTACCAAAGCCGAAACATAGCGCTGGATATTCAACTGTATATTCCACACCACTGACAAGCAAAACACATTATTTCTCTCAGTGCTTATGGCCAGCTTCTAGCTAAAGCTATCAAAAAACAGTTTTCATTTGCATCGCTAGTTGCACTAACTTAATTACCTGTCACCTACTGTACATGGTGACGCAACATGGCAACCTCCAAGTGAGGGGGATTATGTAGACAGAAATGGCTCATTCTAAGGTAAATAAAACATAACGGTTCATAATGTACGGTGTACACCACTGAAAACATAGTTATGGATCTTATATTGTATTTCTGTCACTAGATCTTTAGAAATATTGCACACTGAACCTTTAAGTCCCACCGAGGAGTTTAACATCTAATGCTCAACTCATGCAGAAGGAGCTACTTTCAGACACCAAATGTTAGCCACCAGTGACATGCCACAGCAACCAGCTACACGTCACCCTTCCAACGATCTGGAGCCCATTTCACAAAAGTCATTTGTGAGTGTTGCTTAAATGCAAATCGCTGTTTATTTTGATTAGTTAAAAACACAGGAACATGAACAATATGAATACAAAAGGAGATTAAAAAAATCAAAGTAAGTAAAAGTTAGAGAATATGCTTTTGATTGCTGATATCCCCCTACTGTCATCTCATCACAACTTAGTAGAGTAGGCTGTAGTTCATTCTTCATCATGAAAATACCAGTTTGACTCTAGGTACACTTACTCAATCTGATGAAGACAACTCATGGTTTTCATCAGCAGATGGAGTTCGCTCAGTTTTCATCATGGATCACTCTCGGGTGCTGCATGAATCAAAGTTGGCCTTCACAACAACTGAAGAAATTCTGTTGATGAAGACAATGAGATACTAGTATGTGGACCTTGAGTTAGAAATTGCAACTTTTTAAAATATTTCATATTTTGTAAAAATCATAAGCATTGTTAATTGGTTCAAACTGGATAATCAAACCTAAAGGTACGGTAGAAAAAACATGTTCAGTCACATGTGGGTTCTGTAGCTGCAACATCCCCACTTTGATACTGGCCAGCAATCAACCTTGCATGACATCACCCCTCTCTTTTGCACAAGTGTCACATTCATATATTCAAATAAAGGCAAATAAAGGATAATTTTAAGTTATCATCAACTCAGGCAGCAGTGCCACCTACCCTGGCCCTGCTTATCAGTGGAGGTAACACTCACCATCTGACAGCTCCCACAAGCAGTTACCTTTCTCCGGGGAATGGAACCCTCAAGCCTCAGCTCTGGGTGTGTTACTGCGGTACGATACAGCTCTTTCCCTCCAGCGTGTGCTCCTGTGCATCAGCCTGTTGTTCCTCCATTACTTTCTCTCCCACATCTGTTCTGTTTTTCTTACAAGGAAAGTGATGGTCCCACCATGGCTAATTAGGAGGACTGGGATGCACTGGTAGACCAGTGATACGGTCAGGAGGGGAGAGCCAACACTGGCCGCTTAGCGTTCCCACCAGCATCAGAGGAAGGAACGGGGAAATGGGATGCAGAGAGAGGAGATAAAAACAGAGGGAAGGTGTATATAGCGCAGTCGAGACTGTAATGGGTTTTGTCAGGAGCACCTGTCAGGGTCAAGTTAAAATGTCTTCAGTGAGAGAGGACAAGAGGGATGAGATGATGGGAGAGTTGGAGTCAGGATCCCGGTGAGGAGAGGCCCTCATCCATGCCAGCCTCACCTGATTGCCAATTTGTGCCAGTCTGCAGACATCAAACACTAATACAAGCCTCACGCAAACACACCAACGCCACAACTGGAGACGGCCATACGCATTCAATACACACACACACAAGCATGAACTCATGCTGACAACCCACCTACGCTGGCTGATTGGACACATCAAGCCCCTTAACAAGGTGTTCACGGTGCAGACCTAAGCCATGTGATTGGAAGATAAAACTGCCGCCGTTAAATATGTAATTCTCCCCCATGTCTGATGAAAATAAGGTGCAGCGCTGATTAGATTGCTGCCTGCTGTGCCAACCTCGGGTCTGCGCCATGTTCATTACCAGCCCACACTCCCCAACCCAACCAATCCTATCTCGATTTGTGTTCTCCTGCAAAACCCCCAAATACTCTATTTGTGATGGAAAAGCAATTGTGACAGCCTCGAGAGTTGAGGTTGATGCCTGAGGAGTGATGAAATTAAGTCGAGTAAAATGTATTTATAAATCACAAGCTGCACCTGGCAATTTAAAGTTTTGACAGCCCCAAATGGCATCCAGACGGAACTGATTGAAATAGAAATTCTGTTAAGGCGGTGTCCGTAAATGTCCCGCTCTCGGTCTGGAGAGGGTGGAGGTGAAGAAGAGCTTCAGCCATCATTCTTCAGTGGATATTTTATAGGCTGTATCAATATATTCAATTTTAAATTATTATTCCCGGCAATGTACCAAAACCAATGGAATCAATTATTATTTTTCAGAATTACTTAACAATTAAGTGTTCCTTTATGGGTTTAGGATGTTGTCCTACGTCTTGAGCTAAATAAGCCATTTAAATCCCATTGGATTTGAAAACTGCCCTGTTTTTCTTAACTCATTAGACATTTTGGAGATGCAAGTTTTTCACAGATCAGAGACCTTCATGGTGGGAAATACAATTTATTTATTGCTGAATGGTTAACTAAAGAAATTATATGTTAAAGGGCCACCTCCATAAAGTTGGGAAATTAAAGATTTAATCTCAAGTACCGTTCAAGCATTCTAAATAAAATTAGACTCGTGACCTCGATATTTCTAAAATGCTGAACCTCCACTGCTAAAACACCATGATTTTGTGCCGTGTGATAAACCAATAAATACAAACCCGAAACCAATGTCTAGTAGTTGGTTGTCAGTTTGGTGAGGAAGAGCTTGTAACATCCTGACGGTCTAATGAATATATTTTGTAAGTACAAATAGAAATTTGATACAAAGCACAAAGAATGAACTCTAGTGAGTGAAATCCCTTATGTCTCTCCCTGGTCTCTACCACTGGCTGGAAAATGAAAAAGATCTTAAAACACAAGGTATTCTACCTGCTCAGCTGCCTCGGGTAACAGTAGGCTTGATTTTGTGGAACATTTGCTATTAACAATTAGGATCTACAAGTTTTATTTAACATATTAGAGCACTAAATATTCACCAGTCTTGAGTGTCAGAATTTAAACCAGCAGCAGAGTCAATAGCAACTCTGCCAGCAAAATACCCAATTTATGTCCAGTTCCAGTGCTGAAAACCTGGAGTCTTCCGTTTCAGTGGGCTGAAGGTTAAAGGAGATGCACACAGAATCCTCCATAACAACTTGTGTAACTTGTGTATCTCAGCTCATACACCACTTCCAGAGTGTACTTCTCAAAATGGAAAGAAATGTATATTGAGCTGGACAGAGAAAAACTTTTCTAATTGGTCGGGGGCTGTGAACAAGTCAGGTGTCCCAGATATCTGAAGCCAATTGACCATCAATGGGAGATAAATCAATTTCTCTCCACTTTTTTCCTTAGCCCTTTCTCTTTATCCCACCCAGCCTTCTGTTCTCTCTCACACTCTCTCATCCACACATACTTCCACTTCCACTGGTCGATACCGGAGCGGGTATTGAGCAGTGGCTGTGGTCTAAATGAGAGTTTGATTTCTTGGGGGGCGTTAGTCCAGTAACCATGGTGGGTGTTGAGTCGCAGAGACCACTTCACCAAACGCTCACTGATGAAGTGCG
Source organism: Micropterus salmoides (assembly GCF_014851395.1). NCBI lineage: Eukaryota > Metazoa > Chordata > Actinopteri > Centrarchiformes > Centrarchidae > Micropterus > Micropterus salmoides. The sequence continues at coordinate 38,989,615 of NW_024043372.1, forward strand.
TTCAGCTGGCAGGTGACAATTCAAAATATAAAAATATAATGCAGTACTCAGCAGCTTCTTACTTTTTTGGACAATGTACATTTGTTTCTTCTATGTTCACATTGCATTGCATGTTTTCTTATTGTGCAAATAAACCTTTCTTAAAGGTTTCATAGAAAATACTCATAGAAAATACTGTATTGTACTGTACTGTGCAGTACTATTGTACTGCATATTTGTAACTTGACCCTGAGGCTGTAGTCCTACAGTCTGACAGCCGATGTAGTAAGTATTACCTGAAGGACATCCACAGGTGAACAGTTCCTGCTGTGCTAATTGAAAGAGTTTACAAACTGTCAGATGTCTGAACTGCACACACTTGAAAAATTTAACAAAATAAAATATCACCAAATCCCCAGCAGGACTTGGACCTAGATATGGAGATAAAAATAGATTCTGAAGAAATTGACTTTACTAGAAAGAGAAGTGATCATTGCAATGCACACTGTAAGCATGACTGTAACACAATATATATATATATATATATATATATATATATATATATATACATACATGTATAGGCCTAGTGTGTGTGCCATACATTGTCTGCCACACACGTTTTGTGCTTTTATACCACTCACTGTGTGTAAAGTACGGTGCATGCATCTTCTCCAATTATGAAACCTAATGACCACAAAGTATGTGCTACCATATTGCCAAAATGTAGACTACCTGTGGTATTTTAATGCAGGCTAATAAAAAATGTGCACATACATGGGAACATGGAAAAACAGAAAAAAAAATCATTGGTCTCTGATCGGCGTGACCGCTGACTGAACAGATAAGGCTCCAGGATTAACTAAGCCTGGCTGTTAGCCTGGTCTGGAGCAGGCTAGCTGCACAGAATAAAACACCATGGTAACTTAAATTCTACTGCTTTCGTGAAACCGAGTCAGGGCTTAATTCAGACAGGATATCTGGAAAAGCCCGGCTTAATCCACTATCTTGGTTTTGTGAATCAGCCCTCTGATCTGCTGTTGAACACTTTATTCTCCTTGAAAAACAAACACGCGCACAGAAAGACAACACAGTCCCGACTGCATCTTGAGTCAATTCTCAATAGTTCATCAGAGCTTCAAGAAAGTGAAAACTAGCTGGCTGAGTCTAGTTTTCTTCTGAAGCTCTGATGGAGCCTTTCTGCTCAGGTTGTGTGAGCCTATTCATAACATTTACTAAGCTGCTGATATCGTCTAAACCAACAAAAAGCCTGTTATTGCGATCCAATATGTGGCCAAAGCCGTAGAGCACATTGCAAACCCCTCTGTGCTTTCCAGAATCTGTCCATTAATGCTGCTTTGCACTGAGCGTCCAGACTTTGAGTTTGTTTGACGGGATTTGTGATTGTTCGTAGCATTTTGCAAAGTCTTTCACCCCTTGTAGCCTTCTGTGCTCGCTGCCACCCGACAACACACACAGCAGCCTGTTTGTGTGCGCCTGAGTGTGTGTAACGCCATCTCCTCTTTCTATGGAGTTTTTATATTATTCATGTCTCTGGGCCTTTGCAACGGGGAACAAGCGAAGCAGAGCTGGAGACAGAAAAAAGGAGGAGGGACCTTTGACAGAGTAGCACTGACGGACAGCTCGACAGTGCAATACATAAACATGAGGTCAGAGAGCCGCAGTGGGAGACGGAGAAGGAAGAAGGAGGAAGAGCAAGAGAAAGTGTATGAGCAGGGGAAAGACAGATATACAGCATTAGAAAGGTTGTCTCCCACTGACAAGCTCTCACTCTGTTCAGGAAACCCACCAATCAATGCACACACACATCAACCTGTGAGGTAGTGTGTGTGTTTGTGTGTGTGATGGGGGAGAGGATGTGCTAGTGGTCTGCGTGCTGCAGGAGAGTCTATGTTTGAAATGCAGAGCACGTCAAGAGTCCTAGGGAGCTTCTTTTGCAGCAAAGCCTCATTAAAGAGACACTTGCCTTAAAGCAAGGATATACTGCCAGACCACACACACACACACACACACACTCAACACAACACTAGAGATTCACTCAGGCTAAGAGAGTGACGCGCACACAGAAGCGGCTTCGGACAAATTAAATAAAAATCTGTGTGAAGAAATAACAGGAGCAAATGGAGGAATAAATGCGGTGTTGTTAATGTCCTCAGCTCCAATCCTTTTTTCCATTTGCCCTCCATATGAATAAAGTCATTTGTCCACTGGCAGTGCCTCCCACCATCTCACACTAATATTATATTCATGTATATTTGATTGTGTCAACTCTGTGGAGTTGCTGTATCTTGTGTGCCTTTTAAAAATGCATCTATGAATAAATAATGTCTGTATCTGCTGATTGAAAAAGCCATATTGCCAGAAAGCCATGATGAAATGATAATGTAATATGTGTTCCTGTGTTGAATAAAGCAAAGCACCCTTCATCCTTTCCCTTTTTTTAAATTCTCTCAGTAAATGCTAAAGCTCTGCAACTGCACCTTACACTGCCTGATGTCATTCCCCCGTACGGTTGGCCCTGCTGCTCTGAGTGTGTTTTAATAAAGAGAAAGCCTATTTCTATACATCTGAGTGCTGTGTGGTTGTTCGGAGTTATTAATAAAGAGAAGCAAGCTGCTTCCCCGAGCGCCTCCCCTGCTAATTGACAGTGATAGCAGAGTCTTGTCTCCTGGGCTGCTGTTGGGAGCCTAATAAAGATGCATTACTACAAGGATGTGAGAATGATGCGGATCGCAAGCCCCCCAACCCCCTCCTCCTCTTCTCCTCACACAAGATGATTAAACTGATAAACTGCAGCAAAAAGAGGGAGAGAAGGGGATGTAAATAATAAAATAGCAGCGAGAAAAGGAGTCAGTCGAGGAGGTGAGAGGAGGTGGGGAAAGCAGAGAAATCCCATTTGGAGCAGCTCCATGCCAATTTAAATTTAATTTGACAAATTCTTAATTGGCATGACATTCCAAGTTAAAAGCCCTGGCCTCTCTGTGACCCTGTGGTGTCACACTGTAAATAAAACACACACATACTTGGCAGCTGCTGATGCTTGTGGCTTTGATATACTCTCATTAGCATAGCAACAGCGAGCTGACCATCCGCAAGGGATACAGTAACCCAGGCAACCAGAGCTGGCCAGTCCAACTATAGGAACCAGAAGCACAAATGGAGCCCTCCTCCCAGTCTACATCCTAACGGTTCAACACGCCACAAACATTTGCACCCAAGGGTAGAAGCAATGTTTGCAGTTGTTACTGTAAGTGAGAAAAACATCTATGTACACGAGTAATTTTACTTTCTGAATCATATGTTCCAGTTTGCAGATTTTTTTCTGAATGGCATCTAATATCTGCAGGCTCATGTTGCATTAAAGAGGACAAACTATGATCATTGGTGTGGTGATGGCGCTTAGATAAGATGCTTGCCTTTGGTGTAGGAGACCTGGGTTCGATTCTCGCTGTGACCCTGAGCAAGACATTTAACCCCTCGTTGCTCCACATGACATGTATAGCAATTGTAATTCGCTTTGGATAAAAGCGTCAGCTAAATGAATAAATGTAATTCCCTAAATAAGTAGTACATGAAGGGTTCATTATGCTTGAAACAAACTATTTCATATACCCATGTTGTATGACCAGATGTGAAAGTGTTTACACCTGTTCTGACCCTCCACACTCCAAGGCTTCTTCCTGATGCAGGGATAACGGAGCGCAATCTGCAGAGGCCTTTGTCGGTTACACAGACAAAAAAATGAGGGAAGTCAAGTGACGTGTGAAGAAGGAAGACAAAAGCTTAAAACCCTGCAAACCTTCACAACTGCACACATCTGGCCATTTCAATAGTTTTAAAAATGGTTGGAAGGAACCCATCAAAATTCTGAAAGAGGAAAGGTGTGAGAGGATGCTGTTTAACAATCTGCCAGGTACTTTGAAGCATACTGCTGTTTTTTCCCTTGCATGTCATTCATTTGATGATGTTTGTTTACTTTAACGTTAGAGCTTAACAATTGCAATTTTATTGAAATCACAATATGGTCTACTGCAGTTTCAAATCGCAAGAGGCGCAATATTTGTTAAAGGTGATATGTGTATCAAAATACCATTTTAAATTAAATACTGTGATTCTGCAGATCCTACTGGTGCATAAATAGACTCCATGGCTTAGACTTTGGCTTAGAAAAATATATCGCTTCAATAACTATTTAAATATGACAGGCTTGTTGTCTCACTTTCTACAGTACTGCAAAAAACATGCTGCCTTACTGAGGCTAATGTGCTTTTGGCCAGCAGACACTGGATTTTGCCATATTTCAGCAGGGCAGTACTTGTTGCCATGCATTGTACATTGCATGAATTTGGGGGTGGAGATTCTGAGGGAGCACTGAAGTGAGGGGTGCATTTGTCGAGCAGTCCAAATATCAACAACCTTTCTGTAGAATGGTAACTTATTATTATGCAATTCTGCGGTCTCCTACATAGCGCTTCATCATTCTCTCTGGTAGCAGCCAGTCACGGCCATCATCTGTCTTTGAACGCTACCTTTGGCCCGAGAATCAAGCCATCCTCTATGCTCAAGGGCCATGAGTGCCCTGTTATGCGTCGTAACTGCTGGGTTTTTGTAAGACTTAGCTGTGGCAACTCAAATCAGCATGTATAATTCAAATAGCCTCACTCAGGTCATCTAGAGCACTGGCAATACGTGTTCAGCTGGGTCCTCCTACTGGCACTTCCACATAACGATGAAGGGTTGTCCTGGGCGTTGGGGGTCCCTACTGCTGCTCTCTGCCTTGGGCTTTCCATGTATGGATATGGATGGGCAGGGAGGTGCTCTCCCTACCTTATGGCTTTTCCACGTAGGCACGTGGAAGGGCGGTGTCGTGTTTTGGGGGGTTCTTTACTGCGGGTCTCTGCCTCGGGCTTTCCATGTATGCACATGGATGGGCAGGGAGGTGCTCTCCCTACCTTATGGCTTTTCCACATAGGCACGTGGAAGGGCAGAGAGGTGTGCTCGGGGAATTGATTGGCCCGAATGCTAACATGAGCCGCCGCACTGTCGCGCTCTGGGCGTCATGTCGCTGTGCGCAGATAGAGCTAGTTCCTGTCCTCCTTCCCTCTGCGTCTGCATGATTCAGTGCAGGTAACAATGTGCAGATTGAAGTTACATGGCAATCTAAGCTTAACATTTAGTCTTTAGACAGCTTTCATTTAGTCTTCAGACATGCTTTCCACATAGGCATGTGGATGGGCAGGGAGATCCCAGAACAGAGCCATACCGCCAAATATAATTTTGCATTATCATTTTTTGTCCTGACTGAAATGGGTTGACCATGCTTAAAAAAACAAGCTAACTAGGCTTACTAGGTTGCAGAGATGGGGACTCGAGTTTGAGACTCGGACTCGAGTCCAACTTAGGCCCCAGTGACTTCAGACTCGACTTGAGACTCATCCTCGAAAGACTTCAGACTCGACTCGGACTCGAGGTGCGGGACTTGTGAACGATGTTTATTTTTAGGAAATATCTGATGAGCTTGATGTTTTTCCCCTCCCTCCGTTACCTATAACCTACATAACATGTATTATCAGCTGTGCAAGGCCACACGTGAGAGAGGACCACAAACACCGGCAGCTGCTGTGTCATTCATCATCATCTTAGAACAAGGCCCAAACAAAGACGTGCTGAACAATAATAGTGTTGACTTACAGTAGGCTAATTAATAAGCTGTCATTAATTGCATTGCACATTACATGGTTGTGCCCTGTAAGTGAAAAACAGGTTACAGTTACAGAATTCCTAATAGCTATGCAGTGTTACAAGCAACCTGGATTGAATGCAGCAGGTGATACAACATTCATTATAACCACAAGTGACTTGAGACTTGACTAGGACTCTAGCTCAGAGACTTGACTTGGACTCTTGCTCAGAGACTTGAGACTTGACTTGGACTCTTGCTCAGAGACTTGAGACTTGACTTGGACTCTTGCTCAGAGACTTGAGACTGGACTTGTGAGCATCTCTCTAGGCTGCTTGCTTCAGATTTAATGGACTAACATGAGAGTGGTATTGATCTTCTGATCTAAAGGTGAATGCACTTGTTTCCAAATGTGAAAACATTTTGAATGAGCCACTTACTACTTTTTTTTTGGAGTTTTACACCATTTTTGACTCCAGTTCTATTTTTATCCTCTTTACAAGGGACATTTCAGTGGGATATTTCAGTAATTTCTCCTTCCACTTTATACCTTACACCTCAAATATAGACGCTGCACTGGCAGATGGAGCAGTGTCATTCTCTCTCGATCATTTGGCATAGAAACGTTGCAGAATTTTTGAAATGCATATGGTGGATCCTGCACAGATGGGATATCACACTGACAATTTTTTCCCACCTGCCTGACACACACACACACACACACACACACACACACACACACACAAGGCTGAGCGGTGGAGGTGGTAGTGCTATAGTTAATTAGAATTTAACATATCATACTGCACTTTCTCAGTACCTCTGTGTGTGGGGGGGTTAATTGTGTGGGCAGAGTGACTAGCTACATAGCTGTTTGTGTTGACCCAATACAGAAACACAGGCTATATATGGGAGCTTCTAATAATAGAGGCACAAACAGTCTGGAAAATCCTCTGTACAAGCAGAATATAAGTGCTTTAACTACATCTCTGGGTAAGTAAAGAGGCAGTGGGAGAGAGCAGGAGAAATAGGAAGAAGATGGAGAAAAAGAGGATTTGTTTTTACCCTCAGTTAGCTCTTTGTGATTGTGAAAAGTGGCGCTTTTCTGTTTTGGATGGTGATATAGCAGCTTTTTCCGTGCCGCATTTGCCTCTGTGCTCTTTGTGTGCAGCTGTGCAGACCTTCTGCAGTCCTCCCAATGACACAACTCTTTAATGAGCATATCGATCAGTGTTTCTCACACCTTCATTTCCCCCACACAGAGAGAGAGAGACACAGGGAGCGGGAAGAAGAAAAGCAAAGGGGGAAAAAGCAATGAAGAGACGAAAGCTTTAGAAAAGCTTTAGACTCACAAAGTGGGGCTTTTTTTCTAAAGACCGCAGGGGAGTCGGCTTTGTGCCTGTAAAATTCAATTTACCTTTTCTCAGATGGGCTATACTGCGGCTTGTATTGAAGCACACAACTCATAAGCTGCTCTGAATGTGTGTGTTTCTACTCGTACTGTATGTGCGTGCACAGCCGTGAAAATACATGGTTGTGTGGTTGTGTGTGTCTGTGTGTGTATAAGCAGGTGCTTGTGTGCTCATTTGTTTCATTTCATTTTGTGTGTGTGTGTGTGTGTGTGTGTGTGGGGGGGGGGGAGTAAAGCAGCAGTGTAAGCCACCCTGGTGTGAACCTGGGATTTCTCTCGGAGCTCCGTCTCGCTCCAGTCGCTTCTCTGCATCAAATTACCTCACCATCTCCACCCACCCGGCACCACAGACAGAGCGGGAGGCAAAAGAAAAACATTAAAGAGCCAATGAGGCCGTTGTAGCAACTTCACTCGCTGGGATGTGACTTCTTTGTTGACTTAAAGGAGAACAGTCAACACTGTACAGTTTTGGGGATTTGGAACTGTTGTTAACCTCGGAAAAATGGTCAATCAGAATCCTTAGAAAAATGATCCATCCTCCTGGATGCGGGCTGCACTTTAGCAAACACCATGTTGAGTGATGATAATACGTCTATAATACTTGTTTGAATTGTAACTTTACTTGCGTAATTATTTGCTTGCCCAAAATAAAGGTAAACTTTCTAAGGTAACATACACCAACCAATCTGTTTGTATTGATGATGACCATTAAATAAATATAGATGAAAAAATGTAGTTGCTTGCAAGTCCCATCCCATACTGTATTTAGGCCACATGCAGAATAACAGATTATGAAGGGAAACATGGAGGGTATACATCCACTGGATTTTTGGGTTAAAAAAGGCAACATTTCGATGCTACTGGTGGGTCAAAACCTTGCATATTTGTTAACCTTACATAATTGTTGCCTTATACATTTGCTTGATAAAGAAGTTTTGAGAGTCTGTGGATAATTACCTTTTTAATAAAATAAATGTACTTATTGTATTCATGATACTTTAACATTACAGTTGGATTACAATTACTTTACACTTTCTTATGGAAGTCTGTAGGGGACTATATTTAAATGTTAATTCAAATCCGAAAATTAAAATGCAATATAAACAATTTAAGCATTTGAGTTTTTATTTTGACACCAAAAGAGCATGGTGACAATAGACAGCTTAGAACCTAATTGCTTTTGAATATGACGTTGACTTAAATATTGCTTGCATAATTAGAAAATCAGGTTACATTGTTTATATTGCATTTTAATTTTCAAATTTGAATTAACATTTGAATATTGTCCACAGCTTATCCATTTTACTACATTATCATTTTAATATAGTCACCTAATGGCTTCCATACATTCCTGTTCCTGATATGCATGTACATAATATTACAATATTGCTTAGCACTCTGTGTTAGGTATGGAAAATTCTGATTTTGTTAGCCAGTATGTTGCTTGTTGCCCCTAAACAAGGTTGCCAAGCTGCAGTTACTAATCTGGGTGGCTTCTTTCTGTGTTTACATTCAGTCGGGCTCAAGGACAAACTTTTCAAACGATTTATCTTTCTGAAGTTTTTTTGGAAAGCTTTGGGAGGCTTGCGCTGCTTGTCCTGATACGTGTTTTTTTTTTACCAGAGTTGCATTTCCCAAATGTCACCATACAAGAGAGCTGGTTAGGGTAAAGTGAACAGGACCCAAAGTCAGAATCACTCACTTATGAGCATAAGACCAAGGTACCTTTACCTGTACCTTTGACACAGCTGGTGTGAGTTGTTTACCATTTCCTTTTCATGTCCTGGCTAACCATACATTGTCATTGGCATACTGAGAAACCATTTACAACAGCTGTCAAACTGAGGTCAAATTGAAGTACAATTTCCTAACCTGACAAACTGTAAAGCTTTTTTTACATGTAAAAAGCTGTTCAATAAAATATGAGGGGGATCCATGTAACGCTAACAACTAAAGTCAAATTTTGATTCAAATTATATTTGTATTAGCAAATAGCTATAAAAAAAAAACTGCAGCTATCTTTAGATAGCGTAAAGCTAACCCTGCACTGTGCACGGCACTTAGCCAATAGCTAAAATGTTATGGCACAGGCCTTTACAGTAGCATGTTGACATGGATTCTTGTGGCCCTCTATTTAAGGTTAAACTTCAAAAGTTAATTTATTCAAGGTTTCTGACTCTCCACACTGCTATTTGCAAGAGATGAGATTGGACCCTATGGACGTATAGGCGCCAGTAACCACATATGCTGCAGTATGTTGTGTGATGCGTGACGCAAAAGACACTTTGAAATCCAATTTGAAATCCAATTTGAGTGTCCAATCACTTGGAAATTGAACAGTCCAGGTGTTCTTTTAATAGTGTAGTTTGTGTCCATTTTGATCAGAGAAAAGATGGAAGAAGATGAATCAATAATTACATAAACTGTAATAGGAAAAGTGGAGAACAGGAGCAAGCTGTACAGGGGCAACACTAAAGAAAAAAAGAGTGTAAAGAAAATGTGAGTACGAAAGTGTATTGTGTATTGTTTTATGAATGAGCGTGTGTGTGTGTGTGTGTGTGTGTGTGTGTAGCTACCAGACTCTGCTCCTCTTACAATGTGTTTAATGAGCAGGGAAATTCTCTCCTCGGGATCCAGAAGTCTCTGCAAAGACAGAAAGACAGAGAGAAAAAGTCATCTTCATATTACAATTACAGTGACACTCTCCCTATTTCTCTGGTAGTAAAGGCAGAGCACCTCTGCAGCAGCCACACCACCTTCTTTGACATTTCAGAAGCAGAAAACGGAGAGAAAACGTAGCTCACGTTGACAGAGCAAACGTCAGAGTTGAAAGAGAGTTATAAGAGCAGTGTGGAATCTATCCCCTTTGTCTCCGTCTCTCTGTGAGTCTGCCTGTCTGGTTTCCCACACATTGTCTCTACACATTTGTGTTACTGCAGTAACTGCCCATAGACTATTCATCCTTTAACCTAATAAAAGACAATAAATAAAAATTAAATGTGCTACATGTAAAATCACTGAAATATTCAGTTGAGACATTTGAATATTTACCATAAAAAGATCATTACTAAGGAAACTTTTCAGTGTCTCATTTTGGACACACTGTTTTTATTTATGAATTTACAATTCATGCAAAAAAGAAAGTCAAAATATATTTAATTAAATGTTCTCATGCTTGACTGAGGTGAAATCAATAAAAACAAAATGACTAAGTGCAGCGGAAACAGACTAAATCACGATGGCATGAGGCATGTGGATCAAATGTTACTTGTCAGTCACTGAAGAGATTAACCTTCCTCACATTATACATAAAACAAACTGATGTCATATTTCCTGTCGATTTTCCACTGTTTGAGGTTTGACTAGCGCTCTATAACGGCATGTTATTGTGCTGTCTTCTTCTGCAGTGGTTTAATGGCACCCTACTAGAGAATTATGGCTAACAAGAACAACAGCCGGCAGGGTGTTTTTTTAGATGATACAGATTACACCTAGTTGAAAAGAATACATCAGAAGATAGCATTGGTGAATTTGAGGGTGAAAAGATTCATAATTTAGCTAGCTAGCTGCCAAACAAAAATCTTATGATATAGTATTTTAAAAATGTATTCTAGTATTGTAGCATGAATTAGCTCTCCAGCTATTCCAGAGACAGCTGTTAATGTAGATATTTTGACTGATGTACAAGAATCTGCCACAAGTTGTGCATACAAGCAGCACATTAAAGCAGCATGACTCTTCCAGCAAATCACTTTAGGGCAACCTGAGGTTTGTAAATGAGGAACACACAGAGGATAATGAAGTAAACATTGGAGTTGGACCCACAGTGCAATCATTTAGCTTCAAGGTGTTTGGAGTATTTGTATTTGCTCTTGAATGGAATAATGGATTTGACCAATTCTGCTGTTTTGGAAAAGGCTGAACAACTGAAGCTGCACCATATAACTTTAGACACACATTTCAGAAGTATTATGACATATGGATGATGTCTTTATATTCTTTTATGAGACTGTCCTCACCAGAAACACAACAGGCTTGCAAAGTAATTTAATTGCTGAGAACACCATTTTATAACTCTTGCTGTCTTGTGAATCATGACTGTTCTCTGTCAGAAGCAACGCAAAAATCACGGCAGGGAGAATGTTGGGCACATAATGACTTCAATACGGAGACTGTGGTCTACATCTCCTCTTTGAAAAATCAGTGTTGGTTCTTTTACATATGAAGGCACTTTCCTCTGTTTTTGTCTCCACCAGCTCCTGAGGACAATTTCTGTCTGCTGCTTAATGTTCCACTATCTTCACCAGCTAGTTGCTAACTTTGTGTCTGTTGTTTGGTGCTAAGCAGCTAGTGTACAGTGCCTTTATCACTAAATAATTCATGTTGTATATAAAACACTGCTGATGAATACAGTGTGAGACTAAACCAAAACTGTGAAGTTGCGGGCTGAAAAACCAAAACAATGCCGAGGGGAATGGGTCGGGTGGGAGATAATTCTCCCCCTTCTACATTACGCATCAATTTCATTCATTGTTAATATAAAAAAACCCTGATTATAGGAGCTTTAACTAAATAGATGCTCAAGTCTTTATGCTGCAAATAGATGTGCCAAGTGAGAAAAACAACCTGTTTTGTCATTTAGTTATACTGGCCTGTTGCCCTATTGGGATATTTGGGCCTCACAATGATATATCTACAAACACATACACATACAGAGGATAGCAAAATAAAGAGAAAGGATTTGTCTAGATTTTATTTAGACTAGCAGTTCATTCACCTGTTCTGCAGGCATACTGGGAGCAGGAAGGAGAAAACCTCATCAGAACAGTCCACAGACATCCAATTGATTTTACTGGTGGAGCAGGGACACCTAATGGCAGCTTGCAGTACTGCAACTGCCTCAGACTCAGGAGCCTCACGCCAACACTGATGCAGCTGGGCTGATTTAAATCCTCCCAGGTTGGATAAATACAACCGCAAACGAAACCTATTCTCCATCTTGAAATGATCAACCTGCTATTATCAAACGTATGATCACTACAATGTGTGTGTGTGTGTGTGTGTGTGTGTGTGTGTTGGGGTGTGTTGTCTGAATGGCTGTCAAAGTCTGAGCCTCTTTGACTGTTATCAGAAGTCTGATTCCAGCCCAGGCTGTCTCTGCTCTCTGTGTCAGACTGTTTTAGCCGCTTGGGATTTTGGGCAGACAGTGTTGTTATGTAGATATCCAGACACCACGACTGTCAGTGTTTCCCTTGGGAGATAAGGGAGCTCGTTGGGTGACTGCGTTGCAGCACAACAGGGGCCAGTTTCCAGCCATGGATAAGGCATCAAATCGTTCATCTATAAATTTCAAGATCAAAAACTAAAGTTGTTTAATCAAAACGTGACTGATATACTCAAACTTAAAACTGTTTTTCGTTTTATTATACAGACATACTAAGCATATTTACTGTGCATGCACATTATTATACCTTATATATTTATTACTATAATCAGCATATTCAAATGACTTGGTGATTGCAAACGTTTAATTTCCGAAAGCCCTAGTTGGTTTTAGAAGAAACCCCAAATGTTGAATGTGAAATGGAATATGTGGTGGATTGAGTGATTGAAAGTTTTTTTCATATAAGCAACTGGTGGAATTTATATATATATATATTGGGCTGAGCCGTGGGAGGGGATAATATTTTGGGAAAAAGTGCAGACTGAGAACACAGAGTCAGGAACGCAATAATGAATAGTGGCAAGAAAGAACTGTGTGCAGGGGGTCAAGGTGGCAGAAGGGTGCAAAAGGGGCTGTAGACCAGATGAGGCTGACGCAGGGGCCCGCCAGGTCAGGGCCTCTAATCATAGAATGTATAAAACAATGGATGTAGTGTCCGTGACGTGACTTGAAGAGCCATTTTGATGCTCTTTTTCGGCCGAGCTGGCCATCTCCATCTTGGCAGCGGGTCACCGCGCGTCACTCCCGGGTTAACCAAAAATGGCCAAAGAGGCGGGCCGTGGGTGGAGCTGAGGTGACTGGTTGCTGAAACCACGCCCGCCTAGTTGGACGAGTTAGCTCAGGCTAAGGAGCTAATGCTATATGCTACTCTGCGTTAGCAGAAGTAGCTTTTACCCGGGGCTTGTCTGGTTGGCAGCCTGTGGCCGCATCATTACCAGCTTAGAGGTAAGTTAACCTGAAACTATACCACAAGACTTGTAGTAAGAAGTATCTCTGTTATTTAGCTTACACTACATAAGGTTTAAAACGTTTTTTAGTATATAAACGTGGGCATTTACCACACTACATTATGTGGAGTTAACGTTACCATGGATCAGTATTTATTGTGATGGCTCCTTGACATTTGACAACAGATATAACAGTGTCTGTCATCAAAGAACACAAAAATATACTGACTGTTGTGATTGAATGTCATCTATATATCTAGGTGTTTCTCCCTTGTTCCATTTTCTCTCAATTATGTGACATAATAATCACCACAGTGAGGCATATTTTTGTTAACTTTATATTTTACATTACCTGCAACATTTATTACTCATTCATTTTCCTTCCATAGTCACAGTGTGGATCTGATGCCCCACCTGGCGCCAGAGAGCTGCAGAGACCGCATCCTCTGTGTGCTGGATGTATATATCTAATGGCATGGACTGACGTGGAAAGGCCTTCTCCCCTTCTGCTCACTTTTACATTTAGTTTTAAATATTGTCCTTATGTCTTTTTATGCACATTTAAAAATATATAAATTATGGTTCACACACTACAAGAAATTCTATATATATTTGCACCGATTCTGTCTGTCAATTCAAAGGACAAGTTAATAATACAACACAGATAAAATATCAAGCTGAGCTCTTGCTAAGGGAGAAAAGTCTAGTATAAGTGGAAAAGTAAGAATGCTCTCAAAAATGTTTCATAGTTCATGTTGAAAAATAAATATGCAGTGTATTTCTGTGTGTGCAGGAGTATTTTCACTTTCTACGTTATACTTTAAGATAAATAAGGACTCTTACACTCAGTACCAGAGCCTGAATAGTTTTTGTAGAGTGTCTTGTTTGCTGCTCTGTTTTAAGTCTAGTTTAAACACAGAGAGAAGTGCACACATCCAAACCAAACCTCTGGGTAAGTGATAAAAAAAGAAAGAATGACCTGCACAGAGTTATAAAGTGGTATCATTAATTGCGACGATGCAAACTCTGAGGTCTCAGGGCTGTTCGTAAGCACCTGTGGTAAATAGTTGCATCTCTGCAGTGTAAGCCTCCTAATACCTGTGCCCACAACACCTCCTGTAGGGCTTCAAAATTATTCAGTGTACAGATAAATCTTTGGTTTTCATAATAGAGTAACTTCTCATTGAATGTCACATTCATCTCTTAAAGAAATGTCCAAATAAAACAAATATATAACATCATTTTTTACTTTTTACTGTCATATGCAAAATGTTAACTTATAATATCATCTTAATATTTTCATTTACAGCTGTAAACTATCATATTTTTTTAAGTTTAGATCAAACTATTTTCTTTTTTCTAACTTTAGAAACTGATGAATGAAGAATGTGATTTTATTTTAAGTAAATTTAGTCTGATCAATTTTAAATAACAAAAATGCAACAGTTTAACAAATTAAAATCATATCTTGCATTCATGGAAACATCAATAATAAAAGGTTACAAATGTAAAAGTTGTTTTGTATGACTTGAAGTAATGTGTTGTAACAGTAAATATAATAAGAGAACCTATGTATACCCACTGTCATAATTTGAAATCAGTAGTCTCGTGTGTTGTGGAAGTAAAAACAAGGCCGAGTGTGAGGCAGTGAGCTGCAGGATCTGGCAGGGCCACACTGGAAGCTGGGACTTCTGTAGAGCTGGACTCTGATGCTTCACATCTGGAATGATGCTGCCATCAGCTCCTCTGGCACCTGTAAACACAACAATGGTAGAAAGTTAGTGACAGATCCTTCCCAACTGCCATAAACCTACAGAAATCTGAGATCACTGCAGCATGATAACCTCTCTGGCATGTAACAGTAATTATGGCAATCCACTGTTTACTCATATGTGCAATATTATTCTGGCTGCTGGACCACTTGAACAGTCAAGTTAGCTCTTATTGTATATTCATTATTTTGCTCTTATATTAAATTTACTGTTGAACTGGTATTACTTGATATAATGTTATATTTATATATTTATGTTAAGCTCCCCCTCTTCCCCCTCCAAAAGCCCACTGTGTTCTGATTGGCCGAGATCCTGAAGCAGGATGATTATGCCGCTCAGCAGTACAGACAGACTAAGCATAGGAGTTGCCAGTTGTTATTGAGGCTGCAGGCAAATTACCATATACGGAAAACTAGCTCTGTTTGACATCATTAAGAGTCAAGAGTAGAGATTTGGCCACATTTAACATGAACATCTGACACTGTAACATTATAGATAAGACAGAAAATATAAGAAGCCTAATAAGCATCCTTTAATGTATGTGTGTGTATGTGGGGGGGCACACAGTTATGCTTACATGTGTTCTCCCATTCAGTAAAGTTTAAAGAGAGCTGCCAGCTATGTTTTGCGAATGCTACCGCTGTCGGTGCAATGTGCGGCTCCATCAGCTAAGAGACTCAATGATGTGCTGCTCACTTGTTCAGCAAACATATGTGTTAAGTTTTGCCACTTTTCGTTAACATGCTGTGAGTGGGGTTTGATCCATCAATCTCTGCACCGGAACAAAAGCAAGACCTAAACCACCGGACTACTCAGATACACTGTGAAGGGAAGGCTTTCAAGTTTCTTTGTCAATCATGTGTCTTATTCTGACAAAAAAAATGTCTCCTAAACACCAATAGAAGACATGTTTTGCTTATAAACATATTTTCTGTGATGTCTGCTCCGCTGTTGAAGAATAGAAAATATATAAACAGCCAAAGAATTATGCTGTGAAAGACTTAATATCATGTAAACAATGATTGCATTTAGAAAGACTAACATAGAATTTTAAACTAACCACTGAAAGTCAGTAAGGACACCACATTTTGTTAGCATCAAGTTCTAACAACAAACAGCTCTGTAAATTCACAAGCTATAATATATTAATATCGTGAATCAAAGCAATGTCAGGCACAGGAAGTAGTATTCTGAGGACTGTCTCTTTACCACTACGCTATACATAATTAATAGATTAACTTCTTGTGACCAATTTAAGTCTGTAGCTGAAAGTATGCTGAACTAGTGAGCTTTCAAAGTCGAGTAGGTATGAGGAGGATTTCAACAGTCTCTCCATTCACTTACAATGGGAACATTTTGCTGGAAAACCTTGAATAGCTTGGAGTTTGAATGGAGTTTCTACATCAAAAGCTGTGGGACTAGTTACGGTCCAAAAAACGTAAGAATAATACGAAATAAATATTAGCATCAACATAGGATGTGAATGCTTGCAGCATAATGTTACCTATCCAAATCTAACAATGGCTGTTTAGCGTTAACATTGCATAACGTCGTCTAACTGACGAGGTGGGCCATTAACCTTACTTTAGCTTTACACTACCTTCTAATTGACGCCTTTTATTCCAAAATGTGGTGCCTCAATAGAGTAGAAAGAATACCTTTTTGGACCTGACAACGCCACCTCCTGGTAAGGGCAGGAGGAACCCTTTAGAACCCTTAATATATAAGGTTGTGTGTCATGAACTCTGATTTATCCCGAACAGTCACAATTACAAAGAGGGATGTGTTGTACAAAAGTAAGAAAATTTTATTACAAATAAAATACCAACAGCATAAGTAAAATTAGCCTGATAATAAATAGGTTGTTCTCCAAAAGTAGACTAGGAGCCAGAGTGTTCAGCTATCAAGCTCCTCTCCTGTGGAACCAGGTTCCAGTTTGGGTTCAGGAGGCAGACACCATCTCCACATTTAAGAGTAGGCTTAAGACTTTCCTCTTTGATAAAGCTTATAGTTAGGGCTGGCTCAGGTGTGTCCTGCTATAGGCCTAGACTGCCGGGGGATTTCCCATGATGCACTGAGCTCCTCTCTCCTCTACTTTCTCTCCCTCTGTATGCAACCTCATCCCATTATTGCATGTTACTAACACAAGTTCTCCCCTTTCTGGTAGTCTTGTGCTTTCTCGTCCCTCTCCTCTCTCCTCCTATCACTTCCTGCAGGTTTTCTGGCTCTGGAGCTGTGGAGTCTGGATCTGTGGTTGTGGGTCACCTGCTGCCCCCGTGTTCCTGCTCGACACCCTCTACTGCAACAACTATTGTTACTAGTCCTATTGTTATTATTGTTATCATTAACATTACTATAAATATCTGTACCATTTTTCATTTAGTCTATAGCAACATCACCTTTACTGTCTGTACCTCTGTGTGTGTATATTGTGTAGGCTGCCTCCCTCCCCTCTCTCTCCTTCCATTCCTCTCTCGCTTTCTCTCTGTTCCTCTCCTGCCCTCTCTCTCCTTCACCCCCAACCGGTGGAGGCAGATGGCCGCCCACCCTGAGCCATGGTTCTGCTCGAGGTTTCTGCCTCTTAAAAGGAAGTTTTTCCTTGCCTCTGTCGCCTAGTGCTGCTCTTGGTGGGAACTGTTCGGCTTCTGTAAATAACATCACAGAGTACGGTCTAGACCGTGCTGAAAACTGTGATCTGGCGCTATATAAATAAAACTGAATTGAAAGTTGGGAAAAACAGTGTCACTCTCCTCAGGGTAGGAAGGTCAGGTCGGCTCGTACACACCACCCTGATCAGCGACTGTGGTAGACAGAAGAGGGAGACAGCAGACCCAACACCAAGAAGTACATGCACTATACACTCAACATCTAAACTATTCACTACACACTTAGCATCTAGACTATTATGAGTATACACACCACTACAGAATGTCACCCAGTGCAGTCTCACCACGGAAAGGGAGGCAGTGTGCCGATACGGACCCAGCCTTGTACAAAGTCAAGCTGTGGATATACAGAGAGAGGAGAGCAACCTGTATTTAAACCACCATCCAAAATATAACACCCAGTAGATACCCAATACAGGACATCAATTCCAATCACAGTGGGACACTAGACCGAGCAACAGACATCTTAAAATTGACTGGATTTAACAAAAGTACAATAGAAAACAATAGAAAACAGTGGCTCACCTGGTCTGTTAGGCAAAGTTACACAAAGTCCCGTAGCACAGTAATGCAGCAGGAGGAGGGGGGGAGAATTCCTGTGCTAAAGATAAAAAAACATTATACACAGATAGACACTTGTATATCGTTTACCGGTATCTCCGGATCCCTACATCCACTGCAGCTGATTTGTGACCACATCAGCTGTAGACTGAAACATACAAATAATCTTTACTAAACAGGACAAACCAAGGATTAAGAAAATGCTATTAGCATAGCAAGCATCAGTAACACACAGACAAGCGGTCACATGAGTGAAAACAAACTAGCATTAGCTGAAACCATTCAATGCTACACCATACAGCTTGCAATGCTGACAGGGATTACCATCAATCTTCTCCAGTTCCGTCCATGGAGGACAGGACACTCATGTCTGGCTGTCACCCTGCAAGGTGTGCTCAGTGGAAAGCAAAGGACTCTCCACTGAGACTAGCTAACCTTTTATTAATTCCTGACTAGCTGCAGGTCACATGACAAGGTCATATGACCATGCATGTGCACCAGTCACCTACATTACCACAAAAGCATTATCACCATCAATTCAAACACTTTTTAATACGTTTTGACTTCTGTGCATGATTCTTTAAAATCTGCAGTTAGCACTCTCCAGTTATTTTAGCATCGTTACTAAAGCTTGATGCTGGCTAATTAGTTGGTTACATTACGTTAGGTAATGTTAGCTAAGCTAATGTTATGTACCCATAACGTTACCTGCTAATTATTGTAACATAAATAAAATACTAGCATTTCACTCACCAACTGGAGCACAGGCTTGTGGGCATTCTCTTTCTCTCCAGTAAATTGCTCAGCATGTCCTTATTTGTCTGGTATCTGCATGAAGAAACGTCCAAAAGGCTCAAACAGGCAGACCTGCCGAGCTACGTGACTGACAGACGGCAGTCACACTAGCATAGCTAGCTGTGACAGGGACAGCAACCACTTGTTAAAGCGGCCACGCCAATAATAATGCAGAACTTTAAGGCTTAATATAATTTAAACGGGTGAGTTATAAAAAAAATTCACTTCCCTCACAGTTGTCATGAAGGGAAAATTTAGCGATATACACTAGAACCATGTTTTGTACCAGGCTGTAAACATGTTTTATTCTGCTGTAAAGTTGGGCTTTTTAACATGTGGGTCAATGGGGATTGACTCCCTTTTGGAGCCAGCCTCAAGTGGCCGCTCGATGAATTGCAATTTTAGTCGTTTCTGGTTCGGCTTCAGTCCGGAAACCGGAAGGTTGCCCCTTGGTTCCAATCCATTAATTAAACAAAGTCCAAGTGTCCAAATCCAAAAGTCCAAAATCCAGGCAGGGCAGGAGTGGGGAGAGGAGTGTGGACAGGAGAACCAGGGAGAGGGTCAGTCGGCACAAGAAATGGGTTAGTTCAGAGGAATAAGTAAACTGAATACAAGCGGCTTGAGCGAGACTGACTGCAGAACGGGAGACCGCGTATAAGTAGTGGAGTAGATTGGCTGATGACAGGCAGCTGGTCCGACTCCCGTACACCAAGGGCGAGTTCAATCTCAAAACGTTTTGCACCAGTTTGCAACGTTTTCGGATTGAACAACATGTTTCCTTGCAACGTTGTGCAACGTTCCGCTATGGCCTTTGAGGTATGTTTTCTTCTGTTTGGTGGGCGTGTCACAGGTGTTACCCACTCAGCTGTGACAAGTTTGTAAAAACAACGGTGTTAAGAAGGCAGGGAAATGCAGTGCGCTTGTGTACACAAGCAAAAAACTTTTTGTTACATTTTGTTGCGCATAACTCGCCCTAGGCTCCACTCCTGTAATCAAGCACACAGATCCATAAACATAGGGAGGGGTGGAGACAAGGCAAGGCAAGGCAAAGCAAGTTCATTTGTACAGCATTTCAACAACAAGGCAATTCAAAGTGCTTTACACTGGTATGGGATCATAGTCCCCTGGTGACATGGTTATGTAAATCTGTGTGTCATCTGCATAATTATTCTAACATATTTAGTTGTTTTTCATAATCTGAGGTATGTCCTTTAAGAACGATTCAAACCAGTACAGTGCCGAAAGTCCTACCCAGTTTTCCAGTCTTTCGACTAATATGTTGTGGTCGACCGTGTCAAATGCAGCACTGAGGTCCAATAACACCAAGACTGAAATTTTACCTCTGTTAGTGTTCAAATGTATGTCACTCAAGACCTTAAAAAGAGCCGTCTCAGTGCTGTGGTGTGGTCTAAATCCTGACTGGAAGACATCAACACTAAGCTGATGAAAAATAGCTTTTTCAATAATTTCACTTAAAAACAGGAGGTTTGATATGCTCATTAGTGATGTGTCTAGATTGCTCTTTTTTAAGAGTGGTTTAATGACTGCAGTTTTCAGGGCCTATGGAAGAAACCTGAGAGCAGAGACATGTTGACAGTTTGTAGAAGATCTGAGGCCATGCAGTGTCCGTGAAGAAAGAGGCAAATTCACTACAGGCCAAGGTGGATAGAAGTTCAGAGGCTACAGATGCAGGAGATTTGCTTAGCCTGTCGACAGTAGCAAACAATGCACGTGCATTATTATTGTTTTTGGTGATTATGTCAGAGAAGAAGGACCGCCTTGCATTTCTTAATTCTAAGTTGTAAATAAAGTTGTAAAGTCTCTCTTTAAAGATGTGATAATGAACATGGAGATTTGTTTTTCGCCACGTGCATTCAGCTTTTTGACACTGTCTTTTTTGAGTTCTAACCAGCGTGGCATTTCTCCACGGAGATCTTTTCTTACCAGAGACCACCTTCACCTTAGCTGGTGCAATGGCATCCATTACACTTGTAATTTTACAATTGAAATTATCTACAAGCTCAATGACTGACACCCATGAGAGGGCAGGTGTGGACGAGAAAGCCTGAATAAATATTTCATTGGTACTTCTTTTTAACATTCATGTGCACAGAGAACAAACAAAGGTTTGATCAAGACAGACCAACATCAATCACCACAATCTTAGAAATGTTCAGAGTGTGCCCCTTACTGTGTGTGGGCTCCATCACATGTTAAGTCAGTCCATGATTATTAACAACACAACACAGTTCTTTATTCCCTCTGTCCTTGTCAACATGGATGTTAAAATCACCAACAATAACTACACAGTCAATACACATAGACAACAGTTCATCAAAAAAGGTTGCACAGTATTTAGGTGGCTTGTAGATATTTAGAAAAATAGCATGAGACACATTCTGCCTGTTGGCTATGCTTAGTTTAGCTCTCTGTGAGTTTTGGTTATTTGATCAGTTCAGTATCTGTTTTATAGTGTGTTGGGTTTTGGGTTTCAGTCCTGTCTGTCTGTTGTCTTGTATCCAGTCTTCTTGGTGCATGTTTGCATTTTGATTTGGTCCTTTCTGTTTGTGTCTTGTGGAGTTGGTCTGTGTTGTTCTGTCTTCTGCTTGTTCTGTGTGGTTGTTCTGGTCTGATCTGTCCAAGTTTCGGTTAAAAAAATAAAATTAAGATTGTGCACGATTATTAAATCATTGACTAAAAATGTTTTTCCTGCCAAAGACCTGACGTTTAATAAAGCTAAATTTAGTGTGTTAAAAACATTATCTGCCCCACTTTTTGCGACAGGCTGTGGCTGACGAGGAATTGATGCAAAATTTTCTATGAAGGACCAAAAATTACATATCTATAAATTAATAAATAAATGCAGAAATAAATAATTAAATGCAGAAATAAATTAAAAATAAATATATTTTTGTAATAAAAAAATGCTATTTCTGTATTTACTTCTGTATTTCTATAGTTATTTCTGTATTTATTTATGCATTTCTACATGCATTTATTTCTGTATTTCTATATTTATTTATTCCTACATTTATTTATGTCTGTATTTCCACATTTCTACATTTATTTATGCCTGTGTTTCCACATTTATTTTTCCCTGCGCCTGTATGCTAACAGAGTGGGTGGTGCCAACATCAGTCTGAAGCAGGATTGGTTAGCTGGGGGCCGCATCGCATACCAGACTGAAGCAAGTGATTCATCTACATGACACAAGCCAGCTACACAGGAGATTCCTTTAGTCAAACATGTTCAGTGTCAAAGTACATGGATTCTTCCATGGTTATTACAACAACAGCTAGAGTAAGATTCTTCCACTGTTGGTGTAGTTTTTCGTTTTTAAAAGACTTGGTGAAAGAATTACTCTGGAAAGCCCTGTCCAACTCCTTCTCTGGGATTTCAACCTTCAACCAACAGGAATTTTTCCTTGTCGAAGGTCTGTGGTAAGTGTCTCTAAATTACCTACGCTGCAGCTGGCTGTATGTCTTAAAACACAGAATTCCGAAGGGTGAACATGACAGTGTTGATGGCTAACGTTAGCTCCAATGTGCCATTAAATACATGAGCAAAGTCCTTATTGGCAAAAGTACTGTGAAGTCCAGTTGGCAAATGCTCATTACTATAAGTGCAATAAAACCTTTACACATAAAAAGCCTTCACTTAATCCGACCTTCTAAACTATCTTTCAATTGTTAAGAGAAAAAAGCATTTAATGCAACACGACAGGAGTACCTTAACATAAGTTAATGCCTTTAGCTTTGCTAGCTAGGGATGGGGATCAAGACCCGGTTCTATAGAATCAGGTTCCAAGTTTCTCAAAAACCGAAAATTCCGGAGCATAACATTAAATACAGCTAACGTTTTCCAGTCTAGCTTGTGCTTTGATGCAGACCTCCTGTCTGAGACTGTCATTTAAAACTGATTTAACTTGAAAGGTGATGAATAAGAAAGCTCATGTTATTAGTGCTGGCACCGAAACACAGTCTTAAACTGGCCTGGGCTACAGCGTACTGTTAAGGCTGAAGCCTCTGCTGCTCTGTGTCGGCTCCTGCACACACACACACACTCAGCAGCCAGCAGAGGGCGAGGCCGCAGTGGAGACTGTGTTGTGAAGGAGGCTTTAAACCACACCAGTTTACCACAGCTACGCTGTTGTATGTGCAATAAAACCTTTGTGACTAAAGAGATATTACATTATCAATCCAACAGTGTGTAGTGGAAACATGTAGAAAGCGTTATTAGTTTCCTGTTTCAGTTATTTTTAGGGCCTGAGCACGAACCGTGCGAGGACCCTATTGAAACTGAAGGGATTTTTTTTTTTTTTTCTGCAAAGGAACCTCAATTTGGGGGGCCTAAACATGCTCAAAAACTCACCAAACATTGCACACATGTCAGAAGTGGTGAAAAAATTCGTATTTTATGGGTTTCGCGCATGGGAGGGGCAAATTGACTCGCTAGCGCCACCTAGAAAATTGGAAAAAATTAGCCCCTCAGCCACGTTCAACCTACATGCACGAAATTTTCTATGGACATGTATCATATCAAGACACACAAAAAAGCCTCAAGAACCCATACCTTAAACTCAACAGGAAGTCGGCCATTTTGAATTTTATGGTAATTTTTGGATGATTTACACACTCCTCCTAGGCATTTAGTCCGATCGACTTCAAATTTCTGCTGTGCCTTCTAAAGGCATTGACGATGAAAAGTTGTGCTATTTTTGAGTTTTCGTCAATGGGTGTGTCCGTGGCGTCAATGATTCACCATGAAACAGGAAATTATTATAACTTCAGTGTGCATGCTCACATCTGCACCAAACTTTGTATGTAGGATGAGAGTCCTGACCCTGATCACATGTACATGCCGACATTCACCCACAGTCATAGCGCCACCTGCTGGCAACAGGAAGTGACCTTTAAAGAAGCAGCCCCCGCCGCACGTTTGACCTACATGTATGAAATTTCTGTGGCACATGTATCATGTCCAGACGTACCAAAAAGCTGCTTGGAGCGATGCCCTAAACCCAACAGGAAGTCGGCCATTTTGAATTTTACGGATATTTTTGGATGATTTACACACTCCGTACTTTAACGAACTCCTCCTAGGGATTTAGGCGGATCGATTTCAAATTTCTGCTGTGCCTTCTAAAGGCATTGACAATGAAAAGTTGTGCTATCTGTGAATGAAGTCTGGTTTCAGGAAGTACCACAGCACTGAGACTGCCCTGCTTACAGTCACCAATGACCTTTTAATGTCTGCTGATGAAGGTATCTGCTCAGTCCTGGTACTCCTGGACCTTAGTGCTGCTTTTGACACCATTGATCACAACATCATGTTAGACAGACTGAGGCACTGGGTGGGGATCTCTGGTACTGCCCTAGAATGGTTTTCATCCTACCTGTCAAATAGGAAGTTTTGCGTGTCTGTAAACAACTATGTCTCTTCGTTCTGTCCAGTTAAATATGGTGTGCCTCAGGGGTCGGTCTTAGGACCCATTTTGTTTTCCTTGTATCTGCTTTCCCTTGGACATATTATCCATAAACATTTTTCATATTTATGCTGATGACACACAAATGTACTTGCCCGTCAGATCCACAGACCCTGGAATGCTGAATTCACTTAACAACTGCCTTTGTGAAGTTAAAAAATGGATGTCAAATAATTTCCTCCAGCTGAACTCAGACAAAACAGAAATCCTGGTCATTGGGCTCCTTAGTAAATCACATTAAGCCTGTTGCAAAGAACCTTGGTGTTTGGTTTGATAGTAATTTAAATTTTGAGCAGCACACCACAAAGCTTGTTCAATCATGTTTTTATTAACTTAGAAATATAGCAAAAATTCGATCTATGTTAACTTTTAAGGACACCGAGACCACTTTACACGCCTTCATCTCATCATCTCAGCCTGGATTACTGCAACAGCCTTTTCACTTGTTTAACCCGAAAATATACTGATCGACTCCAGACTGTCCAGAACTCAGCTGCCAGGCTTTTAACCAGAACAAAGAAATATGACCACATTACCCCTGTGTTAGCGTCATTACACTGGCTCCCAGTATGTTTTAGTATTGACTTTAAAATTTTAGTGATCACTTTTAAAGCTCTTCATGGCCTCTCGCCTTGTTATATTTCTGACCTTACTGACTGACTTACTTACTGACGCCAATACGGCCTGCAATTCATCGAGTGGCCACTTGTGGCTGGCTGCAAAAGGTAGTCAATCCCCATTGACCCCCATGTTAAAATGCCCAACTTTACAGCAGAATAAAACATGTTTACAGCCTGGTATAAATGATGGTTTTAGTGTATATTGCTACTTTTGCCCTTTGTGACAGCTGTGAGGGGGGTGAAGTTTTTTATAACTCACCTGTTTAAATTATTTTAAAGGGACTATGTAAGTTTTTCAATGAAATTAATAAAATTTTCATTGCCAATGGGCTCAAAAATCACTTAGAAATGAAGCACACGCCTGTTTTCTCTGTTGCTTGCATCAGCCACTATTCTGCTTTTAATGTGAGGTCTTCGGGTCGGATTCAGTCCTGTGCGCGTTCCCGAGCCTCTCTGACTACAGCGACAACACAGCAGCTAACAACATACAGTCCACTAACACCACAGCAAAAAACAGGCTCCACATAAGGATACAAAACAACAATAAAGGTTTATGTGCTGAAGTCCATCAGACCAAACAGGTTCAGATGATGTTTAGTAAAAACACAGTGAACATTAGAGAAGCTAGAGAAACACAGAGAAAGTCATGTTAGCTAACGCCAAGCAGTTGATAATGTTATCCGGTGCAAAGTTATATTGCTTTCCACATTACTTCACCAACTAACGCGACCCATGTTACTATTCTGTGTACCACTGTTGATTTAGCCTGCAAGAAGGGATGGAATGGTAAAAAGCAAACGTGGAGCGATCTGTTTATTGTGGTTTTACCAATACTCAGGTACACCGCTTCTCCACCTCTCAGTCGCTGTAACCTCTCAGTCGCTGTAACTAACCTGACCCACATAACATAAAACACTGCAACAAAGCGGTCACAAAAACACAGAGGAATAGCTAACCACTATCACTAGTTACAGTAAAGTTACTTACTGCGGTCTAACTGTTATAAAGTGTGACACAGTCTCATTATAATATCCGTTCCGACTCAGTAACCGTTTCATTATCACCTAATACATGTAGCTGTTATAAATGTAAATGTAACATTATCATGTCACGAGCATGGATTAGTTCAACCTACAGTTGATAAAACTATTACTGTAACGTTGCAGTGGGAGTTTACCTGAGTTTCCAGCTGTGTTTGTTCTGCCTGTCTGTCTATAGCTGCTGCCTTTTATCGGGAGGATTGTGCTGATATGCGGCTCGCTGCTCTGAATGAAAGATACGGCGCCGGTGTTGATCTGCCTCTGAGACAGGAACGTTGAAGTAACATTGTGTGAAAAGCCACAGCCTGCATGCTGGTGTTCCTGTGTTTATTGTAGTATTTCTGTGTGAAAGTGGTTGTGTTTCGGATTATGCTTGCTCATGACTTCAAACGAGCACGCGTTCTAGCACACACCTGGTTGCAATCTTAGAACCGCTCTGCTAGTGGCCGCTGAAAACTACATAATGCCCCTTTAATACACCGTGGGTACCCTGTTATTGATTTGTTTCTTAAAATTATTATTTTAATTTTTTACAACCATCAATTATGTTTTTACTTCCTGAGTAATTGATTGCAATTAATGTACCCTATGTATACACTGAAAGTATCCTCCCTTTAGAGGTGTGATTGTGTGTTGGACAGGAAACCTTACTTTTTTTGTAAAGCATTTTATAAAGTTTGTCTCTTTACTTATCTTCTATGTGTTCCAAGTTTGAAAATGAAGCCTAGAGTAGGTTCAGTCGGACTCTCTGAGCACTGCGGTCGTCTTTTCCTGAATCCTTATATTCATAAGGATTCACATCTTTCCTTGACCATGTGACGTTTTCCAACAAGGTCAAGGAAAAGTGGCTAGGAAAGGACATTTTTTTGACTTTTCGACCGCAGTCATTATAGCTATTAGCAGAGATGGGACCAAGTCATCATTTTACAAGTCTGAGTCAAGTCTCAAGTCAAGGACCAACAAGTCCAAGTCAAGTCCAAGTCTTAAACTTTGACTTTCGAGTCCTAAACAAGTCATAATGCGCTCTTCACCAAATTTAAAAACCATTTCAAAAGTTTTTTCAAGTTAAAAATAAAACAGTGTGTTGAATTTAGCATTAGCCTGTACAGAAAGAAGGCAGAGGCGTAGTTTCACACAACAAATTTCATGAATTAAAATAAATGTTCATGTAGGACTGCTAATTATTTTGGTCAACATTGATATCACAATTATTTAACAGGATTACTCATTGCTCACTGTAATTAAACCTCTTCTGAAAAAGCCCAAACTTGATCCGGATGTTTTAGCCAACTATAGACCTATATCTAACCTTCCATTTCTCTCTAAGGTTCTGGAGAAAGTAGTTGCTAAACAGCTGTATGACTTTCTACAGAGCAATAGTTTATTTGAGGATTTTCAGTCAGGATTTAGAGCTCATCATAGCACAGAGACAGCACTGGTGAAAATTACTAACGACCTCCTTATTGCATCAGACAAAGGACTTGTCTCTGTACTGGTTTTATTAGATCTTAGTGCTGCATTTGATACCATTGACCATCAGATCCTATTGCAGAGACTGGAATATTTCATTGGCATTAAAGGAACCGCTCTAAGCTGGTTTAAGTCCTATTTATCAGATCGATTTCAGTTTGTACATGTTAACGATGAGTCCTCCATGCATGCCAAAGTTAGTCATGGAGTTCCTCAAGGATCTGTCCTCGGACCAATCCTCTTCACTTTATATATGCTTCCTTTAGGCAATATTATCAGGAAACATTCCATAAGCTTTCATTGTTATGCAGATGATACTCAGTTATATCTATCGATCAAACCAGATGAAACTTATCAGTTAGCTAAACTTCAAATGTGCCTTCAGGATGTTAAAACCTGGATGACCTGTAATTTTCTAATGTTAAACTCAGATAAAACTGAAGTTATTGTTCTGGGGCCTAAGCACCTCCGTGACGCATTATCTAAAGATATAGTTTCCCTTGATGGCATCGGCCTGGCCTCCAGCACCACTGCGAGGAATCTTGGAGTTATCTTTGATCAGGACATGTCGTTTAAGTCTCACATTAAGCAAATTTCAAGGACCGCCTTTTTTCACCTACGTAATATTGCGAAAATCAGGAACATCCTGTCTAAAAATGATGCAGAAAAACTAGTCCATGCATTTGTTACTTCTAGGCTGGATTACTGCAATTCCTTATTATCAGGCTACTCGAAAAAGTCCATTAAGACTCTTCAGCTGATCCAGAATGCTGCAGCACGTGTTCTGACAGGAACCAGGAAAAGAGATCACATTTCTCCTGTTTTAGCTTCTTTGCATTGGCTTCCAGTAAAATCCAGAATAGAATTTAAAATCATTCTTCTTACCTACAAAGCTCTTAATGGTCAGGCACCATCTTATCTTAAAGAGCTCATAGTACCTTACTACCCCACCAGAGCACTGCGCTCCCAGAATGCAGGGTTACTTGTGGTTCCTAGAGTCTCCAAAAGTAGACTTGGAGCCAGAGCGTTCAGCTATCAAGCTCCTCTCCTGTGAAACCAGGTTCCAGTTTGGGTTCAGGAGGCAGACACCATCTCCACATTTAAGAGTAGGCTTAAGACATTCCTCTTTGATAAAGCTTATAGTTAGGGCTGGCTCAGGTGAGTCCTGAACCATCCCTTAGTTATGCTGCTATAGGCCTAGACTGCCGGGGGATTTCCCATGATGCACTGAGCTCCTCTCTCCTCTACTTTCTCTCCCTCTGTATGCAACCTCATCCCATTATTGCATGTTACTAACACAACTTCTCCCCTTTCTGGTAGTCTTGTGCTTTCTCCTCTCTCTCCTCTCTCCTATCACTTCCTGCAGGTTTTCTGGCTCTGGAGCTGTGGAGTCTGGATCTGTGGTTGCGGGTCACCTGCTGCCCCCGTGTTCCTGCTCGACACCCTCTGCTGCAACGACTATTGTTGCTAGTCTTATTGTTATTATTGTTATTATAATCATTAACATTACGATTGTTACCATTAACACTATTATAAATATCTGTACCATTTTTCATTTAGTCTATAGCAACATCACCTTCACTGTCTGTACCTCTGTGTGTATATTGTGTAGGCTGCCTCCCTCCCCTCTCTCTCTCTCCTTACATCCCTCTCTTTTTCTCTCTATTCCTCTCCTGCTCTCTCTCTCTCTCTCTCCCTCTCTCTCTCTCACCCCAACCGGTCGAGGCAGATGGCCGCCCACCCTGAGCCATGGTTCTGCTCGAGGTTTCTGCCTCTTAAAAGGAAGTTTTTCCTTGCCTCTGTCGCTTAGTACTTGCTCTTGGTGGGAACTGTTGGGCTTCTGTAAATATCATCACAGAGTACGGTCTAGACCTGCTCTTTTATGAAAAGCGCTGTGAGATAACTGTTGTTGTGATTTGGCGCTATATAAATAAAATTGAATTGAATTGAATTGAATTAAAAACTAGGCTACTATATATGCATTACTCAAAAATCCCAAATAGCCCATGAAATAAGAAACAATAATCCAACATTATTAACTTTAAGCAGCATCTAATGTGCAAGAGGACGACAGCAGCACAGTTTCCCCCAAGTTGACAGATTTGGGTGACGGATGGGTCACTGAGGGGGCTCTGTGTGTGTGTGTGTGTGTGTAGGGGTGTGTGTGTGTGTGTGTGTGTGTACACGGAGGGGAGCAGAGCAGGTGACAGGTGAACTATTCGAGTTGACGAAGTTAGGTTACAGCACGCTGAAATAAAACCATGGTGTTTTGTAGAAAACTATAAATCGCTATGACGTTAGAAGACGCAGACACAGTGGATATTTTACAAGAACCGATCAGGTAAAGCAACACTGAACATGTTAGGAGTGTGGTTTTTGTGTTCATGTCTTTCCTGTTTAAGTCTGTTTTAGGTTCTGTGTTTCTCTGTGTAGTCTTGTTCAGTTAGTTCCTAGTCCTGTACATTGGTTAATATCTTTTGTGTTTACTCCTGGTCTTGTGTTCCCGGTTTTGTCTTGTGTATTCCCTTGTTCATTTACTGGTTCTGTTTAGCCCGTACTTGTGCATTCTTGGTTATTCACCCATGTCTGCTTGTCTAAGTGTTCTCTGTTACCCCCTGTTGTCTCTGCCTGCATCTCTGTTTTCCTGCTGTCTCTCTGCCTCCCTCGTTAGCCTCATGTCTGTCACCTGTGTTGCTCCCGCCCTCGTTAGTCCCTGTGTGTGTGTGTGTGTGTGTGTGTGTATATATATACCTGGTGTTTCTGTCTTGTCTTTGTCTGGTCATTGTTCATGTTACCCCCCCCCAGTCTGTCATCTGTGTACTCGCTGCCTTCCTGTAACCAGTCTTGCTTGTCTTGTCACCCTGTACCTCTGGATTTTGGATTTCTGTTAGGAACTACCTTTGTTTTGGATTCTGTATCAGCCACTCAATCAGTAAGTGTGCTCGCCTTTTGTTTGTTTAATTAAACCACTGAACTATACCTCTGTGTCCTGCGTTTGGGTCCTCCAACCTGCCTCCACACCACCCACCGTAACAGAACACACCTTTTAGACAGGGACAAGCGCCTCAGCTGTGAAGGAAAGGGGTGCGCTGGATTTATAAAACAAAACGAGTGTCGTTTTGAAACAGCACCCGGCGATATTATCGTTTTATCTTAATTAACTTGTTTTTATAATTGGTGGAAGCAACTTCACACAACAGCTGCAGCAGTCTCTCTACACTGTTTCGACCTGACCTTTCTTTTCTCTGTGAGGTGGAGGAATTTAGAAAGTTGTGTGGTGCTGCGTCAGGCCCCCAGCTGTTGTGCAAGGATTAGCCTATGCGTAAAATTCCTCCAGCCAGAGGGAACGATCACGAACCGTTCACAGCGCACTGGTAGTAGGCTACTGCACAACCCATTGTAGGTACCGGAGAGGGAGTGGGTCACTGGGGCGTACAGGGCCAGGAACAGGAGATCGTGGAACGGCTGGGTGCGCTTCGGACGGTCGGTGATTGTTCCCTCTTGCTGGAGGAAGCCACACGCTCCAGTCTAATGGAGCACAGCGCTAGGTTGATGCGCGAGTCCAAGTCATGTGACTCGAGTCCACACCTCTGCCTGTTAGTTAACATCAATTTAATCAGCATTGTCATGGTGAGCATGTTAGCATGATGACATTAGCAGAGCTGCTAGCATGACTGTTAATCTTGTTAAATTATCTTTATGATTATAGTAAGCATATTCAAATGACTTAGTGCGTGCAAACCACAATGAATCCAAAAGCTGAATATGGATGGGATGTGAGGTATATGAGATACAAATTATATTATTTGAAAAACATTTTGGTACGTTGGAGTCACATGAATATTCACGGTCACACACATATCACTGAATATGCCATAAACCCTGTACAACATCAGACTACTGTATATCAGCGTATAAATACAGTTTATGCAGCACTTTGTAGCAGTGAGTCCCAAGCAGGACGAGGCTAATATTTGGATTATACAGTGCTGATTCTCTTAGTACTGCCTGCTATATTTATTGAAATGTTTCACCACTTTTTACGCTATGTATTCACACTTCCAAGGACATAAAAATTAAGAGTTGGTATTAAAAAAAACCTTGTCACACAGGAAGTACACAGGAAGGGGGTTTCACTGTCTTTCCAATTCTGATGCAATGTCTTATTCATTACAAGCCTATTGCAGCCTTTGGAGACTCTTTCTCTTTTCATTTTTATTTTAGAACCTTGAGGGAAATATACATCTGATATGGACTGGAATTGGAATATTTTTATATATCTCATGTATTGGTGTGGTGTGTCTTTAATGCATTAAAATGGTAAAGCTCCCTATGGAAGTAGGTGTGCACTGAAACAATTCCCCGGTGTTGCCCGCATACCGGGTGTTTGATTTTCTGTTGTTTTTTACTCTTTCATCCCCCCCTCTCTGGTACATGGTGTGTACCCCATTCCTCCTCCCTCACTTCTGTTTGTTCTGATAACGAGCACGGCCTGCCCACAGAGAGAGAGACACAGACACAGAGAAAAAAGAGAGTCAGCGAGTAGAGAGAGAACACTCTGTTTTCATAGGAGACTCCTTCTGTTCCACTTTTGTCATAATGGCCTATTTGTGTACAACACTTTTGCTCCAACACCTCGCCTCTGATGCCTGGTTTATTTTAAACAATGCAGGGTATGCTTCCCTAGATGTAGTTATGTGCGCGCGTGAGTGTTTTTCCAACTATGTGGGAAGCTCTCCATGCGCTTCAGCGGGGTTTCTATGGGAACAACAGAGGGCAAACAGAAGTAATGAAGATGCTGTGAATTGTTGCCAGGTGACCTTGAAAAAGCAGGAGCGGCCTCGTGTGCAGGTAAAGGCTCGTGCAGACTACATGACTTTCAGCATCGGCATCACTCAATGAGAGTGAAGTGCGGGAACAGCAGTCAGGTATACTTGTTCTGTCCTCTCCAAGTCTGATGTCTCTTGCCAGACTGTGACTGAACGATGTTGAGTGAAATACAACTATTTATTACGTGTGATAAACGCAGACGGGCCACGGTGTTTATAAACTGTAGCTCGGAAAGATGGCCGCATTGCGTGTGGAAATGCGTTCATATGCGCATGCACGAAATTTAACTCCACATTCAGAAACATCTCGATGGCCTGCGGGCAAATTTGGCCTTCCATTAATCATCTGGAACAGCAATAAATGTCGTCTAGCAAACTTGAATCGGCACAGACAATTCAATTTTCAGCCGTTTATTATGTCCATTACAGAATAATATCATTCAAAGAACACAACAACATGAACCAACAATTTCAATTCAATTTTATTTATATAGCGCCAAATCACAACAACAGTTATCTCAGAGCGCTTTTCATAAAAGAGCAGGTCTAGACCGTACTCTATGATGCTATTTACAGAAGCTTAACAATATCCACCAAGAGCAGCACTAGGCGACAGAGGCAAGGAAAAACTTCCTTTTAAGAGGCAGAAACCTCGAGCAGAACCATGGCTCAGGGTGGACGGCCATCTGCCTCGACCGGTTGGGGTGAAGGAGAGAGAGGGAGAGAGAGAGAGCGAGAGAGAGAGAGAGAGAGGAGGCAGCCTACACAATATACACACAGAGGTACAGACAGTAAAGGTGATGTTGCTATAGACTAAATGAAAAATGGTACAGATATTTATTGTAGTGTTAATTATAACAATCATAATGTTAATGATTATAATAACAATAATAACAATAGGACTAGTAACAATAGTCGTTGCAGCAGAGGGTGTCGAGCAGGAACACGGGGGCAGCAGGTGACCCGCAGCCACAGATCCAGACTCCACAGCTCCAGAGCCAGAAAACCTGCAGGAAGTGATAGGAGGAGAGAGGAGAGGGACGAGAAAGCACAAGACTACCAGAAAGGGGAGAAGTTGTGTTAGTAACATGCAATAATGGGATGAGGTTGCATACAGAGGGAGAGAAAGTAGAGGAGAGAGGAGCTCAGTGCATCATGGGAAATCCCCCGGCAGTCTAGGCCTATAGCAGCATAACTAAGGGATGGTTCAGGACTCACCTGAGCCAGCCCTAACTATAAGCTTTATCAAAGAGGAAAGTCTTAAGCCTACTCTTAAATGTGGAGATGGTGTCTGCCTCCTGAACCCAAACTGGAACCTGGTTCCACAGGAGAGGAGCTTGATAGCTGAACGCTCTGGCTATTCTAATAATATATACATCAATAATATATATATCCATCCATCGTCAACCGCTTATCCTGCATAAAGGGCTGGAGCCAATCCCAGCTGACATCGGGCGAAAGGCAGGGTACCCCCTGGACAGGTCGCCAGTCCATCGCAGGGCCACACATAGACAAACAACCACTCATACCTAAGGACAATTTATGGTCACCAATTAACCTAGTCTGCATGTCTTTGGATGGTGGGAGGAAGCCGGAGCACCCGGAGAGAACCCACGCAGACATGGGGAGAAGATGCAAACTCCATGGGGTTTGAGCCCGGAACCTCCTTGCTGTAAGGCAACAGTGCTAACCACTGCACCACTGGGCCACCCACAATAATATATATATCTTTCCACAATTTTCCCACTAAAACAGATTAAACATTATCAAACATTTGTATTTTAGGGACTCTCCACATTAAACAACTTTTTTCTTTACTGTTGTTGACTTGTTTTTTAACATATAATCACTGAAGACGTTTAGATCTTATCATAGATCTTATAACCATTCCTTGTGGAACACAAATTTTCCTCATTACACATACATTTCTGGCTTTCCATAAAATTTCTTTTACACAGTTGATGATAACCCACCATTTTTTTATGTTATCGGTCTGATTTCTTTGCAAGCAACCATAAGCTATGTCCTCATAGCAACCAGGAGGTTTGTAAGCCATGGTGATACAAGTACCCAGACCCCTCTAGCAACGGGGCATGACCAAAAAAGATGCTGCACAGTTTCATTATCACCGCAGGAAGGCCTAGGGCACTCTGGTGGGAAAACACAGATGGATGACTTGCCAAATCTTTATGGTTATTGGTTAGGATAGAGTGATTGACGTTAGGTTAGTTGAGATGCACCTTTTTTTAGACATGAAAATCATACTGTATCATACATTTTCGGCCATGTTTGCGTATATGGGATGGTTTGCGGTGGCCTTTTCCCCCATACTCTAAGCCCACCCCGCCTCACCCAAAAGAAAGCAAAATGAACCCAACTTGGGGCAACTTCAGGCTTCAGACAGGCTTTAATAATTGGGGTCACAAACATAGACTTTAGTTTACTTTCAATGTCTGGGACACCTTTACCCCCCTTCTCTAATGGCATTACATGGCAATACATTATTTCACGTTTTAGTTTTTCATGTTGTCCATTCCATATAAACTGGAAAATAATCTTCCTAAGTATCACCATGAACATGTGTGGCACTGGAAAAGTTGTTGGCAAAAGGAGGCCAAGATTTCTGCTTTTATAACCAGGACTTTCCCCACTATTGTTAGATCCCTGTCTTGCCACTGTAGGAGCTTTCCTCTTATTTTGGGTCATTTTTTCTCCCAATTGGTGTTTTCTATATCTTTCCCTATTTGTATTCCTAAAAGTTTGATTGTCTCTTTTTTTCTGGATGAAGCCTAGATGTTAGAGTATTTCACATTTCCCTTTATTGACTTCTGTTCCTGATGCTGCAGTAAAATTGTCACACAAAAGCAAGGTGTTTCTTACTGATCTATTGTCTGTCAGGAGGAGAATAAGGTCATCCATGTATAGACTGAGTTTTGCCTCCCTGCCTTCTGCCCCTGGTATTGGGAGGCCTCTGATGTTTTTTTCCTGCCTCAAAGCACATGCGAGGGGCTCGATGGATAAAGGATAAACAGAGCAGGGGAAAGAGGATTACCTTGTCATACACCTGATTTTAATTTGAATGGAGCTGTGCATTTACCACAACGGTGCTATTAATGTCGGCATACAGCAGGTCTACCCAATCTCTAAATTTGTTGCCAAAATTAAGATGGGACAGCACAGCTTTAAAGTAATGGTAATAGTAATAAGAGTAATACTATCAAAAGCCTTCTCCAAATTTAGTCCCAGCATACATAGAGGAAAAAAAGGGCCTTTGACAATATTTTAACATCGACTCCGAGCAAGGTTAAAGGTCTCCAATTTTTCAAGTCCTTCCTGTCTCCCTTTTTGAAAAGAAGGGAGATGGAGCCTGTTCTTAGCGAATGTGGTAGTATACCTCTAGAGAAACTCTCCTTGAACACTTGCAACAAAGGGGCTTTTAGCTGGTCCCAAAAGGTGTTATAAAACTCTTTCGATTTCGATATTTTATTCTGCATGCTCTGCATGGCTTTTGTTAACTCATTAATTGTCAAGTCCCTCTCCAGAAGATCTCTTTCTGAATTTTTAAGAAGAAATCAATTGAATGTTCAGAAATGGCCTTCTCTTGATAAAGAACTCTGTTAAAAGACTTGACAACACCAAGTATGCCTTGAGGGTCACTCTCCTCCTTTCCCTCTCTCTCCAACACACCTTCAAAACAGTTCCTGGACTTGACCAGTTTATTAAAAAAATTTTCCTTTTCACTTTTCATTATCTTCTAGGTAGTGTACCCTGCTCCTTGTGAGCACCCCTTTACTCTTTTCATTGTACAACTTGATCATGCATTTTTTTTAGTTTTGCTATGGCCTCATTCACCTCGAAACCAGACAATGACAGAAGACAATAGCGTTGCAATTTGGCTTGCAACCTTTTTTGGAAGGCTCGTTTCTTTGCCGCTGCTTTTTTACGTTCTCTCATGAAGAAAGTTTTGTTTTTTTGTTTGACATCCTCCCACCATTCTCCCAAGGAGTCAAACAAGGGTTGCAAAGTGAACCATTGAGGAAGCTTGTCCCTGTATCTTGTCACCACTTCTGGGTTGTCTAATAAACTAGTATTGAATTTCCAGATACCTGGTCCAGACCTATATGAGCCATGAATTTCTAAGGAACAGTTAAGTTTGTGGTGATCTGAGAAAGGAACTGGTTCAATTGTGCAGTTGAGTGGTGTGACAACTGATGTGGTAAACAAAAAGTCTATATGGGAGAAAGTTCTTCCATTTGTCCATGTATCACCCGGTGTAGTTTACTAGTGTACAGTTCTTGATAATATTCAGGAGTGTGTGCGAACTAGTATCGAGTTTCACTGTGGAGGTAGATCTTTTATCTGCTATGTCTATGATGCAGTTAAAGTCACCCCCGATTATAACTTTCCTCCCACAGTGTGTTAGGGTTCGGATGGCCTGTAACACCATTTGACGGTCTTGAGTCTCAGTAGGGCAGTAAATATTTATAATCCTGAATTTTGCTCCTTTCCCTTCTATATCTACCAACAATAATCTACCATCTATAACCCTCTCAACCCTCTGAATATGAAAATGTTGGCTGTTGCCACCCCAGAGGCTCTGTTTTTATTGTCAACCAACCACACTGACTGTCCATATGGCCATCTGTTTTCAAACGTTCCTCTGTGCCACTATTCATTTGGGTGGCAACAGAGGAAGCAGAAACACTCAGGGTCTAGAAAGGGAAAAGAGATGGACAAGGGGATGGGCCATACCTCTGGGTCCAGGCTGGTGAAAGAAGAATCGCCTGATGTTTCCTGGGGGTCATTTGTGGGCTATATGCAGAGACACTGTATCAACTTCCTACAAAGACAGCCCCACCCTGACAACTTTTAAGGAGCTTCAGCTCTCCTTATGAAATGAAACAGTCCATTCACTCCTGGTTTCAATGGTAGACCACCACAACACTAACAATTACCTACAAAAACACTCTATTCTAAGCAGACATCAATCATGAAGTAACATTTCATCATTTCATGATCTTTCAAACAAATGGCAAACTTATTAGCAAATTGTAACAAAACTCGCTTCACTGCTAAGCATAATGGGAAGTCTGAGGGGCGGACTTAGGCTACTATGTAGCCTATCACCCTGGACTCACACAGGCTGCATGTGAAC
This sequence comes from Micropterus salmoides, assembly GCF_014851395.1. NCBI lineage: Eukaryota > Metazoa > Chordata > Actinopteri > Centrarchiformes > Centrarchidae > Micropterus > Micropterus salmoides. The sequence goes on from NW_024043372.1 coordinate 39,027,264, forward strand.
ATTATCATATCTAATTCCTAATTCTTATCATTTCAACTTTTAAGTTTCAACTTTTTTTAGCAAATATTTCCTTTCCTCCTGCTCATGTTGAATGAGAAGGAAATGTAATCTGCGTTCAATAAAACAGTTGTCATGCAAAGTTGGGGAATTGGGAATTTTTGGTCTCTGTAAATAATATTAAACAGAGTACTGTCTAGACCTGCTTTATATAAAAAGTGCAATGAGAAGCGTGTTGTTACGAATTTGGCGCTATATAGATAAAACTGAATACATTTGAAATAACAAACCTGGATTTTAAGATTTACCTAGCCTGGTAAAACTCCGACTCCTTGTTCAGACCCCCCCAATCCCCCCCATAATTCGAACCATGGTTCCGTCCTCTGACTGGCTTCAACTTCCACTGGAAGCCCCTCAGCATTTCAGCAGCACTGTGCTGCCTGCATAACGTTAATGACTTGTTTTTTGTCCTTTTGTGATTCTGCTTCCTTCTTCACTGTGGACCGCATTAGTTCTGTCATCCCACAAGGAGCATTTCAGAATAAGAGCGTTTTTGTGATTTTGCTGACATGTTTAAATTTTGTGGATTTTGTCATTAGTGCTTGTTTTATTTTCTACTATGATTTATTAGGCTATCTAGTTAAATTGTTTCTTTTTTGTCTGTTATACCTGTGTTTATTGTTGATAAATGAGCGGGAGTCTGCACGGGGTATTTTATTTTGAAAATTGACCGGATTCTCGGTTCATCTGTTCTGACGTGCTGCTTGACGGAAGCCGTGCAAAAACAGCTGGTTGCCTCTCTCTGGAGCGGAGCCAGAGACACTTCTGGGACGCACTGCAGCACTTCTGGTGTGAGCACAGATTAGAATGGCAGCGGTCCGCTCCGGCAGCCGCGGGGCGCCGTTTCCCAAGCTTTGTCTGAGGAGAGGCCCACAGTCTCAGACTTTGAAAACTCCTGCCATAGACTGTATATTAAGAGGTTAGTCCACAAAAATTTGCGGTTTGGTGTTTGTGTGAACAAGGTGGCCTGGGGTTGAGTCAAATTCCCGGCCTGAATTCTTGTGCCAGTCTGCCTCTGCATCTGTGGGACAAGTCCAATCATTTAAAAACAAGACAGTGAAGTTTAGTTAGAACTCTGGACTAATGCAAGATGGGAAGCAGTGGATTCACATTAGTTAGACAGACACATCACATATTCAGCCAAGTCAATTTATAAATAGTATTTTATATTTGAAAATGTATTGAGGGAAACCTGGAGGAGCCAGTTTGAAAGGACCTGATGCAGCTGATAACATTAATATATAGAAAATATCTATAATTTACAGGGGCTATGCTGAAGTTTGTCAGTAGAGTAGATGTGGGATCATCAACCAGTACAAGCACAGCTGACCCACATCCAGCCTCAGCCAGTACCAGCACAGCCAAGATGTACAGCCAGCAACTCACACCCCAATGGAACAGTTGCTGCTCCACCAAATGACCCAGCAGACTGGCCCCGAGTCTCATCAGACTTCGCGAGGTCTGAGTTAGTGTGCAGAGGTCTGTTCAAACCAGCACTGTTTTTTTCTAGAAGAGGTTTCTATTCAGGCTTCTTACAGAGGCAGGATTGTAGTGAGAGCACTGTGGTGTCTTTTTTTTTGCACTATAAGTCACAGCCAGCCTGTGACTGAGTGGTAATGTTTTGCAATATAAACATCTGAAAACTGAAGCCAGCCTTGCTCTGTTTGGGACTGCGAGCTGCACTTTATGAGAGGTGCTGAAGTTAACGTGTGTGGATTTTTGGTGAGATTGTGAATTGAGAAGTGTTTCAGTTAGTTTTGGTTTCCGCCTCCTTGTCTCATCTTAACCTACCCAAAGTCCCAAATGGGGTTCTGTGTCTGTCAGACGGTCTGAAGGGGATACTACCACACCAGCAACTCAACACTCAGACTTATCCTCTCACAGTATAGGAAATATCCACTTGTCCACTTGACTAAGTTTTCCTTCTTGTGACTCAGTGCTTATAATGCTGTATTCAAACCTGTCTTGAATGAATTTAAAAAGATAGATTGCATTTTGTGAGATCAATAGATTCTGATGTGTAGTACTTTTACCTTTGATAACTAAAGTATTTTTAAAACCAGGTACTTTTTTTATTTTACTTGAGTAGGTTTGTACTGGATGACTTTTACTTGAGTAACAGTTTTCATGTGGTATCTGTACTTTTACTTAAGTATGAAAATGTAGTACTTCTTCCACCGCTGATTATTACTAAACTGCAAAAAATATTTCTGCCCACGCCAAAGGGCGCTTGCATAAAAGGTCTCTCTGTCTCAACGTCCCGGGCTGAATTTCAGTCCCAGTACATCCCTGACTCAAGTTCATTAGCAATTTCTCATCCTGTCCCTCAACAGCCACATCATGAGCATCTCAGCATCCACTGGTTATGTGGAAAGGATATTTTCCAGAATGACCAACAAAGTGACAAGAACAGGTGCTCTGTGGAGCTCATTAGGAGTGAGCTTTTGATCACTCTCAACTTTGAGCAGTCTTCATAGTTTTACTGTAACCGTTTGAAAGACACACAGATACTCAGTGCTGCATGAGTAGTGTACTTCTGACAAGAAAATATTTATTCTACTACTTCTGGTCCACTGATGTTCATGGAAAATCCTTTGCAAAGGTCTTTCCTATCGAATCATATCAAAGCATTTCTTTTAGCCTATTTATAGTTCATAAGTTATGGACATGTTGATTTAATATGATAATAAAATACAGTTCACATCTCACAAGTTCCTCTAAAAGCCTATTTTTTTGTGGTCTCACTGTCATTGTTGGCCTTTGTTTATTATTGTCATAGCTGTGTGTTCAGCTATGATATTATGACCACTAGTCTGTTGAGTTGTGATTCTGAGTGAATCTGTTTACACTGATTTCAATAGCAGCTAGCTTATTATAATGTCCACTGATATCAATCTTAATACTTTCCTGAAAACATGTTTAAATTATGATATACCACCACTGGCACACCATCTGGCCTGTGGTTGCCGGGTCCCCCTTGCTTCTGGCTATGTAGGCTTCTTCTTTGTTTGAGTTTCCCAACACCCCTCTCTGTAACCAGTGTTGGGCAGTAACGTGTTACTAAGTAACAGGAAATGCAATTTGAGACACATAGTCCTACTTCAGATGTCCATAAGAGGTCCTTGTCAAATGAATATAAAAATGTTAATGGAATTTGAACAACCAATGCCACTGTTTTTCTTCTGAAGGAGCCATATTTAATTGCCAAAAACATAAAAGATATTCCATGATAACACGCATACAGTTTGTGGTTGTTATAGCATTCTATAGTAGCAACTAGCAGGGCCTCATAATGTGCTTATAACTTGTAGTGCCTTGTACAACCAGCAGAAATCTACGTGCAATATCTGAAAAAGCTGTAGACACCCAGGTGGCTGCTGTGTAATGGAGGACATTAGATCCCAGCTTGCTGCGTCTGTCAGTCCTCACAGAGAAAGGCAGAGGAGTCTCAACTGTCAAATTGCTTTCTCAAGTCAGATTGGATCAAAAGCTGTTTGACTCGAACTTGAAGGTCATAACTGAGGAATTTATTCATTGTTTCATCTCTGGCTGGGACAGAACAATTACTCCTGGATATTCTAATCTCACTGTGCATCCATGTACACTTCTGGCAGCCTTCAAAGAGTTCCTTTGAAAAACAGCCCTTCCTTGCCCAACACCTCCATAACAAATTACCATACACACATCTTCGCTCACTACACTGAATGTCTTCACTGACTGAGCTCCACTGGATGATTGAAGTCGAGCTCCCCTGAATTTCCTCAGCCCGCCTCCGTGATCAAAGTGGATGAAGGCAGGCGGTTAGCAAGATGGACCCAAAAGTGAAGCTCTGCCTGAGGCTCACTCTGTTCTGTGCATGGGGAAAGACTTTCTGCCTTGTGCCATCACTCTGCAGAATATGCATTGTCTAGAGCTCACACATGGCATGCCTCAGCTCGCCCCAGCTTTACTTGCGGATAGTTGAATTTTTATTAGCGTTTTAAGATTGCCTACACAGATAGACTACATAGTGTATAATACATGTCTGAAGTGAACACTTATTAGAAATGCAGAACATGGCAGTGACATTCTTGCAGTCCCATCTGAGGCATAAAATGTGACTGATTTTCAACATTTTATATCATTGGTCCAAAATATGTAAAAATACTATGTCAAATGCACAAAACAATGCACAGTCCTGTTCTAATCTATATGATCTTCAGCATTTGGCCACATGTTCTCATCCACATCACATCTAATGTCATCTCTTGCTATGCACCTGGATAGAAACACTTAGCTCTCCTTCCCCTCCCTTGTTCGGACATTATCTTTCTGTCCTCCGCTGTGTTGTTCTATATCCACATTGTGCAAACTCATTCCAGAAAGTCCCCTTTTCACTGCATTGTGGATGTAATTGAAAGAACTTCAACACCTGTCTATGACTCTGGATGAGATTGGAATTAGCTGTCGTTGATCTATTTTAACCAAATTACAATAAATCAGCTATTTCTCAATGATTTGTTCATTCAGAAATGCTTATAAGCTAATATAGATTTTGAGCTGCTATTATAGCAGAAGTAATGGCTTAATACATCGTTTAAGGTTTTCAAAATTATGTCTTCATTTCTGACATGTTGTTTGCAAGCATTTGTAAATAAGACAACAGGTAAACTTAGCTGTTAAATCATGATTTAACAGCTAAGTTTACCAATAAAGCATTTTCTTGAAAACTGAATATGAGTACCTCTAAGTAAGGTTTAGCAGGTGGTTTGCACAGTGCAGAAACACCTTGGCCCAATTACTGCTGCTGTTGACCTGGTATGAAACAAGGCCTGCAGTGGCAGATCCTGGCAAACCTAATACCTGTGCCAAGTACTATAAGTTGTAAAAACTGCTAGCTGTAGACAGTTTGAGTCTCAGTTGAATTATAGATGTAGCAGTGGATTCCTTTCCCCAAGACTAGTGTTCTGCTCCAATGGAAGCATCAGTGAGAGAGAGTGACACAGGGACAAGCCAATTATGTGACTGGCCAGCTGTCATCTGCAACAATAGCTCCACAGTCATCTCTGTCTCTGACTTCAGAGAGTCTGAAAATATAGTGACAGGAGGCCACACAGATTCAAGGCTCTTGAATGCTGTTTAAAAGGCAAATTCAATGAGCTGCAAAGCACAGATGTACATAGAAAGCGCTGCCACAATTTTGTGTGTGTCCAAAACTAAAAGAGAGAGAATGATGGTGCTGTAATCAGGCTAGGTCTCAGGAGGGCAGACAGCAGTGCTGACAGCAAGTTGGTACCCATCTTGAGAGCTTGATTTCTGGGCCACAGTCCCTCTGTCTGGCTTTTAAAAAATAGCAGGGGGGGGGCAGAGTATGTGGAGGCACAGACGGGAGGCAAAGCTGCCTGAAAACTGATAATACAGGATTGACATTCGAGGACTGATTACCACTTCCTTTGTGCTTTATTCAACATGTTAATGATGCGTCATGTTTCAGATACTGTAGATATCCATCTTGTCTGCCCTCAGACAGACAGTCTGTGCAGAGAATGTTTTATCTCCTCATCTCCACAGGGCGATAGTGGGTTAGTTGCTGCTCTGTGCACACAAGAGGACAGAGATTCCATTTTAACAAATAAGAAAAAAACGCTCTCACTACTGGAAACTTTTCAATATAGCCATATTGACCACTAATGTGCTATGGCCTGGGATGATTTACAGCCCCTTGAGCTGAGGTGATGGCATGCAGTTACGTCAGGTAAAACAGATGTTAATCCTAAAATTTACCACAGTTTTTTCTTGAACCACAACAGAATAATGAAGCCACAAACATTTAAAAAGAAACTATTAACATTAAATCTGAGATTATTTAAAAAGATAATTATATTTCCTCTGTGTTTCACCCCAGCCAGCAAGGGGTGCTGCCGGACAGCTGTGGCCATTACTGAGAGTGGGAATTACTGAAACAGTGAAGTTGAGAAGGCACTGAAGGTTGAAAGCCCTTAGCCGAACTTTGTAACGTATAGAAAGTTTACTAAGGCTGATTATTAAACATTTTCACATACGTGACATAAAATCCAAATAGACATTTAGATACTGAGCAATCTAAAGGGTGCAGAGAAACGCAGTATCCTCAAACAAAATATATCCACATTTCCCCCTCAGCTTTCTTTTCTATTTCAACTAACAAGCTCCTATAATGATTTAAGTAAATACATTTCAGTTTGTAATTTAAAAGTAGCTGCATCAACAAATTAAGTTAATTCCACAAGATTCTACGGAGCGGCCTTAGAGAGAAAAAACATTTTGTTCCCACGTTTTGATTAATTTGTGCGCATGAGATAGAGGGCAGTGAGGACAGACAACTTTTTTGTATTTTCCTATTTGCGTAGTGATAAATCTATGTAGAGTAACTATTTTGACCTTCTCCAGTGGCAAATGCAGCTTATTGTCAGAGTAGAGTGAGAGTATGCTTCAGTTTTGACAGTAGAAATATATTTTGCTCTTGCTCTTACTCTTTTCTTACTCTTTACTCTGACAGGAAGTATACTGAAAGTGATTAGAAATATTTATGTTCTGGATATGCTTTAGGTTCTCTTGCACACCATCATATGTACTGATGCACACCAGAAGACAATCCAATCACAAAAGGACGTGTCTGCATTGATTAGAGATAAACCAATCCCATCAAGCGTGGATCATGCAAAGTACTGTCACATCCTGTATGTTTCACTATATAATTAGCCAGAGGCCCGGCGGCAGACTCGTCCTCAGTGGGGAGGTGAGCAGATCGCTCACATTAATCATGTCTCCAACAGTGTTTTGAAATGCAGCATTTGCATAAAAACGTAGCGCTATTAACAGCTGTAATGCGGGTGTAAATGCTGCGTTGTGCTCCGACACAAACTGTACGTCGGGAGACAGCTCTTCAACAAGTTCATATAGCCTATATCTCTCTGACAGAATCGAAATGGAATGGAAAGCTTCTGTCCCTAATAACTCTCTCCCGTCTAAAAGCCCGCTCATTGACTTATGATCAATATGTCTACACATTGTTAGATCGGTTCATAAGATTCAAAAAAGTGCCGACCCCCCTTACCTTTGTAGCGCTCGTTAAGTCCACATTTGTCCCTTCCTGGATTATTTATATTCCTTTAGTCTGTAAGGGTTCACAGATCAAAAGAATCAAAAAAGCTGTTCATAAAAATTAGGCCTAATCCAAGTTGTGAATACTGTCGTGAAGTCAATCGCTCTCTGTCTGCTAACTTCTGCCACGTTTCTCATCCTGCACTGTTGCTGTTTTCGTTACGTTGCTGGCTACAAAATAAAAGCGCATAAGTCGTCTGTCGGAGCTAGATCAAATAAATGATGTGTGTTTGATATTATTTGATCATTTTAAATTTTTAACAGTAATATTTTGTTTGAAATAAAAACACTGTTTCATAGTAGCCTATTTCAATTTTGTGCTAGAGAAATTAAAGGCCTGTCCCAAATATAGGCAGGGTCAATTCAGTGATTTTAGCAAATAAAAGCCCGAGCTATTAATCAAAGTTTTACGGTATATAGCAATTATAAGTAGCTTTGGATAAAAGCTTCCTCAAAATAAGTAATTATTATTATTACCTTAGTCAACTTTTGGGCAGAACCAAAAAAGTGTGTGCGAACAGGGAGGCCTTCAAACCTGAACACCAGTTCTGTCAGGGGAATGGGCCAAGAGTCCAGCAACTTACTGTGAGAAGCTTGTGAAGGCTCCCGAAACAATTGACCCAAGTTAAACTATTTAAAGGCATTTTAACCAAATACTGACTGAATAAATCATTCTCTCTTCTTCTGACAGAGATAGATAATGTTTACTAGGATCAAATCTCAAGAAACATACAGAACTGAGCTTAAATGTATTTGGCTAAGATGTACAGAAGAAGCACCAGATTAAGCGGATTGTGAGCTGTAGTTTCCCCGGTAAACACACCACCTTCTTCAGCGGAGAGGACACTGGGTGGTTATACATATATATTAACTTTCTCTGATAAGCTAGGCTAGATACTTTTTATCTGTTTTTTGTGTTATTCCACTGTGATTGGATTTAGTTACAGTCTTAGTTGGCTGGTTACAGTAAACAATCTCTGAAAGTCATCTTCTCTACCTAAAAGTTCTTCAGGAAAATGTTAAAAATGGCCAGAAATGTGAAAACATTTGGAAATATAGCCTACAACTTTTGCTGACTTTTGAGGATTACCAACTGATGTAGCTAGAAGGATACACAGTTTACGAGTAGTCTAACGTATATTTAAGGCCAAACTTATCATTAACACCAAATGCACTGCTGAGAGTTTAACTGCGCATAAATTTGCCACAGAAACAAGTTTGTCACTTTTTTTTATTGTTTACATTTGGCATCATGCACCACCATGCACCTGAAACGCTTTGAGGTCGGAAGTCAGATATTTCAACTTGGAAATTTGCCAGTTGTGACCGGTCTGGAACATGGCTTTTAGTTTATGGTTTACCATTTACAATGTGTGCTTCCATGGGAGCTTCCATTGTTGTGTGACGTCATTCAGCTGCTACTCGTGAAGTTGGAGTACATGTTTTTTCTCCAAGTTCACAAGTAGGAAATCCGACTTCAAGTGGCGATCTATGGTACTTTTTCTAGTTCTGTGCGTTTTTACCGTGTTGTTTTAATGCAGGCCATAAGCTAAATCTCCATATCTGGTAAATACAGCCAGAAACCAAGCTGGGGGCACTATATCAAGCTGATGTTAAAAATCAATAAAACATACATTACATACACATGCTGGGGTGAAGATATGTTTTAAATTCATCCTGATAAAGCAGCTTCCCGACCAACAAAGCAAAAGTCCTCTGGTTTGAACATTTGTGAAAATGTAAATAATATTAATAAAATAATACGCATCATCGTACAAACAGCTACTTGTCACTATAGAGCTACTGCAAAACAAGACCATTTTTTAATCTTTTATCGTATCATTCGCTCTGCAGAGAAGGTGATTGGTGACACCTCTCATCTCTTCTGGACCTGTACAAGGACTCTGAGGCGAGCAGGAAAGATTGCAGCTGACTCCTCCCACCCCGGACACAAATGTTTCAGACTCTCCCTTCTGGCAGGAGGCTGCGGTCC